>NC_031994.1:27812197-27835816 GCF_001879085.1 Nicotiana attenuata
TTCTTTTCTTTCTTTTCTTTTCTTTCTTTCTTTCTTTCTTTCTTTCTTCTTCTTCTTCTTCTTTCTTTTCTTTTCTTTTTCTTTTTCTTTTCTTCTTCTTCTTCTTCTTTCTTTCTCTCTTTTTCTTTTTTTTTCTTTTGGACTGTTTTTCTCTTGTTTCTCCGCTGATTTTCCCCGCTCAGGCTTTCCAATTTTGTTATTGATTCCAAAAGAGGGGTACGAAAGAAAAATGAATGAGACTCAAAAGGGGTAACAACGGATAAAGTGTTTGGATAGCAGGACAAAATGCCTTCGTCATTCCAATCTCCAAAACATGCCAAGTACAAACTACACAATTAAACAAGCTAAGGAAAATATACGTAAAATCTTTTGATTGCACCAGGATTAATAACCATATTCACACATTTGCCTTCTACATTTGTTTGGACAACACCCACGGTACCACGAACGACCCCTGCAAACTTGGGGCAAACTTGCCTTTGGCTTCAAACCGATGCGGTATGATGCATTTCAACAGTATTTCTGTATGTTCTATCTGCCCCAGTTTCACATAATTTGGGCTCGAAGTGATCTCGAAATGCCCTTACTTATTTCCCTCGAATGTCCTTACATCTTCAACATTATTTCATTGCTTCATTATTAAACTGACTTTTAAAAACCAGGCTGATGGTTATGCGTGCATGTCATGTCACTAGAACCAGCATGGAGAGAATTGTAAAAGGAGAGGAGAACTAAACAAAATAACTAGAAATGGCGGGAAACAGAGAATTGCAATAGACTGACGGTGAAAGGGTTTAAACAACAAAACAAACAAAATAGACTAGGGTTACAATCCTTGAACAAACCTAGACAGTGCTAAACAAACTATTACGACTAAACAAACAAGGCAATGTGAAAAGATAGAAGGGTTTGAGTCACAAGACAATATCCGGATTACAACCCTAAAAATAACCCGGACAACAGAAATGACAACAAAATAAACCACCAAAACTCCACTCTAGCTAACCAAGAGATGGAACGTCTTTCCAACCACCAAACTTGACACCTTAGCCACTGGATTGCCCATTAAAATTACTGGGACGTTCACCAATTTCAATATCATTGAATTCATTCAACGAGTTTCCGAGAGATTCTCATACTCCCTGTCGCCATGGGTCTTCCCCACAATATTTTCACCATCATGTGCGGGTAAAGGATTCTGTGCAATGTTCTGGGTGGCACTGTCCTGGACCGCAATTATCCTTTCCTGAATCATTCTTTCTATCTCTCTTTTCAAATCCCGGCAACTTTCGACATCGTGCTCCTAGGCATTGGAATGGTATTCACACCTTTTAGAAGGGTCAAAGCGTCTTGCACGCCTGTCCACTTGATTCGGAGGAATCGGTGCAATCAGGTTATAATGCTTTAGTTTCTCAAACAAGTCTGCATATGACCCTCCGATGGGGGTGAAAGTTTCCTGCTTCTGTGCCCTCTCTTGCTTGAAATTTTGGCTGGCTCACAAACCGGCTCCAGGGGGATTCTTGTAGGCTCTTGGGGGTGGGTAGGTGTTTTGAGTTGGGTAGGTATTTTGTGAGGTAGGTGCGCGCCACTGCGCGTGGGTAGAATGTTGGGGGTACGTTTGGGCATGGTGGACAGAGAAGTAGAGATCATGGGGGGGGGGGGTAATAATGCTGTGGAGTGTGGGGGTAGGTCTGGGGACGGGGTCGAGGTTGATGGTAATATGGTGATGGGCCCCTGAAGCAAGTTCTCGAGTCAACTACCGCCACATCTTCTTTCTTTTTCTTTCCCAATACCCCTCCAGTGCCGCTCTGGATAGCCTGGGTAGTTGCCTTGATCGCCGAATAGCTCATGATTTTATCGGATTTGAGCCCCTCTTCAACCATACTTCCCATTTTCACTACCTCGTTAAAAGATTTTCCTACTGCTGACACCAGGTGACCATAGTAAGTAGGCTCCAAAGCCTGCAGGAAGTAATTAACCATCTCGCTTCCTTCATCGGAGGATCGACTCTTGCCGCCTGCTCTCTCCACAGGAAATCGTATTCCCTGAAGCTTTCCCCGGGCTTCTTCTCAATTTTAGTCAGTGACAGATGGTCCGGGACGATTTCGAGATTATACTGAAAATGGCATGCAAACGCTTGGGCCAAATCATCCCAAGTGTACCATCGGGCATGATCCTACCGCGTGTACCATTCCAAGGCCGCGCCACTTAGACTTTGGCTGAAGTACGCCATCAATAACTCGTCCCTTCCCCCATCTCCTCTCATTTTACTACAAAATCCCCTTAGATGGGCTATCGGAACGCCGTGTCCATCGTACAGATCAAACTTGGGTAACTTGAACCCTGCTGGCAACTGGACATCGGGAAACAAGCACAAATCCTTGTAGGCCACACTGACTTGGCCACCCAATCCTTGCATGTTCCTGAAGGATTGCTCCAGGATTTTTACTTTTCGAAACATCTCTTCCTGTTCCGAATCCTTAAGCAGCTTATTAATTTCCACCGAGAGCTCAAAGTGAGGGGTGTAGAAATATGGCTCAGGAGCTTTAAAGGTAAGCTCAGGAGGGTAGTATTGGCTGTCGTGAGTTTGAAACAATGGCTCACTGGGAGATCTTTGCAATGTGGCAGGTGGAGGCACCACAAAGACAGGGGTGATTGGTGGAGGAGGGTTTTGTTTGGATGGTGGAGCTTGGGGAGGATAGGAGGTGGTACCATAACTCTGTTGGTAGAAAGGGACAGTTGGAGATGAATTCATAGTAGGGAGCTCCTGAGACTGAGCCGAAGGCGGGATATATGCTGGATTGGCGGGATAAGCTGGCACCGGCTGACCCTTAGCCCAGGCCTGATGCATCTCGGCCATCTGCTGCCTCAACTTATACATCTCTTCCTTCATTGCTTTGACATCTACCACTTCTACCTCTTTTGACGGGTCCACAATACTGGTATCTGATTCTTGGCCTGCCATGTTCAGTTTGTTTTTTGACCGGGTGTTGTAGGAATGGGTCGCCAGGATGCCAACCAACTAAACCACCTGCCTGGACTTATCATCAACAACAACTTTGTTAGCGGTTAGAGCATTAACGAATAGATAGCCACCCATTTGGGGAATGAATGCACCTAAGCAGTTAACGATTTCTATTATGCCTTTGCTTGGTTGCATGCGTCATCCCGGCTTTCTTTTCCTTTATTTGGCATGCTTGTTCTTTGCTTCAACCTCTCGCTCTTCCCTCTTATTGTCCATTGTTTGTTTCTTGCCTTTCCCCCCTTTTTCCTCTTTTTAGGATTTTCCCATTAATAAAGCTCCAATTATAAAAGTTACTAGGTTATTTGTTTTCTTGAAACAGACTCGAAATACAGACTCGATGATTAAAACTAGATCAAGAGTACATCAAAGCTTCACATCCTGGGGCCCGCGGGGCATCACTCGGCATCGCCCGGGCCTGCGCAAGACTGAGAAGGCTTCAATGTCAACTGTGACTATTTAAAGAAAACTGGCCATGTAATGACTTATTTTGACTTAAAAAACAAAGTGGCTATTTTTCAAAAATTTTATTTTAAGATAACAAAGATTCGGTTTTGCAAATACGGCCTTTCAGCACTTCCGAAAGGGAGATTTTAAGGTTGTGCCCGCAAACCGTTTTAAAATGACTCAGGGTGGCTGTTCTTGTAAAAACAGCCTTCCGGCGCCCTTTTGGGGACATTCGGCTTATTTTTAACAAGAATGGCGTCACTCGACTTATTTTGACAACAATTTAAAAACTTTTGATATTTTTTTGACTATTTTTGAAAAGGGATGGTTGGACCCGATGAGGGTTGCCTACGTATTCACACCTGATGAGAATCAAACCAGCGTAGTTCGGGCAGATTTGCCAAAATCAAAGCTATTTTGAACAACAATTTTTCTTTCTATTTTTCAAATATTTTCTCCTTTTTTTTCCCTCTATTTTTCAAAAATCCGACAGCATTTCGGTACTATTTGGGTATTGGTTTTTTTCTAAATTATGTAATTAACTCTCTACACTACTATTTCTTTCTTTCACTTTTCCCAAATATTCAAGCAGGTCAGCATGCGAGTCTGAGAAAAATAAATGCACATGCAACACGTAACATGCATCAGGGTGGTCTTTTCATATCCGGTTATCTGTCCTAGACGGACCCAACCCCTGTGTTGAGTCCCCTAAGTCATATGCACGTGATGCAAATAAGCGCTCCTACTATGGATCCGGCATGGAGTCAAGTTATTCTAGGTTCAAAACCTAGGTATGTGTTCTAGACTGTGTACCTGAGTGGACAACTCGAGTCGAGGAGGGGGCTACGTACCGGGAACCAAAAGGCCATCCGACTTAGTAGCTTATCCGGCCTCTTTCTTATTTCAGGGTATGACACTAACAGAATAGGGAGTCTCAACCAGTAAGCACATCCCCGGAGGTGAGAAGAGAAGGGTTTTGCCACAGTTTATATACAGTTCAAATAATATCAAAGCGGTAAAAAGCAACATTTGCACACTAGGTCCAAACATGTAACAAAATCAGATAACAGATAAAGCCAAACACAGCAATATATCTAAGCTTGAATTCTGAACCCTGAACCGAAGTTCTGGGTTCTTCTCCCCAGCAGAGTCGCCAGAGCTGTCACACCTCCTTTTTCGCTAATACACCCCGGGAAACGGTATAATAAAAGGAGTTTTTCCAATTAAAGGACAATCGAAACAGGATTCGTTTATTAAGAGATTCAGAGTCTCCACTTGGGAGATTTATGGTGTCCCAAGTCACCGGTTTGAATCCCGAATCGAGGAAAAGGTTTAACTCTGTATTACAGTCGCGAACCAGAAATCCGGGTAAGGAATTCTGTTAACCCGGGAGAAGGTGTTAGGCATTCCCGGGTTCCATGGTTCTAGCACGGTCGCTCAATTGTCATATTTGGCTTATTTATTTGATTTTAGTACATGTTTTGACCTATGTGTTTTCAACTTTGAACCGCTTTTATTATTATTATTTTAAGGGAATTGCAACGTCGGGAAAACATGTCTCGAACCACGTCACATAAATGCACCCGCGATCTTTGACACATTTCAACTCTGTTGAGATTTGGATTTGGGTCACATAAATGTGCACCCGTATTTAGGAATGTAAAATTATTAAAAACGCGCCTAAAGTGGCTAACGTGTTATTATCTTTGCGGGAGGCCGTGAAATTTACTAAACGGCACGCCCCGAATTCTAAGTATTTGATATAAGCATTGAATGAGGGCCCCGCAATTTATGCGTTTTTGTTTGGCGAGGCTCATCTCATTTATTATTTAAAGGCTAATCCTAAAGTAAACTATGATTTTATATTTAATTTGTCTCTAATAATAAAGGAAAATAGTCCTAATTTAATTAGCCTGCCAAAGTATCCCTACAAAGATATTCAAGGTTTTGGGCCCTTTAAATTGGCCCTCAACCGATTCAATCTTGACTGTGCAAAGGAATAATGCCTAAATGTGGGCTTTGCAGACGTTAATCAGGCCCAAGATTTCCTACCGGCGAGCTGTCCAGTTTAACCCAGAACCGAATCAACAAATGGGTGATAAATCGTAATTGAGCTGACCTTAACAGTCAAATCCATGCATGTCAACTTTAACCCAATTTCATATATATATATATATATATATATATATATATATATATATATATATATATATATTCAACTCATGCACCTTAACAATCTACATACTCAGTATGAAATTCAACAGTCCACTAAGTGCAACCACCACATATTATGAAATTTATTTGCAGGCTGAAACTATAAACGAATCGCTGAAATGAACTACTCATTTTTAGGGCAGTCAAGTGTACGTAGGGGTGTTCATAAAAACCCGAAAAACCAAACCAAACCGAAAACCAAACCAAACCGATACTTTTTGGTTGGGTTTGGTTTTGGTTTTGAATTTTAAAAACCAATCAAATTTGGTTTTGGTTTTTATTTTAATAAGAAAAAAAACCGAACCAAACCAACTATAGGAGTAGCTAATTCAAATTCATTATTACACCTGTATATATGTATATTCTTATATAAAGTTTCAAAAATTTAATGGTAATTGTTAATAGTTTGCACTTTTAGTATAGTTCTTTACCTTTACATTCTAGTTTGATTGGTAGTTTTCTTTTGTTAAGTGTAAGAATCCATTTCGTGTTAAAAATAATATATTTTTAATTGAGTCCTTAAATTATTCATCACTATTTGATTCAATTATCATCAATATATCTTGGTAAATAATAGATTTCTCAAAGGGCAATTGATTTGATAGTGTTAGATTGAAAATGTGGTCTCCAGAATATGTGTTTGGTAGTGTATGTCTTATATTTAAGAAAAAACCGACAAATAACCGAAAAAACCGAAAAACCGACATAAACCGAATCGAGAAAAAACTGACTTAATTGGTTTGGTTTGGTTCTAATATTTGAAAAACCGACTTACTTGGTTTGGTTTCTTCTTAGGGAAAAACCGATCCAAACCGAACCATGAACACCCCTAAGTGTACGTGAGTTTATATAGTTGTGAGTGTGCTGTTTCCAGGTTTAAACAAGCCTATACACTCTGATGATTGCAAATAGGACTGAGTTAACATGGCTGAGCCAATATCATATTCCAAATTCAATTGTCCTGATATACCAAACCAAAAATAATCAACTAAACTGTGGTCTAACACCACTAATAGAATATTCGTATAGCTATGATAATTCAGCAGTCCCAACTTCTAACAGTCCTAGTTATACAAATCATGTAAAACTAGATTAAGCAAATACATAACAATCAGCACATGTCTAGGTGTTGACAGATAACTATCCAAACGAGTACATCTCAAGCAACCAATTCGTGAATGAGTTTTATTTCAGCTCCAACTCAGAGTTACATCAATTTAAGGTGTGTACCTGGAAGCCAAATTGAAATGAAACAGAAGAAGAGAATCATCAACAGATTGAACAAATAGCAGTGTTAATCACAGGTCACAGCAGCAGAGAAACAATTTGAAGTTCAGAATGATATCACTAAACCCAGGAACAATAGCAGACGAACATCAACAACAAAAACCCCCAGAATTGCCTTGACTGAAACCAAACACACTCGAAAATTGACCCAGGAAGCTTCTGAAAACTTCGGCAATCAAAAGCCTAAGCTAGACGATGCAAATCAATACTAAACCTAGATATTAGCTTTAAAACTGCAATTGAACAATGTTTTGTTTTGAGTTTTTGTTGCTTTTTGGGTTTTTCTGAAAATCTAAGATCTAAAAGAGTTTTTGGATTTTGAATTTTGAATTTCAGCTGATGGAAACTTGGAATATTTTTGGGTGGAATTCTAGAGGCTAAAAACTTGTGAATGAAGCAAAGAAGACTACCTTTTATAGGCATCAATGAGGGCAGCCTTCAGATTTTGTGTTTGCCCTTTAGTCCTTATTTTAATTTCAAAATGGTCCTCTACTTATTGACTTGTGTTTCAAGTTATCTTATTACCTTTCTAAATTTCTAAAATGAACCTTATTCTAGAAGGATCTAGGGCATTCTAACTAAACCTACAGCATTTCTGTCTAGTGCTAGTTACCCAAAATGCCCTTGAATTCATTTGGAAATTACCTATGTGAAACTTATCAGCTATAACCAAACACTCCCTAAAAGGATTAATCCATCTAACGAGCTAATTCTAATTAGAACTAAGATTAACTCTAATTGAACTATGTTCCAAAGCTGATAATAATGAACAAATTAAAATGTAACCCTAAGATACTAAAATCAAATTAACAAGAACAAAATCATGAAAATCAAACCCTAATTTAATTCAAGAGTGAAAGCCAAATCAAAACCAGAAATTGTAACAAAATAACTCACTGATTCAAATCAAAAATCAAACAAATCAAGAAACAAGACAACAAAAGATCAGATCAAATTAATGCCCTAAGTTAATCCTAAAATAGATGAAGTACTGAGATGAACCGAGAACAAACAAGAACCAGGAAATTAATACTTATAAAATCTGCGGATAAAACACAAACAAAGAGAATTTAAACAAAACCCACTGACTGACAATTATCACAACGAGAAATTAAAATAAACAAAAGAAATAATCAAATAAGAAGAAGAGACCTTACTGCTTTAGCCCCGAACACGATTGACTTTCAATTTCAACCGTGAGATAACATCAATCGACTGTTCTTAGTCAAGACAGTCAACTAACCATATCCACGATGAATTAAGTCCAAAACTCGTGAAGAAATTGGGGAAGAAACGATGCCCGCCAGTCCCTGATTTTAGATTAGACATTCGAGGAGCTTGAGGCATATTTGAAGTAAAAGGGGTGTGGATCTGTGATGTAGGGGGTAGAGGTGCACATACAGTGTAAATTTGGTGAGGTTTGAGTGGCGGCGCCGCTGTGCACGGTGGTGATCGACGCCTAGGGTTTGGTGGATTTGAGGCGATTGGGTAGGATTTGAGCCATGGGGGTTTGGGGTTCGGAAAGAGGAGGTCATGGGGAGTCTGTGGTGTAATTTTTAGGGCCATTGGTGAACGCCGCGGCGGAGACGATTTCCGGCCGGCGGCTTAGGGCGGAGGGACGGTGGTGGTAACGCCGGCGTTACAGGGGGGGAGTACGAGGAAGGTAAAAATATTTTTAGGGTTTTGGATTATTTTGGACAATTTTATTTGTTGTTTCAAACCGATAAGAACCGTTGGATTAATGAAGATAGACGGCCCGGATTTATCGAAGCCAAACAGCGTCGTTTAGGGGGGGGGGATATTTGGACCGGGGCAAGGGCTTGGGGCATTAGGCTGGGATTAATGAATTAAAAGGGGCCCAATTCCGGGTCCTCATTGAGACAACCTTTAAATTATTTTTTTTTTTTATTTCTTTTTCTATTTTCATTTTGTATTTGTATTTTTGCTGATTTTATTAAATACCAAATTCAAAAATAAAACCCACATTGACTTCCAAAATTTACTACAACTTTACCTTAATACACTTAATTTACTAATTTAAACACAAACTAAGAAAAGTTAAAACTAAAAATGCAAAAAGACCATTTTTTGTTATTTTCTTTATTTTTCCTTAACTACTAATTAATCCTAAAATATGAAATTAAATCCTAAACAAATGCGTATTTTTTATATTTTTCATGATTTAAACAATAATAAACGTGCACAAACAAATGCAAACAATTAACAAGAAATGCCGCCAAAATTCATAAATTGCAAATAATGAAAAGAAGTTGTTTTGTTTTGAATTTATGGGAGTAATTCATATAGGGCAAAAATCACGTGCTCACAAGGGCAGTTAGTGTTAAAAACGTGAAGTATAGTGACGAAAAGCGAGTTAAGTAAGGCAGTAATCGAACCAATAAGGGGCTGTTGCCCGGATGCGAAGTCGGCCTGCAGATACCTTGGGGCCAAGGTTCGAGCTGGGCTCGAGCTATCGAGGGCTATCGGGAATGGGATAATAGGCAGAAATATGGCTAAGCAAAGCTCTATGTTATCAATATTGAGAAAAGTAATGGAGAACAAATGGGAAAGCAATAAAATGCTAGGGCGGCCTCGGGCCAATGAGAATAGACAATTTAGAAGAAAGAGGGAGAGAGAGAGAGAGATATTATTGCATTTGTGGAGAAGTAGAGCAACATTAGTCCCTTACAAGGTAGGGTGAGTGCCCTTTATATAGGAGGGGAACTCGGTAATAAGTACGTGTGTATTAATTACAAGAAAACGAGGATGGGACGGCTTGATGCAGGGCCTCATTGTAGGCTCTAGATAGGCCGGGCCTATCACACATTGCCATGTGCCTAGGGGGCTTCCCCCTCTGTCCTGATTTCGGCCTCTGTTTCCTCCAAGTCGGGCTTCGACGAGCCCCGAGGCTGAGAACCCGATTGCGGCCTCCCGCCCTCGGGGTCTCGGGGCATGCTTCCAAAATATCATGATAGCGAGAAATCTAGTCTTCTGATTTTTCCGCGTACAGATAGTCTCCGCGTTTCCCATGCCGGAGTGATGGGAAACGATTGTGACACTTGATTCCTCAAGCTCCTTTTGGCGACATTATGCAGGCGATTTGAATCCTGGCGCAATATTTTGTGATAGATGGCTTATCTCATAGATTCCTGCTCGCTACTCTTTCATTTCCGCTCCTCAAGGCAAAAGTACTGTCGCTGATTCATTTTTTCAAGGATGCCGTAATTGCATTCGTCGGTCAATCTTCCAGAGCTTTGACGACCGTGTCGTTTTCACCCTATGAATGAGGGCGTTTTGGCGTTGTTTTTCTCATCTCAACACTTCTGTTGGCACGCTTGCCTTTTCCTTCTCATCATCTTCTTTTACCTTTGAACATCATGATAGAAGCTTTCGATCTCAAGGCTGTTTGGAGGAGTTCCTTTGGACTGCGTCGTGGCCTTCTACCGGGGCCTCCCTTCGTTAAACATAAGCGTGCTGTTTCGCTACTGTTGCGGTCATCAGTATATTGGCCTTTGCCACTGCTGTTGGCCCGAGGTGGTGATGGATGGGGAGTCGGCTTCCCCTTTGCGTAGGTAGCTGTTCGGATTATGCACCGCTGCTCCCTCTCATACCCAGGCCTGGTGTGGAACTTCATCCCTAGGGTTTTTCCTTTCCCAAGGGATAAAGTGGCACTGCTGTTGAGGTCGTGGCCCGCCGAATCTTCAACCTTTGGCTTTGGCGGGCTATGTCTCTTTCCTCTACCTCCTCTGCGTCCCCTTCTTTTCCCCTTCTTCATCTTCTCCGACGGGGATCCCTCGGGGGATTGAGCTGGGAACCTATGGGAGGTGGAGGTCGAAGGAGTCACCCTCGAGGATACGTGATCGAGGGTGCGGCGCCCTAGGATGTTGATACCGAAGATGGATCCTCGCGGGCGGACCGGGCGCCCGGGTTTCATCACATGTACATCCTCCCGTTCCTCCGCTTTAGGTGTAGATTCCTGCATGCTTTTGTAATTGTATGTCACGATCCTTCGGGGCTACTGTACACAAATTTTCATAAATAAGAATATATTTGGCTGACTTCTGCTTCCCTTATTTCGTTTTGTATCTGTATGCTCTTATGCCTTTCAGAGCTCTTTGAATGTCTTCTTTTGTTTGTTGGCCGTTGATTTCTGCCGTGAGCGTTCATCCTGGTCTCCAACTGATTGACATGGCTCTCCTCTGAACCATCGTCGTGCTTTGGACCAATGTTGATTTATTTGATGGGTTCAGGCTGCCGAGGCTCTTCGAATTGTTTGGAGACCGTGCGTCGAATTCTGGGGCCTTCGGGAATGTTATCCCGGACGAAGGTCACGTCCGGGCACCCGGGGGTCCCTAACGACCTCGATGTAGATAATTATTTTAGAATGTATAATAGTGGCTTTTGCTGAGGAGTTTGTCTGTGTTTGGGCGCTTCCTTGGGACCTTGTGGGGCTTCGGAAATCGGAGCTTCCGGTGTTTATTCCTCTTCTCAAGGAGAGGGGACCACGAGACTAGGCACTTGCATTTCATCAAGTATCAGCATTTAAAGCTCACTGAAGCCCTATTTCTTGGGGCCGGGGCTCATGACGTAGAGTGCTGCTTCGAGCATGGAGATAATATGCACGACCCTTCGAGTCTTGACTTCTTGTTGGAGGATGTTTTCTGGACCGGGTATCGACTCATCGATTTCTACCGAAGCCGTTGGCTTTCCGGACCTTGCCTCGAGCAGGTGAATCATCGTTGCTTCTCTCATATAAGTGGGGCTTCAGTGATCGGCTTCTTTGTGTGACTTTACTATTTTTAGGTAGCTGCACTTCCGTTTTGGCATAGGGTTTCTCTTCTCTTCAGGTGCAAAAGGTGTTGGTGCGCGCCGTTGCTTTATTTTGTCAGTTTTACCATAGTCATGGCAGCTACTTTAGAGCCGGCATGGCAAAGAGCGGAGAGTGCTGTTCCCGATGCCCGAAAGTTGAAGGATTTTGCTCTGGAGATGGCGTCCTTGATTAGAGAGGAACACCTGGAGATGGCGAGGCGGTACTACGGGTGGAGCGAGGGGGTAACACTGCAGGTGCTTTCCCTGGATGAAGGCATCGCGGATTCCGCTAATGGGTTCTTGAGTGTGCACCTATACCATTTCGTATTTGGCCCTCCTGATAGGGTTGTGCTTGATTTTTGCTTGAAGTACCGAGTTACCCTGGCACAAATTCATCCGTCATTTTGGTAAACTGTGCTGATGATGAGATTCTTTGCGAAGAAGGCCGGGCTTGAGTTTACGCTCGATCACCTCATTAGGCTATATCGGCCCTTTCATCATTGCGGCCTGCTAACCTTGAGGGGTCGTTCGTCCATGCCTATTGTTGTTAATAACGAGGAAGCAGGGATCGAGAGTGGGCCAGTTGTTCTGTTCGAGTTCGGACGATCGATATTATCCCTGTGGAGTTTTTGCCATTCCCTGAAGGGTGGAACCATGCACGTGAGTGAGGCGCTTTTCAGATTTTGCACATAACGAAAATCAGGTAAGTAATAATGTTATCTCTCTTATTGCAGTGACTTCGTGGATGTTGGGTGAAGTTCATGATCTGCCCGACTGGGTCCGGAGGCTGATGACCCACTCGTCCTGCAATGAGCGCAAGTGGCGAGCTGTGCTTCGCTTCAAGTGGGGAGCGGAATACCAAGGTATGTGCGTATGTTGCTTTTGCCCTACCTCCGTATACCCGAGGTAACACTTTCCCTTCTCGTCTATACTAGATTCGACGTTTGCAGATATCGGGCGGTTCCTTGGAGTGAGGCAACATTTTTCCTAAGAGGAGATAGAGTTATTGGCCTTCGGGCCGAGGGATGATGGTAGTAAGAGGGATCGGAGTCTGCAATGCGACGGAGCCTTTAGCGGTGCTGGTCGGGCTCATATTTTTTGTGACGGGGCATAGCCCGACTCTGCTATTCCCGGAGTGCCTGATTCCCGGCGAACGGCTCCTTTGAGTGAACACGCCGTGCCTGGGGCTGGCTCTTCTGGGTTCGCAGGGGCAGGATCAACAGAAGCGTATTCCGATTTGGAGGAAATCCGTCATTTTTACTTTGTGGTGAGTCTTTGGATAGTTTCCTTGTATGCCGTATCCTCCTCCTTCCATTAATCTTACTTGTGCAGGCCTGCGATAGGCTTTAGTCCGAGCTGCTCCGTCAAGGGGCCAAGTTTCAGAAAATTCTAGATGAGGGAGAATCTCTTAGGCTTCTTTGCAAGGAGAAAGAAGTTGAGCTGCAGCATTGGCGATACGAAGCGTACCGGAGCTCAAACTATGCGAACTACTTGATGGGGTAGGTAATTTCCTGTAGTACGTGCTTCGCTTCTTTCTAACCTTAATGCTAATTTTTTCATGTCGTATCAGTTGCAAAAAAAGGTGGAGGCCTTGGAGTACCTCAAAGTCGACGTAAACCGCATTAGGGCTTCTTGTGAGGAGCTAAGGGACCAAATGCAGGCTCAAGCTTTAGAGGAGACGAGCGCCTCGGCTAAGGTCTTTGCCTTCGAGGTCCAACTCAACTTGACCCTTGACAATGCCAAAGTTCAGGCGGATATGATTGAGAGACTTAAGTCTGATCTCTCAAAGGTTAGGGCCGAGATAATCGATGCCCGAGCGGAAGCGACATTAAGCCAAACCAGGGCTGATCGTGAGATGGCGATTGGCATAAAGGATGCTGCTGATGCCCAATCTGAGCTGAAGCGAGCCCTCGACCGGGAGAAGAGGATCGAGGAATATGTTTGTTGCCGATCCCGCAGAGAGGTATTCGAGGAGGTCGGTGCAAGGGGCTTCGTTCTCTCGGAGGAATTGGCTCGATCAAGGGCGGACGAGCGTGACGCTCGGTCTCTTCTTGTTGACGTTGCGGAGAGTGAATTCGACAAGTTGTAGCCCTTTAGCGTAGAGTATAAATTTTTCCGTTTCGTAGCTTTGTTTCCGATATTCGTAGGGCATTCCTGTAGCTGGAGAATGCGCTTTTTCGCGCATGTAATATGTAAGAAGAAATTTGAAGTTTTATTTCTCATGTACCTTCCTTCTGTCGTTACCTTCGATTAGGCAGATTGGTTTTGGCATTTGGTGAGGTCCTCACAGACCTGGGACCGACCTGACATATCCGGAGATTCTTAAGTGCAATTTTTGGCGCGAGCGGGTGTCGCGGCCTCCGTGCTAGGCTTGGGTGTTTATGCTCGGTATCCGAGTCGGGTTCCGGCTCGGGCCTTCTTGTCTTTGAATTTTTTGTGCCCGCTAGGGCATGTAGTAGTCATTTTCATCTTTTGCCTTTGGGGCATTTTTCGCTTCAATTGCTTTGGGTCCAGTCTTCGAGTCGAGTTGTGATTCGAGGTTTAATCGATCCTCGAGCTCTTCCCTGCCTGTATGGGCGGAGGGAGATAGTCCTCCGTGCTCTAGGTTGAAATGACCTCGTAGGAGCATGGCTTGGAGATTCAGTCGACCGACGTTGGCATTATTTGAGCTGTGCCCTTAGGCGTATCGCAGCTTAACTCATTTTTGGGTCCAGTCTCCGAGTCGCGTTGCGATTCGAGCTGTAATCGACCCTTAAATTTCCTTGATATTCTCACCAGTAGTAGTGACATTTATGCCGTGCCCTTAGGCATTTTACAATTTTTGGGTCAAGTCTCCGAGTCGCGTTGCGATTCGAGCCCTTGAATTTCTTGAAGATTCCGGCCGGGGACAATGGCATTCATGCCGTGCCCTTAGGCATATTGCAATTCTTGGGTCCAGTCTCCAAGTCGCGTTGCGATTCAAGCTGTAATCGACCCTTGAATTTACTGGAGATTCCGGCTGGCGACAGTGGCACTTTTGCCGTTTGGTTGTTGAGACCTTTTACTATGTGGCCCGGAGGCTTGCATAGTTAACTATTTTGGATCCGGTCTTCGAATTGGGTTACAATTCAAGCTCACTTTAATCCTCAAGTTGTCAATTCTTTAGCTGGCGACAATGGATCTTACGCTTGTTTGGTCGTAGAGACCTTTCAATATGAGGCCCGTAGGCTTGCTTAGTTAACTATTTTGGATCCGGTCTCCGAATCGGGTTACGATTCGAGCTCACTTTAATCCTCAAGTTGTCAATTTTCAAGCTGGCGACAATGGCTCTTACGCTTATGGTCGTAGAGACCTTTTAATATGAGGCTCGTAGGCTTGCTTAGCTGGCGACAATGGCTCTTATGCTATTTTTGCCCGCGAGTTTTTTGTAGGCTTTGTTTCCGCTTGTTAAGGTCTTTTTTGAATATTTTTACCTGTCCCGTCGTCGCTTCTAAAAGGACCTCGATTTCAAGTCGTCGTCGGCGATGTTTTGAGCACCTCGTAAGGTTCATAGCTCGTAGGTCGAGTAGATCGACGCTCTTGCAATTTGGAACCGACGTGGTCGGAACCACATTTTTTTCCTTTTGAGGGAAGCTTGTTTTTAACCGGTTATTTCCTAAGTATATTCGGAGTTTGCGACAGTCGGGCATCCCCAAGTCGCATTATTTTTGCTATATCAGCCATTTTGACCGTAGTCATATGCATTTGGCCGTAGCCATTTTTGATCCCAAATGACAGTTTAGGCGTCTACACCGAGGGTATGCCCTTTAGGGATTCTTACAAATGCGACGTGTAGCCTAAATTGGAGGAATTTTCATGCATGTTGAGGTCTTACAATGTGTCATGCCTATTGAGGTCTTACAGCTTGGAGAATAGATCTAGTTATGCCGAGGCTGCCCGCTAGGGGTCTTACAGTTTCGAGTTTTCCAGTTGCATGGTGATCAACGGTAGTCTCCGAGTCATCGAGCCCAACGTTCCGACTGCTTTTTGTGAACTCGGAGTTGCCTTATAGGGGCTTGATGAGCCCAACGTTTCGACCCTGGGGTCATGTGGGTGCCAAATTGGTTAAGTCTTCGAGTATCTCGAGACACATCCGGCGGAGAGGTCTTTGCTGTGAATACACCGAAATAGCCTTTTTCGAAGCATGAAATGCCTAAAAAAAATATTCTTTATTGCTCGGCAAAAATATATGCTGTAAATACATGTTGTCCCATTGTTGTGAGTTCGGCCCGCACGGGTGCGACTTCTCCGATTATCTGATGTGTTTACATGATTCCGTATTGGAACTTAGAAGAGAGGATTGCGATCTCGTCGGATTCCTTTCTTGGGGGTATGCTTCCCCGCTAATAATCTTGCTGGCGAAACCTTCTTTATGTTAAAAACCCGGTTGAGGAAAGAAAGCTAGGCAGGCCCCGTAGGGGCCTCAGATCCCCGAGTGGGGATTAGAACTACCGAATGCCTCAGCTAACTGCCTGCATACAGGTTAGCAACGTTTCGGGGAGCGAGTCCTGTCACAGCCCTCTGCTACGTTCGATCAAGCCTTACCGAAGATGTGGTTCTGCTTACCCTTTGATCCCTTCGAAGGTGATGCCGACGATGGGTCATATGGTGAGGGATCTCTTCTCGTCGCGTGTAGCTCCTTTTCAAATATTTTAGTTCCGCGTTTGTCGTGGGGTTTCACCCCTTTGGCGAAGCAGGGTCGAAGTCACCTCCGAGCAACAAATCCATTGTCATCTGTATAAAATGTCCGTGCCTTGCGTGCTCGACGTACCAGCCCGAGCTCGGGCGGGTTGCATAGAGGGAGCGACCTGATTGTTGTGGCGATTTGCATCAGGAACCCATCGAAGATTCGAGGCGCGAGAGCGATGTCGGTCCGGACTGCCCTATCGGCTCTGGCCTGACATCGTCGATATAATTGGCCGAACTACCTGTACTCATGAACACATGCTTTATTTGAATAAGTCAAATAAAGGAAGGGGATTACCGATACGTTGATGCGAGACCGAGGCAAAGTCTCGGCATCCTTTCCCTCGGGCGCAAGGGTGTCCTTTCGGAGCATTTTCCAGGACCATCCTTTTCCAGTGATGGTCACTTGCACTCTACGCTCTAAGGATCTTTGAGGGGTGCCGCCGTCCTTTTACAACTGTGGCAATATGCCGTGGCTCGCCGGCTCCATTTTTCCCGATCTCCTTCTTCTCGTGGAGTTGTATCTGAGTTGTCCGCCTGATGATACTTGGTGGGGACCTCTGTTGAACAACGTAGCTGTCTCCCTTATGGGCCAGTGACCCCGCACCGGGCCATGGTTTTCTTGACGGGGTTTCAGTCGGATAGGTCCGAGCCGCCTTGCGTTCCTGGTTTCGCTTATGGTGATCACAATGCCTGGTACAGCAATGCTGACATCGTGCTCTGCCGGGCGAGGTTTCCCTGCCAGCTTTGCCTTGTTGAATTTGGTTCCATTGGAGGTTCCTCAAGGTTGTTGTCCTCAAGCTATTGCCTTATTGTTGCGAGGCGGGCTATACCTCGAGTCTTCCTTTCGTTCGCAGCGCACGGATGATTCCTCCATCGCTCGGTGTCAGCTTCCTTGGCGGGAGTCTGCCTGGATATGCCGGACTCGAGGAGGTTTCTCGAAGGTTGTCCATGGCCCTGATTCGGGGCTGGTGTCGGTTGCGGGCATCCAACCAAGCCTCTGTCGGGTATCTGATCAAGCTTCGCTTGAAATGCCCTGGAGCCATTGGGTGTGCTTCGTTTAGGCTTCAGGAGAAGGCCCGTGTTGCCCTATCAGGGAGTGGGGTGCGGCTTCCCGCGGCATTTTATTTCTTCTTTGTTCGGCCTACGATGCATTGGGCCCTCTCGGTATTGCTTTGATAGCACCGGCGCATGCTTCCATGGAGGACCGTGCTGGTATGGTAAGCGGTTCCGTGAGGTCAAGTGCCGGGTAGTGGCGCTGCATCATGGTTTCTTCCGGGAGAATCTCTTTGAATCTCCTTATCGGGACGGGCTCGAACCCATTATTTTGGAGGTTGCTGTCCCTGGACGAGCATGTGTAAGTGGTGATGTGCCCGTAAGGATTCGAGGTCCTGTCACACCCAGAAAGATCCGTAATTCCTGACTTTTGTGAAATGAATTCCGGGATCGTATCTTCGAGAGACGGTTGCTGTAAGAGCTTCCACGAGCCTGATTCGATCCTTTCGATGAGGTTCTCCAACATCCTTATTGCGACGGGGTAGGTCGCCGATCCGTCGTTTCTCAATTTCTCGGGTACTTGCTCGACATAAGGATATATTTCCGGCGTTGCCGCGTTGGGAGTCTCCGGGCAACTTTGCAGCCAAGCGATAGGCAAATGTCGTTCCTGCAACATTTCAAAAATAATATGAAGATTAACTTCCTGTTCTACCCGGGCCAGGATGTTTTGGGCTTCCTATTGGTCAACATGTTGTATGCCACCATTGGTGCGCGCAACTCCATTGACCCGCTGCGCGGCGTGCAAGCCCGCGTCTGCTTGAACCGATCTAGATGCTTTATCGGGGTCCTGCAGTGTCGCGCTAGCCGCCGGAATAGCCATATTGTTTTCTCTTTGATCTGCGGGGTTGTCGTTCTCGATTTTGCTTATCGAGCCGGACATTAACCTGAAATCAAAAGATCTTGGGCAAGAAGAAGTGTGAAAGATAACGTGTGTTCGTGTGACGAAACTAGTAAGAAAATAATCACTATTATTTTTAGCCCCACGGTGGGCGCCAAACTGTTTATCGTGAAAATGGTAACAACAATTAAATTTGTAAATAATTCTAAAAATACGTGATCTATTCCGGAGCTAGTTTGTTAGGGAAGTTAGTGTTAAAAACGTGAAGTATAGCGATGAAAAGTGAGTTAAGCAGGGCAGTAATCGATACAATAAGGGGCTGTTGCCCGGATGCGAAGTCGGCCTGCAGATACCTCGGGGCCAAGGTTCGAGCCGGTCTCGAGCTATCGAGGGCGATCGAGAATGGGATAACAGGCAGATATATGGCTAAGCAAAACTCTATGTTATCAATATTGAGCAAAGTAACGGAGAACAAACGGGAAAACAATAAAATGCTAGGGCGGCCTCGGGCCAATGAAAACAGACAATTTAGAAGAGAGAGGGAGAGAGAGAGAGAGAGAGAGAGAGAGAGAGAGAGAGAGATATTATTGCATTTGTGGAGAAGTGGAGCAACATCAGTCCCTTACAAGGTAGGGTGAGTCCCCTTTATATAGGAGGGGAACTCAACAATAAGTACGTACGTATTAATTACAAGAATACGAGGATGGGACGGCTTGATGCATGGCCTCATTGTAGGCTCTAGATAGATCGGGCCTGTCAGACATAGCCATGTGCTTAGGGGCTTCCCCCGCTGTCCTGATTTTGGCCTCTGTTTCCTTCGAGTCGGGCTTCGACGAGCCCCGAGGCTGAGAACCCGATTGTGGCTTCCCGCCCTCGGGGTCTCGGGGCATGCTNATATATATATATATATATATATATATATATATATATATATACACTTTTGTATGTTATTACCAAAAAAATACAACTTTTATATACTTTTACAGTTACCAAATATAAATAATTTTGGTCACGAGCTAAAAGTGATCTTTGCCTAAATTTAATACTGACATGAATGTGAGGAGAACTCAGTACATGGGTCACTATGGTTTCCAGCTTACTTGGCAACTACAAGAACAAGATCAATTCTTGTTCTATTGACTCAAACTGAATATATATATATATATATATATATATATATANTGTTGTTTCTTGAGGATTGTTGTTGTTATTCTTTGTGAATTGTTGTTGTTGTTGTGTTGTTTGTGAATTGTGATTGTTCGGCCGAGGTAATAAGGGTGGCCGAGGTAATAAGGTTGGAAAGCGATCGAAATCGCTATTGAAATGAACTGTGAACAAATTGTGAAATTATTGATGTGGAAATGTGGAAAGGGAATCAGGAGAAATTGTAAACTTGTTGGTTTGGTTGCTCTTTCTTTGTGGATTTGATTGTTGTTTCCAGAGACTGCAAGACAGATTGATGAGATATTGCAGTACAAGCAGCAACCTACTGAGACCTTGCAGGAAACTTGGGAAAGATTCAAAGGGATGCTAGTGAAGTGTCCCCACCATGGTATTCCAGACCAGATGCTCGGCCAAAGATTCTACATGAGGTTAGCAGACAATTTAAAAGCCAATGTAGATGCTTCAGCCGAGGGTGCATTTTTGAGCAAGACATTCACAGAAATTAAAATCCTTCTTGACAAGATGTCCCTGAATTCGGGGTGGATGACGAGAGGTACGACCCTGACACCAATAGTGCATTCAGTTCCTCTTGACCCAAATAATTCGCATGCAGAAAACATAGCCACACTCATGACTCAGATGAGTATATTGACAAAAAAAATTGATGAGATGGGTACAAAGCAAGTGCATATCGTTGACACAATAAATGGAGGACTATGTACACCTTGCAGTAATCAGTCTTATGTGTGTTCATGGAGTGGAGAAGGTGACAACCAAGGGTTAAGAGAGGATATGAATTATGTCAACAATTTTGGGGGTCAGAGACAAGGAGGATAACAGTGGAGACTAGCATCCAATCAGCAGTACAGACCAAACATTCCACAATCTGGAGGTATGCAGCCTCAAAACCAAATGGTGTCATATTAGAGACAACATTGCTATCCATAGCAGAACCAGCAACAATTGGCATATCAGCCACCTTCTCAGCAACAGGATGACAAAATGGTAAAAATCAGGGGTATGCTTCAACAACTCATTGGAACAAATGGTAAGATGCAGGAAAAGTTGGCAGTGCATGACTTAGCAATAAAGAATATTGAAACTCAATTGGGCCAGCTGTCCATGGCCTTAAATAACCGCCCCTAAGGAACATTGCCGCCGACACGAACATTAACCCCAAGGAGAAAAACCCGAATCAGCTGATGGCAGTAAGTCTCCAGAATGGGAGAAATTTAGACATGGAGCAAGAAGTTGCGTAATCCAGCAGAGAGACTACGCCAGCCACTCCAGTTCCATTAGAGGTAGATGAATCAGCAGAACTTACTGAAGTGGTGGTTGAACAGTTTCAAGACCATAAGGGTAAGGCTAAAGAAAGTGAACAAGATGCATAACAGGTGGTACCTCTTGTGCCACAAAACCCCAACAAAGAGAAGCCAACAAGCAGTCCACAAAGGGTGATACCTGCACCATTCCCTTAGAGACTGGCAAAACAAAAGAGAGAAGATCAATACAGAAAATTCATGGAGATGCTTCGTCAAATTCAATTGAATATTCCTCTGAAGGATGCTTTGAGGGAAATGCCAGGCTATGCAAAGATGATGAAGGACCTAATGTCACGAAAATTTGACTTTTAAGACCTGTCCACAGTAACTCTGACATAGACATGCAATGCAGTAGTGACAAGACCCATGGCTCAAAAGATGTCTGACCTAGGTAGCTTCACTATTCTGTGTACTATTGGGAGTTATGCCTTTGAAAAAGCATTGTGTGATTTAGGATCCACCATAAACTTGATGCCTTTGGCAATATATACAAAACTGGGCATTAGTAGAGCTACCGACTTTGATGTTGTTGCAACTGGCTGACCGCATGGTTAAAAAGATGACAGAGATTCTCGATGATGTGCTAGTACAAGTGGGAAAGTTTGTATTCCCTGCAGACTTTGTTATTCTGGATTGCCAGGAAGATGCAGAGATACCCATCATTCTAGGGAGTCCATTCTTAGACACTGGGAGAGCATTGATTGATTGTGAAACTAGGGAATTAAAAATGAAGTTGAATGATGAAGAAGTTATATTCAGCGTTTAACAATCCATAGGAGACCTAGTGAATATGCTAATTGCTCCCTAGTGGAGGTTGTGTATGTGATCCTGCATGAAGATGATGAGATCCTGAATGCTAAAGATCCATTGGGAGCTTGCTTGACAAATTTAGAAGAGATGGATGGTGAAGGGTTGGCAGAGTGGGTCATGGAACTCGAAGGCCAAGGATTCTGGAAGAGGGAACCTCAGTTCGAGTCCCTAGAGTTAGAAAAGAGAGCTATACCACCTGCAAAGCCATCAATAGAGGAACAACCCCGACTGGAGCTGAAACCGATCCCAGCTCACCTCAGGTACGCTTTCTTAGGGCCTAATTCTACTTTACCTATTATTATATCATCTGGTTTGCTAGCTGTACAGGTAGAGCAACTCCTATAGATGTTACAGGAATGTAAAACTGCCATTGGTTGGACCATGGCGGACATAAATGGTATGAGCCCAGTTTTCTGTATGCACAATATTCTCTTGGAAGAAGGGCAAAAACCTTCCAGAGAACATCAACGAAGGCTGAACCCGAATATGAAAGAGGTGGTGATGAAGGATGTGATCAAATGGTTAGATGCGGGTATCATCTTCCCCATCTCTGACAGCAATCTGTTTAGTGTGTGCTGAAAAAGGAGGAATGACGGTCGTACAAAATGAGAATAACGAGTTGATCTCGACTCATACAGTCACGGGATGGCGGATTTACATGGATTACCGGAACTTGAACACAGCCACTCGGAGGGACCATTTTCCCTTTCCGTTCATTAACCAAATGTTGGACAGGTCAGCTGGGCGATCTCACTTCTATTTCTCGGATGGATATTCGGGGTACAATCAGATCTCAGTAGCCCCCAAAGATAGAGAGAAAACATCTTTCACATATCCATATGGCATCTTTGCCTTTCGGAGAATGCCTTTTGCGCTTTGTAATGCATCAGCTACACTCCAACGGTGTATGTTTTCCATTTTCACGGACATGGTTGAAGACATTATGGAGGTATTTATGGATGATTTCTCCATGGTGGGAGATTCAATCGAGGACTATCTTCACAATTTACAAAGAGTGCTCAGAAGACGTATGGAGACAAGTTTAGTGCTGAATTGGGAAAAGTGCCATTTTATGGTACGAGAAGGGATAGTGTTGGGGCATCGAGTGTCTAGTAAAGGAATCGAGGTTGACCATGCTAAGGTTGACGTGATTGAGAAGTTGCCACCGCCTACTTTAGTCAAGGCAGTGAGAAGTTTCCTTGGGCACGCCAGGTTCTACAGGCGATTCATAAAAGATTTCTCTAAGATTGCTAACCCTTTAT
Source organism: Nicotiana attenuata (assembly GCF_001879085.1). Lineage (NCBI taxonomy): Eukaryota > Viridiplantae > Streptophyta > Magnoliopsida > Solanales > Solanaceae > Nicotiana > Nicotiana attenuata. The sequence continues at coordinate 27,835,133 of NC_031994.1, forward strand.
GTAAACTCCTTGAAAAGGATCAACCCTTTGTGTTTTTTAATGATCGAAGGTTGGCATTTGAGAAGCTGAAGAAGAGATTGGTGACTGTACCCTTCATTGTTGCACCCAACTGGGAGCAACCGTTCGAGCTTATGTGTGACACAAGTGAGTATGTGTCACGACCCCAATTCGCCCTCCATGAACAAGTCGTGACGGCACCTAGTCCCTACGACTAGGTAAGCCTAACAATACGGAAAACAATACAACTTGCTGAGATTAATAATTAAAACTGAACAGCTAAAAGAAAACTGTATATATAGATGCCACTTGGCATATACAACTCAATAACGCAGAAGTCTACAATACCATACCAAAACCCGGAAACTCACGGGAACACAAGCTAGCAGAAAGTAGTATACTGCTCTAACTTCAGGATGTCTAAAACAACAGTAAGAATGGAAAGGCTAACTGCTAAAGCTAGAATATGATAGAGACTCCTTGGTGTGCGGACGCGACAGATGTACCTTGAAGTCTCTGCTAGATCTCTCCGCCTCGAGGGTGATACTCCTAGGTAGAGGTACCTGGATCTGCACATGAAAAACATGCGCAGAAAGGGCATGAGTACACCACAGCGGTACTCAGCAAGTGCCAAGCCTAACCTCGGTTGGGTAGTGACGAGGAAGGTTAGGGCCCTACTGAGATAAA
>NC_031994.1:27835832-27872541 GCF_001879085.1 Nicotiana attenuata
ATAAACATATATATATATATATATATATATATATATATATATATATATATATATATATATATATGTATATATATATAATGAAAAGATAAGGCAATGAACAATAAAACTGAGAGTCAATAATAAAGATCTACACAGTACAATAAGAGTGCAATAACAGAACAGAGAATAAGGCAATCTACAATGAAATAATGTTTGCAACAAAGGTGGTAACCGGGGGATCTCTTTGTATCCCGAGGATCTCTTGGTATCCTCAATAAATATGCCAGGGATCTCTTGGTATCCCGAGGATCTCTTAGTATCCTCAATAACTGTGTCAGAGATCTCTTGGTATCCCGAGGATCTCTTGGTATCCTCTATAAATATGCCAGGGATCTCTTGGTATCCCGAGAATGTCTTGGTATCCTCAATAACTGTGTCAGGGATCTCTTGGTATCCCAAGGATCTCTTGGTATCCTCAATATGTAAGTGTCGGGGATCTCTGAGTATCTCGCACTATGTCCAGATCATAATTACGCATGGAGGATCTCCCGGGATGCCGTCCCGTAGTCCAAATATAAACACATAGCAGCAGCTCAAGGATATCAAAATATACTAAGTCCTTAACAAGTAAACAGTAAATACTAGCCAAAAATGCTTCAAGTAATGCAATTAAGACAGTTTAAGCAAATAGGCAATTAATACAACTAAGCATGCTCTTCTAAACCAACGCAGGATATATTTACAAGTAGAATAAGGCAAGTAGGAAAAGAACTCAGTTTGAACACTTAAAATAAAACCAGATTTTTCAACAATTAGCTCAAGTACGCGCCCGTCACCTCACGTACAAGGCATTCAATTACCAAATATCATATCCTAAGGGGAAAGGTCCCCCACACAAGGTTAGACAAGCCACTTACCTCGAACCGGCTCCAAAATCAACTCGAAACCACATGTTTTCTATGAGTATCTGACTCCAAATGGCCAGAATCTATTAAATTCAATTACATATAGTAAATATCATCTCAAGCAACTGATTCTACTATTTAATTCAAAGCCAGGATGCGAAATTAGGTAAAATAACCAAAATGCCCCTCAAGATAACGTCTCGGAATCGGATGAAATTAACATTTTCAGAACCCTCGTACTCTCACGAGTCTAACCATATAAGAATCTCTCAAATCGGAGGTCAAACACCCACTCAAAACTCAATAATTTACTCTATGAAGTTTTACCAATTTTTCATTCAAAATCCGAAATTAAAGGAGCAATTCGTGATTAGATTAGTGGGTTATAAGAAAAAAGGAGTATAGAATCGTTATCCAATCGTTGCCCCTGAAAACCCCTCGAAATCTCCCTGAAATCCGAGCTCCCAAGCTTGAGTTTTGGTAAAAATGGCTAAACCCTCGTTTTGAAACGTTTATATCTGCCCAGACTTTTAATGAATCGCGAACGCGGAGGAGGTCTCGCATTCCCGAAGAAGAAAAATGAAGGTTGCTCAATTTATGCTTCGTGAACGCGGAAGCACACTCGCGAATGCGGACGAGAAAATATAATGGCCCAGAATTGCTCTTCGCGAACGCGTGGCACTGTACGCGAATGCGAATGGTGGCCTTGCAAAGGTACGCGAACGCGGGAGGGGGGTATGCGAACGCGAAGAGGAAATTAGGCACAACCCTCAGCTCCAAATTACACTACGCGAACGCGAGGGCTATGCTGCGAACGCGAGGGCTATGCTGCGAACGCGAAGAAGGAAAACGACAAAGCTTCTTGAATGAGGGACTATGGGACGCGAACGCGAAGAGGGGGAAAGGTCAGATCTTCGCGAACGCAAAGAAGAAAATTGGTCTGCAACCGCTGAAGGATTTTCTGCAATTTTTCACAACTCAAAAATGCTCCATTGAGCATCCGAAACACACCCGAGGCCCCCGGGAAATCAACCAAACCTACGGACATATCCCATAACATCATTCAACCTTGTACCAATCCTTAAACCACCTAAAACAACGTCGGAAACTCGAATTAATCAATGATTTAAGCCTAAGAACTTCAAATTCTCTCAAAACACGCTTTCGATAAAAAACCTAATCAAACAACGTCCGAATGATGTAAAATTTTACACACACATACCAAAAGACATGACTAAGCTACTGCAAATTCCGGAATTCCATTCCGACCCTCGGATCAAAATCTCACTATCGGACCGGAAACTTCAAAAATTCAAACTTCAGCATTTGAAGCCTAAATTAGCTAGAACCTCCAAAACACATTCCGAACACGCTCACAACCCCGAAATCACTTAACGGAGCTAACGTAACCATCAGATTTCCATTCCGAGGCCGTCTTCACAGTGTTCCGACTACGGACCACTTTACAACACTTAAGCTCTCCTTTAGGGACTAAGTGTCCCAAAACTCTTCGAACCTCAAAACCGAACATCCCGGCAATTCAAATTAGCAGAAATAGACTTGGGGAAAGCAGTTAATAGGGGATCGGGGCGTTAATTCTTATGACGACCGGCCGGGTAGTCACATCCTCCTACACTTAAGCATTCGTTCATCCTCGAACGAGCATAGAGACATACCTGAAGTAGTGAAAAGATGAGGGTAAGGGCTGCACATATCCTGCTCGGTCTCCCAGGTTGCCTCCTCAACCGGCTGACCCTGCCACTAAACCTTCACTGAAGCAATGTTCTTTGACCTCAACTTTCTGACCTGCCTGTCCAATATAGCCACTGGCTACTCAACATTAGTTAGATCCTTGTCCAGCTGGACTGAACTGAAATCCAACACGTGTGACGGGTCACCGTGATACCTCCGGAGCATCGAAACATGAAATACCGGATGAACCCTTGCCAGGCTGGGAGGTAAGGCAAGCTCATAAGCAACCTCCCCAACTCGCCTTAATATCTCAAAAGGGACAATAAACCTCGGACTCAGCTTCCCTTTCTTCCCAAATCTCATAACGACTTTCATAGGCGAAACCCGAAGCAGAACTCGCTTTCCAACCATATAAGAAACATCACGAACCTTCCGGTCCGCATAACTCTTCTGTCTGGACTTGGCTGTACGGATCCTATCCTGAATCACTTTAACCTTCTCTAAAGCATCCTGAACCAAATCTATGCCCAATAACCTAGCCTCACCCAGCTCGAACCAACCCACCGGAGACCTACACCGCCTACCATACAAGGCCTCATACGGTGCCATCTGAATGCTGGACTGATAACTATTGTTGTAAGCAAACTTCGCCAATGGCAAGAACTGATCCCAAGAACCCCAAACTCCATCACACACACACGGAGCATATCCTCAAGAATCTGAATAGTACGCTCGGACTGCCCGTCCGTTTGAGGGTGAAATGTCGTGCTCAACTCCATCCGAGTACCTAACTCCTGCTGCACGGCTCTCCAGAACTGCGATATGAACTGAGTACCTCTGTCTGACATAATAGAAACTGGAATACCATGCAGACGGATAATCTCCCGGATATAAATCTCTGCCAACCGCTCCGAAGAATAAGTGGTGTACACATGAATGAAATGAGCGGACTTGGTCAGCCAATCTACAATAACCCAAATGGCATCGAACTTCTTCAAAGTCCGTGGGAGTCCAGATACAAAGTCCATGGTGATACGCTCCCATTTCCACTCCGAAATCTCTATCTGCTGGAGCAACCCACGCGGTCTCTGGTGGTCATACTTCACCTACTGACAATTGAGGCACCGAGCTACAAATCCAACTATATCTTTCTTCATCCGCCTCCACCAATAGTGCTGCCTCAAGTCCTGATACATCTTCGCGGCACCTGGATGGATGGAGTACCACGAACTGTGGGCCTCCTCTAGAATCAACTCCCGTAGGCCATCAACATTGGGTACACAAACCCGACCCTACATCCTCAATACTCTGTCTTCGCCAATGGTCACATCTCTGGCATCACCATGTTGGACCCTATCCTTAAGGACAAGCAAATGAGGGTCATCATACTGCCGCTCCCTGATACGATCAAGTAGAGAAGACCAGGAAATCACACAAGCTAGAACCCGACTGGGTTCCAAAAGATCCAATCTCACAAACTGGCTAGCTAAGGCCTAAACATCCATTGCCACAGGCCTCTCTGATGCTGGTAAATATGCCAAACTCCCCAAACTCTCCGCCCGGCGGCTCAAGGCATCAACCACCATATTGGCCTTGCCCGGGTGATATAGAATAGTAATGTCATAATCCTTCAACAACTCCAACCACCTCCTATGGCGCAAATTTAGATCCTTTTGCTTGAACAAGTGCTGCAAACTCCGATGGTCAGCATAGATCTCACAAGGCACACCGTACAAATAATGGCGCCAGATCTTCAAAGCATGAACAATAGAAGCTAACTCAAAGTAGTGGACATGATAGTTCTTCTCGTGTATCTTTAACTTTCTAGATGCATAGGCAATCACCCTACCCTCCTGCATCAATACCGCTCCAAGGCCAACTCTCGAGGCATCACAATAGACAGTATAAAACCCTGAACCTATAGGCAATATCAAAACTGGGGCTGTAGTCAGAGCTGTCTTGAGCTTCTGAAAGCTAGCCTCACACTCCTCTATCCACTGAAATGGGGCACCCTTCTAGGTCAAACTAGTCATAGGGGTTGCAATCGATGAAAACCCCTCCACAAAACGGCGGTAGTATCCCGCTAAGCCAAGGAAACTGTGGATCTCTGTAGCTGAGGATGGTCTGGGCCAACTCTGCACGACCTCTATCTTCTTCGGATCCACCCGAATACCCTCACTCGATACCACATGGCCCAAGAACGCCTCTGAATCCAACCAAAACTCACATTTTGAGAACTTTGCATATAACTTCTTTTCCCTCAGAGTCTGAAGTACTGACCTCAGGTGTTGATAATAATCTTCCCGACTCCGAGAATACACCAGAATATCATCAATAAAGACAATGACATAAGAGTCAAGATATGGCCGGAATACACTGTGCATCAAATGCATGAAAGCTGCTGGGGCATTGGTCAGCCCAAATGACATAACAAGGAACTCGTAATGACCATACCGAGTCCTGAAGGTAGTCTTCGGGATATCTGGCTCCCGAATCTTCAACTGATGGTAACCTAAATCTTGGAAAACACCCGTGCGCCCTGAAGCTGGTCAAATAGATCATCAATCTAAGGCAAGGGATAACGGTTCTTCACCGTAGCCTTATTCAACTGTCAATAATCGATGCACATATGCATAGAACCATCCTTTTTCTTGATAAACAAGACCGGAGCACCCCAAGGTGAAACACTGAGTTGAATAAAACCCTTATCAAGCTAAACTCCTTCAACTCAGGAGAAGCTATACAATACGTGGGAATGGAAATGGGTTGAGTGCCCGGCAATAAATCAATGCCAAAATCAATGTCTCAATCAGGCGGCACGCTCGGAAGATCAGCTGGAAACACATCGGGATAGTCCCGCACTACTAGGACTGAATCAACTGAAGGGGTATCAACACTGACATCTCTCACATAAGCCAAATACGTGTCACACCCCTTCTCAACCATACACCGAGCCTTAAGGAAGGAAATAACTCTACTGGGGGTATGACCTAAGGTACCTCTCCACTCGACACACGCTACACCTGGCATAGCCAGCGTCACAGTTTTGGCGTGACAATCAAGAATAGCATAATGGGGCGACAACCAGTCCATGCCCAAGATAATATAAAAATCAACCATGTTGAGTAACAATAAATCTGCTCTATTCTCGAAACCACAAATAGTAACCAAACATGACCGATAAACGCGGTCCACAACAAGGGAATCCCCCACATGGGTAGAAACATAAACAGAGGCACTCAAAGAATCCCGAGGTACACCCAAATGCGGAGCAAAGTAAGAAGACACATAAGAGTAAGTAGAGCCTGGATCGAATAGAACCGATGCATCTCTGTGGCAAACCAATATAAAACCTTTGATGATAGAACCGGAGGCAACAGCCTCAGTACGGGCAGGCATGGCATAGTATCTGGCTGGGCCTCCCGCTCTAGGGCGACCTCTACCTCCCCGACCTCCGCCCCTGGCTGGTTGCTGGGCAGATGGGGTAGCAGCTGGTGCTATAACCATGGCCTGAGAACTCTGCGGGGCACGCTGTGGCTGAGGAGGTTGTGGAGGTGCACTCCTCCTAAGTCTAGGGAAATCTCTCACCACATGGCGGTTGTCACCACACTCAAAACAAGATTTGGGATGACGTGGTGGCTGTGACTGGCTCGGACCAGGTCTGCTGGACTGACCTCTGAAAGCACCCCGCGCTGGAGGTGCGCTAGAAATCGGAGGTGCATAATAAGGCTCCTGAGGCTAGGAGGAACTGGAGCACTGCTGGCTGCCGGAAGAGCTGAATGAACCGGGCGACTCATATAACCCCTACCATGACGACCTGAAGCTGGGGTATGGGCACCAGAATAATGACCCGACTCTCGAGATCTCTTGGCCACCCTCTCCTCTCTCTCCTTAGCATGCATACCCTCAATCCTCCTAGTAGTTCTCACCACCTGCTGATAAGAAATATCCATCTCCAACTCACGAGCAATGCTAGATCTGATGCAGGGAATAAGCCCCTCAACAAACCGGCGAAACCTCTCGCGAACAGTAGCAACCAAGGCTGGTGCATGCCTAGCCAAACTAGTGTAACGAACAACATACTCTGAAACAATCATAGTACCCTGGTGCAAATGCTCAAACTCTGCGCGTCATGCGTCCCTGACACTCTGAGGAACATACTCTCGCAGGAACAGATTCAAAAATTGAGCTCAGTGAAGCAGCCGCATCTGGACTGTCTAAATCATAGGTGCGCCACCAATCATAGGCGGACCCTCGAAGCTGGAAGGTGATGAAAGAAACTCCGCTTGATCCACAAATACCCATAGTGCGTAGAATGCGGTAACACTCATCAAGAAATCCCAACCTCTGCGGCAGCTCGCACAGGTGCTCTGGCTGCACCACGTGCGCGTCCTCGACCTCTGCCCCAGCCTCTAACGGCTGTAGTAGGGGGCGCGGGTGCCTGATCATCTCGAGTGGCACGTGTCCTCACCATCTGTGACGAGAATAGAAAGACAGAAGTTTAGTTGTGATATCAAAAATCTCGCACGACAAGGAAGTGAAATAAGTGGAATTTTCCTAACAGTTACATAGCCTTTCGTAGATAAGTACAGACGTCTCCGTACCGATCAGCGAGACTCTAATAAACCGGCCTGTGTTCCGTGACTCCTATGAACCTAGAGCTCTGATACCAACTTTTTCATGACCCAAGTTCGCCCTCCGTGAACATGTCGTGACGGTACCTAGTCCCTACGACTAGGTAAGCCTAACAATGCGGAAAAAAATACAACATGTGGAGATTAATAATTTAAAACTGAACAGCTAAAACAAAACTGTATATATAGATGCCACTTGGCATATACAACTCAATAACGCGGAAGTCTACAATACCATCCTAAAACCCGGAAACTCACAGGAACACAAGCTAACAGAAAGTAATACACTGCTCTAACTCCAGGATGTCTAAAACAACAGTAAGAAAGGAAAGGCTAACTGCTAAAGCTAGAATAATATAGAGAATCCTTGGTCTGCGGACGCGGCAGATGTACCTCAAAGTCTCTGCTAGATCTCTCCGCATCGAGGGTGATACTCCTGGGTAGAGGTACCTGGATCTGCACATGAAAAACATGCGCAGAAAGGGCGTGAATACACCACAACGGTACTCAGCAAGTGCCAAGCCTAACCTCGGTTGGGTAGTGACGAGGAAGGTCAGGGCCCTACTGAGATAAACATACATACATACATACATACATACATACATATATATATATATATATATATATATATATATATATATATATACACACATATATAATGAAAAGATAAGGCAATGAACAATAAAATTGAGAGTCAATAATAAAGATCTACACAGTACAATAAGAGTGCAATAACAGAACAGAGAATAAGGCAATCTACAATGAAATAATGTTCGCAACAAAGGTGGTAACCGGGGGATCTCTTTGTATCCCGAGGATCTCTTGGTATCCTCAATAAATATGCCAGGGATCTCTTGGTATCCCGAGGATCTCTTGGTATCCTTAATAACTATGTCAGGGATCTCTTGGTATACCGGGGATCTCTTGGTATCCTTAATAAATATTCCAGGGATCTCTTGGTATCCTCAATAACTGTGTCAGGGATCTTTTGGTATCCCGAGAATATCTTGGTATCCTCAATATGTTAGTGACGGGGATCTCCGAGTATCCCGCACTATGTCCAGATCATAATTACGCATGGAGGATCTCCCGGGATGCCGTCCCGTAGTCCAAATGTAAACTCACAGCAGCAGCTCAAGGATATCAAAATAAATACTAAGTCCGTAACAAGTAAACAGTAAATACTAGCCAAAAAAGCTTCAAGTAATGCAATTAAGACGGTTTAAGCAAGTAGGCAATTAATACAACTAAGCATGCTCTTCTAAACCAACGCAGGCTATATTTGCAAGTAGAATAAGGCAAGTAGGAAAAGAACTCAGTTTGAACACTTAAAATAAAAATAGATTTTTCAACAATTAGCTCAAGTACGCGCCCGTCACGTCACGTACAATGACTTCAATTACCAAATATCATATCCTAAGGGGAAAGGTCCCCCACACAAGGTTAGACAAGCCACTTACCTCGAACCAGCTCCAAAATCAACTCGAAACCACACGTTTGCCACGAGTATCCGACTCCAAATGGCCCGAATCTATTAAATTCAATTACATATCGTAAATAACATCTCAAGCAACTGATTCTACTATTTAATTCAAAGTTAAGACGCGAAATTAGGTAAAATGACCAAAATGCCCCTTAGGCCAACGTCTCAGAATCGGATGAAATTAACATTTTCAGAACCCTCGTACTCTCACGAGTCTAACCATATAAAAGTCTCTCAAATCGGAGGTCAAACACCCACTCAAAACTCAATAAATTACTCTATGAAGTTTTACCAATTTTTCATTCAAAATCCGAAATTAAAGGAGGAATTCGTGATTAGATTAGTGGGTTATAAATAAAAAGGAGTATAGAATCGTTACCCAATCGTTGCCCCTGAAAACCCCTTAAAATCTCCCTCAAATCCGAGCTCCCAAGCTTGAGTTTTGGTAAAAATGGCTAAACCCTTGTTTTGAAATGTTTATATCTGCCTAGACTTTTAATGAATCGTGAACGCGGAGGAGGTCTCGCATTCGCGAAGAAGAAAAATGAAGGCTGCTCAATTTATGCTTCGCGAACGCGGAAGAGAAAATATATGGCCCAGAATTGCTCTTCACAAACGCGTGGCTCTTTACGCGAACGCGAAGGGTGGCCTTGCAAAGGTACGCAAAAGCGAGAGGGGGGGTATGAGAACGTGAAAAGGAAATTAGGCACAGCCCTCAGATCCAAATTACACTACGTGAACGCGAGGGCTATGCTGTGAATGCGAATAAGGATTTTTTGTAGTTTTTCACAACTCAAAAATGCTCCGTTGAGCATCCGAAACACACCTGAGGCCCCCAGGACGTCAACCAAACCTACGGACATATCCCATAACATCATTCAACCTTGTACCAATCCTTAAACCACCTAAAACAACGTCGAAAACTCGAATTAATCCATGATTTAAGCCTAAGAACTTCAAATTCTTTCAAAACACGCTTTCAATCAAAAACCTAACCAAACCACGTCCGAATGACCTAAAATTTTACACACACATACCAAAAGACATGACGGAGCTACTACAACTTCCGGGATTCCATTCCGATCTTCGGATCAAAATCTCACTATCGGACCGGAAACATCAAAAATTCAAACTTCGGCATTTCAAGCCTAAATTAGCTACGGACCTCCAAAATACATTCCGAACATGCTCCCAACCCCAAAATCACTTAACGGAGCTAACGGAACCATCAGATTTCCATTCCGAGGCCGTCTTCACACTGTCCCGACTACAGACCACTTTTCAACACTTAAGCTCTCATTTAGGGACTAAGTGTCCCAAAACTCTTCGAAACTCAAAACCGAACATCCCGGCAATTCAAATTAGCAGAAATAGACTTGGGGAAAGCAGTTAATAGGGGATCAGGGAATTAATTCTTAGGACGACCAACCAGGTCGTCACACTATGCTATAGGAGCAGTCTTGGGGCAGCGAAATAATAAACTGATGCACCCAATTTACAGTACAAGCAGAACGCTAAGCGGTGCACAACTCAATTACACCGTGACAGAAAAAGAGATGTTGGCTGTCGTTTTTGCATTTGACAAATTCAGGTCATACTTGATTGGTTCAAAAGTTATTGTTTATACTGACCATGCAGCAATTAGGTAATTGATAGAAAAGAAGGAGTCAAAGCCACACTTGATTCGATGGGTTCTTTTGCTACAAGAATTTGATCTGGAGCTCCGTGACAGAAAAGGGACAGAGAACCAAGTGGCTGACCACCTCTCAAGGTTGGAAGAAGCTGAAAGGAAGGTAGAGGTTGAGGATATAACAGAGACATTCCCAGATGAACAGTTAAGAGCAGTGACAATGGAGGAGACGACGTGGTATGCTGATATTGCTAATTATTTAGCAAGCGGTATTGTACCTTATGAATTCTCTTCAATTCAAAAGAATAAGTTCTTTCACGATTGTCGGTCTTATTATTGAGATGAACCTCTACTATTTAAAATATGTTTAGATAACATGATCCGGAGGTGTATCCCTGAGGAAGATCAACATTCTGTTTTGTAGGCTTGCCATGCTTCACCATATGGTGGACACTTTGGAGGAATTTGGACAGCAGCTAAGGTCTTGGAATTGGGTTTGTATTGGCCAACGCTGTTCAAGGATGCCCACGCTTGGGTCAAAATTTGCGATGAATGCCAAAGGACAAGTAACATATCTCGCCGTCAAGAGATGCCAATAACCACAATTCAAGAGGTGGAGGTTTTTGACATGTGGGGGATCGACTTTATGGGGTTGTTTGTCAGCTCGTATGATAACAAATATATATTGGTAGCAGTTGACTATGTCTCCAAGTGGGTGGAAGCGATAGCTCTCCCAACCAATGATGTAAAAGGGGTTACGTGCTTTCTAAAGAAAAAGATCTTCACACGTTTTGGCACCCCGAGAGCTATAATCAGTGATGGTGGAACCCATTTTTGCAATATAGCGTTCGCACGGCTGTTGGAAAAGTATGGAGTTCTTCATAAGGTGACCACCCTTTATCACCCACAGTCGAGCCGGCAAGTTGAAGTGTCAAATAGGGAAATTAAGAGTGTCCTTACAAAAACAGTGAATGCAAAAAGGACCGATTGGGCGAAGAAGCTGGATGATGCATTGTGGGCGTACCGCACAACATTCAAAACTCCAATAGGTATGTCACCATACAAGTTGGTGTTTGGAAAGGCATACCACCTTCTGGTAGAGCTCGAACATAAAGCACTTTGTGCATTGCGGCAGTTGAATTTGGATATGGAGACAACAGGAACCAGCAGAGTCACTGGGTTACATGAGCTAGAGGAATTCAGGTTCCAGGCATTTGAGAGTGCTAGATTATACAAAGAAATGATGAAACTAATGCATGATAAGCACATCTTGGATTGGAACTTCAAATCCGGAGATCTAGTGTTGTTATACAACTCGAGATTGAGATTGTTTCCGGGTAAGTTGAAGTCTCGATGGTCAGGACCCTTCAGAGTGGTGCAAATGTTCTTCAGCGGAGCTGTGGAGATTGAATCAGAAGATGGGACAAATAAGTTCACAGTGTATGGGCAAAGGTTGAAACATTACCTTGGAATGGCCAAAGAAAAAGGGGATAGTGCGATAATAACTTTGGAAGAGCCCCAGTACACGAATGAGGAGTGATGATCAAAGCCTGCATCATGCCACGACGTTAAATCAGGCGCTGCGTGGGAGGCAACCCATGAATGTTGTTGTTTTTGTCTTCTTATGTAACCTCCTTATGAAAAAAAATCATCGTGATCACGACCGCGGCGTGACTGCGGCTCGACCGCGACAAAAGAGAAGTATTCTACCTCAGGCTTACGTGATCCACCGCAGTGGGACCGCGATAAAACGTCAACATTCTGCCTCGAGCTCTTTCACTCACCGCGGCCGTGGTCTACCACGGTGAGACGCGACGTTCTGTTGCCTAGGTAAGTAGATTTAAATTTTTTTTTTATTTTCTAATCCCCCCACTAATAAAAATAAAAACAACCGCTCCCCCACTTACTTTCCCTTCATCTCTCTCTCTCTCTAACCCTAACATCTTCTCTCTTCTCTTCTTCTTCTTCTTCTTCTTCTTCTTCTTCTTCTTCTTCTTCACCTCTCTCACACATAAACCCATTTCCCCCAACCTCCATTCCTCTCACCCTCTCCTACATCCAGGTATGACAAGCTTCTCTCTCTATTCTCATGTGTTGTTGTTTTGGTTTTTATGTTAGTCCAATGCTTTAATTGTGTAGTAATTCTAGTAGAATATTTTTTTCTTTTATGCTTTTTTAATGGGTTATGTGCACAATGTTGTAGAGCAGTGTGTGCTTGCGTGTGTAAAAATAATTGTTGTGGGGTGGAATGGTATAGTACAAATTGTTGATTTGGGGGTAGAATTTATATTTCCATGGGCCTAGATGTATTAGGATAGTGCCTTGCTCATAAGGTGTTTGTGCAATTTCCCCAATGGAATTCTAAGGGCTAAATGTGACCATGGAAGTGGTGAAGTCCGAGTAACCATCTAGGGTTCACACAACTCACACCCTCACTAATAAGAGACTCTGTTTTTGGCAGGTACAATGCATCCATCTAGGAAGACGTACCACTGGGTCCTCCGCTAGTGGACCGGGTAGTTCTTCAAGAGCTCGGGGTCAAGCTAGTGCAGAACAGTTTGATCGCGCTAGGTTTGTCTCCAAACCAGCTGAGGACAGGTATAATGCCAAGGCGTCAAAGAAATTGTTACCGGAAGTGCATATTGACAGATAAGCCTTGCAGGCGGAATGCCCAAATATCTTTAATGAGTTGAGGAGGTGTCAGCTGGACATCTTCTTTGATGAACCGGAGGAGGCGAATGTCCAGATGGTTAGAGAGTTCTACGCTAACTTACCAGAACATGAGAATGGGGTGGTCACAGTACGCAACACCTGGGTAAATGCGTCCCTCAAAGCCATCTGCCGAGTGTTCTGACTGCCAGTATTCACGGGGGATAGAGATACTTACATTGCTTATCATCGCCCAACTATCTATTGGGCACCAATTCTTGAATCAATATGTGTTCCTGACAGGAAGTTTATATGGATAAAGCACATGATCACATTTAACTCACAGTCTCTCAATTGGGAGGCTAAGTGTTGGCTTACAATTATCAACAGCCGCTTGCTACCCTCCAGCAACACGACCGATGTTAATGGGCCACGAGCAGCAGCTATCTACAGTTTTATGACCCATCAGGATTTTGATGTCGCCAAGCTCCTCCAAGATGAGATGTTCGTTCGCTCACTTGAGGTACTCAAAGGATTTTACTTCCCCTCTCTGGTTACCAAGCTGTGCCGTGCTGCACGAGTTCCTGAAAATACCAAAGTTGATGGGAAACTGCCATTGAAATCCCCGTTGCGGGCTAGCAAAATCACAATTGGGAGAGAGCCGGTAGTGATGGTTGAGGATGATGATAAAGCTGATGAAGATGCTGCTACCCCACCACAGACGAGAGCTGATGAGGCTGGCCCATCACAGGCCCGCCGAAGTACCCGTATGACAGCCCTGGAGCATGCTCCGCACTTCTGTCACTGACCTTGGCACCAGAGTTGACAATTTGATTACTCAATAGGCCAAGTCGGAGAAAAAGATCATGGAGTGGCTCCGGGCACTAGGATGAGCGTTTCACCTCGATCGTAGCACCGTCTCTGATCAGGAATGAGCATCAGGGAAGTCCCCTTACCTTACTATGCTTTATATTTGTTGACATGGGGACATGCCAAAGTTTTAAGTGTGAGGTGGGGATGGCTGTTGTTGTATAACTATGTATAGTGTTGTTTCTGTTTGTTTGTTGGTTTGGTATTGTTGATTGATGTTAGTAAACTTTGACTTGACCCGAAGACGGACACCTCTCAACAGTTTTCTTGAGGGATATGAGTCGAACAAAAAAAAAACAGGAATATGGGGACTCTTCCTGATGACGGATCTTTTAGACAGTTTCTTGAGGGAAGTAAGTCTAGAGAAAATACCAAAAAGATTTTTTTTTGTTTTAGGTAGTGTAGTAACTCCCCCTTGGTTTTTCTTTGGGCCACGGTTCGTTTTCAAGGGATTAGCTTGAACCGGGTGTAGTTAGATTTTGTTATTTTATTTTTTAGTTTTTAGTTAGTATTGATGGGCTACGAGCTGAAATAGAAAGAGAAACCCTTGGCGTTGATACACCTGAACACAATAGACACTAGAGTGTAACACTGAGTCTCAGTGGTTGATTCTTGCTAAGGTGCCTTAAATTGTATGTTTGTAACTGACTTGAACACTCAATGAGAGTGTCTTGATGAGCCAATCTGGAGTGAGTCATGTACCATGTGGGTGTGAGTTGTACTGTATTCTATGCTCTGCATTTGATGCTTAGAACTTGCCCTGTGTGTTTGCAAAGCGAAATAGTAGCTTTATTCAGTCTTAGAAGTGATATAGGAATTTCTTGTTTAAGCCAGATATATAAAGTAGACCCACCTATATGTAATACATCGTAGACAACCCCGTTGAGCCTATAAGCCTGTTTCTTTGGTGATCACATTGCGAGCCTTACCCAATTGTTTGAATGGCCCATCTGTTTGAACCCCTTTACCTCCCATGAGCACTTGAATGGTATTGAAATATGCAAAAGTTAAAGTGTGGGATGGTGGTTTGGTTTTTGAGTGGAACCGATGAAATAGAGGAAATGTGCAGTTTTTGAAAAAGTAAAAGAATAAGCACCACTTAAAGAAAAAAACAAGAAAAAAAGAAAAAAATGAGTAAATGTAGTAGTTGATAAGTAGTGACTTGATACAATGGCATCTAATGGAGTGGGATGAATAAAAATACGATGGAATGTCTGGTTGACATAAGTAGGGTTTTGAAGGTTAGTGTGATTGTATTAAAAGTGCTTAGGGAGGTTAGTCACTATATCCAAATATATCCTACCCGTCCCTTAGCCTACATTACAACCAAGTGAAGTCCTAATTGATCTTAGACTTAATGGGCTCGATTAGTAGAGTAGTACACTACGGGCAAGCCTATGGTGCATCTTTGTGGCATGTGAACGTTATTTTTGAGAGGGAGCGAATTTTGTCTATTTGAGTTCCTAATTGTTCTCAACATTATTATTTGTGAAACTACTCTCTTGTGTGATGTGAGGGCATGTGATTCACGAAGAAAAGGTAAGTCTTGACTTCTGTATAGAGTAGTTTGAGTAAGTACGAATATTGCACAACACGTGAGAGTCGACTTTTGAGGCAAAGATTGTTCACTACTAGGCGCAACTTTGGTGAGTTGTTCTTGGTGTAATACATTAGGGAAAAAGCTTAGTGAAAGACCCTTTATAGAGTGTGGTGGATTGCTCAAGGATTAGCAATGATTTAAGTGTGGGGTATTGATAATAGGCTATATAGATGATATTTACACTCGAAATGTACCATGCTTTATTGTAGTTTTAAAGGCTAAATGATAACAAAATACTCTAATTGATGTTCTTTTGCTTCGGAAGGACTAATCCAAGTTAGGAAGAGCCTATGGAGTGTTTTGGAGTCAAAAATGTGGATAAAAGGACAATCAAGAAGAACCTGAGCGAAAATAAGCAAGAAAGAGGCAAAGAGGATTGGGCTTGATGCCACCGCGACCGCGACCGCGGTCGACCGCGGCTGGACTGCGGTAGGCTAAGAAAGCGAGGCAGAATGTTTGTCTTTCACCGCGGTCGCGCCGCGTTCTGCCGCGGCCGCGGTGGACTGTGTAACTGTCCAAAAATTTTGGAACTAAAGTGTAAATCAGGAAAAACTTATCCCAACCCTTTATAAACTCAACAAACTCGCCCAAGCGAAGGTTAAGCTTGTTTTTAGACTGATTTGGAGGAAAGAACAAGTGTGAGAAGAGCAACCAACCATTAGAGTTTTTCTATCTTCTCTTTGTTATTTCAATTGCACATTATGAATACTTTTGTAGTTTTATCTTGCTTTACTATGAGTAGCTAAACATTTTATCTAGGGTTGATGGAACCAATTGTTAGATGAAGTTTTGACTCAATTTCTTTATAATCGAGCCGAATTTATTATATGATTGTTCAACTATATTTTATATGGTGATTAATTGAGTGGGCCCTTGATTGATCGTGTCTAATTGCCTTGTGTTGCTTGAGAAAGAATACTAGGTTAGATTGCTGTTGAACAACACCACTTTTGGGTAATTGAAGAGATTCATTACTTGAACATAAAAGTGGGGTTAGAGATAACGAAACTTTGGTGGGATAATTCAGAGCTGCATAAATTATCAGCTAGAGTAGTTCGAGAGAATGCTCTAGTAAATTATCGTAGTTGATCGAGAGATAATTGCGATACCCCATAGCTAATAATCCTCATAGAGTATTACGACGAGATTATAGCAAAAGAATTAAGACGTAAACTAGCAATTGGAGAAATCAATACCCTAGATCTTTTTACCAATGAATTATCTTTGATTTAGAATATTGTTAGTTTTAAAAATCATTTTGACTTAGTTAAACAAAAACCCACTATTTATTGATAAAAATCTTGCATCCGGAAATTGTTTGAGCTTGTATTAGCATCACCAATAGTTGTAATAGATATGTTAGTTCCCTGAGGATTCGACTCCGGACTTGAAAATCGGATTATATTTGCAACGACCGCTTTGTCTTTTATAAGGCATAGTTGGGCGTGATCAGGGATATTGTCCATGTAGTCCAATATCCAGTCTCCATTGTGGCTTCTGAATATTCCCCCTGAACCTCCTATTTCTGGGTTCCTCTTTGCTGCTCCATCTGTATTCAGTTTGTAGGAACCTCTAGATGGAGATTCCCAAATTAGCATGGTCTGATGAGTTACCTTTGTTGAGTCATTCTTTGTAAGCATAAGGTACTCAGGTGCTTTTGAGATTGTGTTATTGACATTGATATGTTCTTTTAACCAAATATATATATATATATATATATATATATATATATATATATATATATATATATATATATATATCCCCAAATAACTTTCCTGGGGTTTTATATATTCGTGAATAATAATTCATTATCAATGAAATTATTTACAACGATTTTTGTTGGCATAAAAATCCACAGGAAACTATTTTATTTGAAACTTTTTCATTATGATGGCCAAAAAATTCGCAGCGAGGGTGATTAATTTGAGCTGAGGAAATAGAGATCTTATCGTTGGAAATTCTCTGTGTTGAAGAAAACAATGTTGTCGCCTCAATAACGATCATGTTCTTCAAAATTCAGGGGCAAACTCGAACAATTTCACATAATTCAAGGTTAAAGTGGACTTGCCTTGTAAAAAGAAAGTCTGATATATTGGAAAGCTTCTACTGTTAGTTAATAAGGACAAATCTAGCCTATTTCCATGAAGACAAGGGTACATCTAACCCTAACTATGAACAGAGGGCAAGTAGACCATTTCAAAGTTCATGGGCATATTTGGTGCTTTGCCTATTATAAAATAAATTAAAACTCAAAATCTAATCTCTTTAGATTTGAAGACCAAAAAGAATCTTTAAAATATTTGTTGTATTCGGGTATTAGAAAAGAATTAATTCGTAAATATAATGAGGTCAATTACCATGCACAAATTCGTAATTATGAGTCACTTCACGAGCCAACTAAGAATATCAATATAAACGATATGAATATGTTGACTCTTTCGTAATCCACTGTTAAATATATTGCGTTCATTCCAATACTAAATATTTACAGATGTCTGTTAACCATTGGTTAACTGTATATTTGTAACTATAAAAGTTACTTCTTCCTTAATGAATTATAATCACATTATTCAAGAGAATAACGTTGATATTATACTATTCCTTTTGCATTATTCAAGAGTATAAAATTACACTATAAATTCGACGGTTTACCTCCTCATCGGTTCCTTTGAAAAGTTTTATATGTTTATACTTGTACTTGATTTCAAGTTGCCGTTCTTATATTTGTAAGTTTTGCTTATACTTGATTTCAAGTTGCCGTTCATACTTGCAGTTATGGGAGCGATGATAAGAAGACATATATATATATATATATATATATATATATATATATATGTGTGTGTGTGTGTTTGTGTGTGTGTGTGTGTAAGTCTCTTCTTTAACTTTTCGTATTTGTTTTAGATTATTTCACTTGGATCTTTTAAGATTAAGAATAGATCTGAGTTCTTTGTAAGACAGCAATTTACTCAAGTCTCTTTTATGATTAATATGGTCTAGATCTAATGAATTGACATATTTCCACAAAATTTGCAATTTTTTTCTTTCTAATTAGACTATAATCATAAAAGACTCAATTTTTTCTATTAATTCCTATAATCAGGATGTCCTTATAACTATCAATCACCATAAAGGGAATTTTAACTTTTTAGTTTCCGTTGTGTAAATTATAATTGAATTCACCACTTAATTCGATAATTTTATTTGAACTAGCTTATTAATTAAACTCTATAAAATACTACGCTAATGTGATGCTTCAATTGGTTAATGCCATTTCCCAATTAGTAATTAATCGAATATGAAAATTAAGAAAAATTGACTTTAATAATGTAGTCGATCTATTGTTTAACTTTGGTATTTCATTTGGGATGTTATTTATTCTATCTTATTATATTTTTATGAAGGAAAAATGGTATTAACGTTTAATCATATTTTGCATTGTTGATACAAGAATTTTGTGGAGTGCAATTTATGTCTCGTCTTCGTTATATTTAACATTTTTCCATTTCAAATTAAGTGTCAAATTTTTTCTATTGGTGTTATTGCATTTCCAAAATTTTAAAATCATAAAATCTGAAAGTTTTTCTCTTCTAGTTACATTCACATTTACTTTGGTAAGCACACTAAAATATTTTCTAATTCGAGTTAAATTTCAGATCTGGTTATTATTAAGTTGAATGCTTGATTTTAACTATTGATAATATATTCTTGTCACGACCCAAATCCACTACGGGTCGTGGTGGCGCCGGACACCGTTGTCAGGCTAGCCAACTAAGTTACCAATTACTTCCTCTTTTAATACTTTTGAAAATCTAAGGTTTTTTCTTCCGTTTTACATAAAATAAAATCATTTCTTGAATTCAAATTTAAATAATAATAATTAGTACAGAGATTTACTGAAACCATCCCAGAAACCTGGTGTCACAAGTGCATGAGCAACTACTGATAAAGACATAAAATACAACACAACATCCGTCCGGAATACAATGGACAAAAAAGAAATACAGTTACTAGAAAGGGACTTTAAAGAGCTACGGGCCGCCTTGCATACTACAACTCACCTAGTCCCCGAATCGTCCGTGCTGCTGCGCCCAGTAGGCCGCTAATGTATCATGTACCTGTGCAACAAAAATGCAGAGAAGTGTAGTATGAGTACGTAATCAAAGTGTACTCAGTGAGTGTCCCGCCTAATCCCGAAGGGGTAGAGACGAGATGGTCAACTCTGACACTTTCTAATGGTCGAATAATGATCCCCCCTTAATATATGTACTAACCAATTAATTCTTTATAAGAAATTTCCCAGAATTTCCTTTTTAAATATATATTCCGAATATCTATAAGCCATGAAAGGCAACAACAATTGAACTAAGTTCCAGGAAGCAATACAAGCATGCGCAAATCATACCGAGGCGTCGGCCCGCTCCAACAGAAATAAATGTGCACTTGCCGAGGGTCGACGGCGCGCCTATAGATGCATCTATTAATCTGCCGAGGCGTTCGGCCCATTCCAAAATAAACACACACACAGACAGATAAACAGTCAAGAAGTCAACGTGAAGCAAATATCCAGGAAAGGTCAATTCTCTTTATTAATTTGAGAAAACGAAGCTCAAGTCTTTTAGAAACTCCAATTATTAATTTAAGGTGATTTAAGCAATCTAAGTCATCAATGATTTCACAATTAATCCACGCATAACATACTTTTGGGTCCTAAACTACCCGGACAACAGCATAATAGTAGCTACGCACGGACTCTCATCACCTTGTGCGCACGTAGCCCCCACAACTAGGAGCACATAATCAATTTAACTCACCTATGGGGTAATTTCCCCCTCACAAAATTAGAAAGGAGACTCACCTCGCTCCGACGACTCGCAACCGGCATTCCACATCCTTCCGAAGGCTTGAACCAACGCACAATGCCCCAAAACTAGCCAATGATCATACAAATCCATTAATATATGCTCAACTATACTTCGCAACCCAATTTATAACAATTCCTAACCCCGAACGAAAAGTTGACCAAAATGCCTTCGGGCCCACGTGCCCGGAATCCGAAATTTCTCGAAGATAAAGATTACCCATAACCTTGGGAACTCAAATATAAATTTTCTCCTAATTCCATGGTCAAAATCGTGGCTAAATTCCAAGAATATGATTTTCTAGGTTTCCAACCAAAACCCCAATATTTACACCTATTTTCATGCCTAAATCCAAACATAATCAATGTATTTAGCTCATAATGGGTGGGAAAAACTCACCTTAGCATGGTTGATGAAGATCCTCTCTTGAACCCTCCAAAAATCGCCAAATGAAGTGGGAGAAATGAGAGAAATGGCCAAATATCCGTTTTTAAAACAATGGTTCTGCCCCAGCTATTTCCGCTTCCGCGGAATTATAGCCGCTTATGCGGCTCTGCTTTTGCGTAAAATGGGCCGCTTCAGGGGCTTCCCTGGCCTAGCCCAATTTCGCTTCTGCGATCACACGACCGCAGATGCGGTTCCATTTCTGCGAAACCTTGACCGCATCTGCGGTCCACCCAAAAATCCCCTCCTTCGCTTCTGCGGATGCCATTCCGCTCTTGTGGCTCCGCATCAGCGGATCAAGGGCCGCTTCTGTGGTCCTGGCTACCCCCGCCCTCGTCCGCTTCTGCGCCTTCTTTTCTGCTTCTGCGGGACCGCTTCTGCGGTCCCATTTCCGCAGAAGCGGTAATACCAGATATCAGCTGTATAGTTATTTCCAAAAATCCCATTTTTGATCCGTTAACCACTCGGGATCCACCCGAGGCTCCCGGGACCCCAGCCAATCATACCAACCAATCCCAAAACACATTACGGACTTGCTCGGGGCTTCAAATCATAACAAATAATGCTAAAACCATGAATCACACCCTAATTCAAGCTTTATGAACTTCGAACTTTCCAACTTCTATTTTCGATGTTTAAACCTATCAAATCACGTCCGATTGACCTCAAATTTTGCACGCAAGTCATATTTGACATTACGGACCTACTTCAACTTCCGGAATTGGATTCCGACCCCGATATCAAAAAGTCAACCTCCGGTCAAACTTCCCAAAAACCTTCAAATTTCTATCTTTAGCCAAATGGCTTCAAAATGGCCTACGGACCTCCGAATTCACTTCCGATCGCGCTCCCAACTCCAGAATCACCATACGGAGCTATACGCAGTCTCGGAATCCCAAACGGACATCGATAACATTGAAATGCACTTCAAGCCAAACTTATGAAATTCCTTCTAAAATGTTAACTTCCACAATAGGCGCCAAAACGCTCCCGGGTTATCCAAAACCCGAACCGGGCATACGCCCAAGTCCGAAATCATCATACGAACCTGCTGGAACCTTCAGATCCTGATTCCGAGGTCGTTTACTCAAGAATCCAATCCTAGTTCATTCTTTCAACTTTAAGCTTCTGAAATGAGAATTCTCTTCCTGAATCAACTTTGAACTTCCTGAAATTTAATTTCGACTGCGCGTACAAGTCATAATACCTGAGATGAAGCTGTTCATGGCCTCCAACTGCTGAACGGGGCGTTAGAACTCGAAACGACCGGTCGGGTCGTTACAATTCTCCTTTTAAAGTTAAATGATAAATTTATTTCTATTTGTGCAGTAAAGAAGTCGATTTAGTTACCGTAAAGGCTTGAAATTTTCTGGTAAATAACTAATGTTCTATCAATTTATGTTCACAATTGTTAATTATTTCTTGGTAAATTTAATTAAGTATATTAAATAAGTACCTTTTTTTAATATAAAATTTCAGATTTGATTGATGTTACTGAGGTGCAAATCATATTCTAAGTATCAAATCAATTTAAATTTTTTACTATAATTTTCAATATGAAGAAAATTACTTTCTAGTTTAATATTTGGCTAGACATTTAAACTATTGTCAACAACATCTTAACATGCGTATATAAATACCCATGACATTATCATTTTCTATAAGCCACTTTTATTGAAAACAATTAAGCAATAACTTTTATTTTATTTTAGCAATGGATAAGAAGAAGAAGACTGAAGGACGCCAATCAATTCCTTTGGAAAGAATAGAAAACCCAGAGGATCGCTACACTACATTCTCTAAGCGTCGGTCGGGATTATATAAGAAAGCGAGTAATGTGGTCGAAGAATGTGGCGTAGATATAGGAATAGCTCTTTTCTCGCCGGCTGGTAATCCATTTTCTTTTTTTCACCCAACGCCTAATATATTCATAGATCATGTTGAGAATCCTAACATAGAATTGAGCGAAAGTACAAAACTTGTAGCTGCATATACACGAAATAATGTGAACCAAATGAATAATAGGATTAATGACATTGAGATAATAGAAGAGGCTGCAAAAAGCAAAATGCTTTTACTTGAACAATTGAACAAAACTAGACAGATGGATTCACAGCAGTTCAAAGCAGATGATATAACCAAATATGAAGCTTGGCTAAAGAGCGTTGTCTTCGGCTTGGCAAATCGTCTAAAACAACTAGAGAATGGAGCTTCATCTTCATCACAAGCACCCCCGGATAATGCAGATAATTCACCAAGCGCTTCAAATGAATAATTTTCATATATATTCAGCATTGTATGCGATCGAAACATGAAATTTTTTATGTTCTTATGATTAATTAGTGAATGCTTTTAATTCTTTTTCTTTATTTTTTCCTTTTTTTCTTCGTTTCAATGATGGTATGACCACATGTACTCTTCAATGGGTTCTATTAATAAATTATATTTGGACGCATTATTAGTTTGGCTTTTCTTTTTTGAAACCCCTTCCCACTCCTGCCTATGATTTTTTTTCACTTCATATATTAACCATCTTAAAAATTATGTTCACCAAAGCGTACATGAAAAGTGTTGTATGAACTTATTTATGTCCCATCATAATCATGTAATTTTATTTATGTATACAAATTATTGAATATTCAGTTTCAAAATTTTAATAGAAAAATGACACTATGTAGCCGCTCTCAAAATAATAGTCGAGAAAGAATATATATATATATATATATATATATATATATATATTGTAATAGTCTGGTGTGAGTTGTAAAGATTAATTTTTCAAAAAAAAATAAATAAAAATAAAAGGGTACTTAGTTTTACCGAACTACGCGGGTTCGATTCTCACCGGATGTGAGATACGTAGGCAACCTCCATCGGGTTCAGCCCACATTTTTCAAAAAAAAAAAGGGGGAGCATAGAATTCCGCGTGTGCATAATATTTTCGAAAAAAAAGGGGAGAGCCTATTTTGGTCAAATGCTGAAGGGCCATTTTTGTACAAAAAAAAATAGTTACTTTATCCATATTTATTCACCTTTTACCATTTTGCCCTTATGTCTGGCCATTTTTATCGAAGAAACTTTAAACCTTTCTGGAAGTACCGAAAGACTGTTTTTTGCAAAAGTAACCATTTTTTATCTAGTTTTGTCTTGTTTCTTTTTCTCAAATAGCTTTGGAACCCCTCTAGGAGTAACAAAGGGTTATTTTTGTAAAAATAGTTTTTATTTATTATTTTTTCTACTTTTATCATTTTGTTCCTGTGTTTGGCTGTTTTTGCTGAGACATCCTTTATGCCTTCTATGGAAGTATCAAAGGGCCGTCTTTGTAATGATAGCCATTTTTCCGTTATAATCATCTCAACTTTTGTGTCCGGTAACTTCAAAAAATATTTTGTAAAATAATAATAATAATAATAATAATAAGATCGAGTCCTAAATTGGCCAAAATAATAATAATAATAATAATAATGAATTGTCATAATTTGCATGTAGTTTAGGTAAGTCCTAACCCTTTTTATCTTATCCAGGATCACCATGAGTTCTCCTACTAAGAAGCAGTCAGAAAAGGGTAAGGGACGAGACACCTCCAATGTTCTTAATTAGAGATAAGACCCCGAGCAGTCTCTGTAATTGGTGGGCTAGTTTTGCTATATGGGAACGGAATCGAGTATTTAAGCACCTCAAGTTCCTCACAAACATCATGGGAATTAAGCCTAACAGAGATTTAATCGAGTCTCTAGTGGGTTTTTGGGACCCCGCGAACAATGTCTTCAGGTTCAAAGATTGTGAAATGACGCCCACATTAGAAGAATTAGGTGGGTTCACCGGATTGGGGAGAGACCTTCGTGGGAAAAAGCCTGCTGCTCCGAGAAAAGTTGGTGTGAACAACTTTTTAAAGAAATTATGCCTCCGTCGAATTCCAATGGTTTGCTTCAACGAAGGTTGGGTTCAGTTGGAATATCTCTATGACAGGTTTGGGGACGAGAAAGGGTTTGAAAATTTCTCGGGCATAGAATTCGTCAACCAGTTGAGTTACGACGCTTGGAGGGAGTTGAGAATCTTCGCGTTCATGATATCATTTCTAGGGATCATGGTCTTTCCAGAGCGTGGTGGGCGCATCAGAATTCGATTGGTTGCGGTAGTCTCGTATTTGCAAAGTAGCGAGGATCATACCATTCTTTCCATGATTTTGGGAGATATTTTTCGAGTTTTGACCCGATGCCAAGAGGGTGAAGANATATATATACACACTATGAAATATGGACCCGTCCCTCTGTTCTTCTTCACTTAAATACTATGTTTTGTTGCACGATTCAAGCCCATGACATACCACTAATCCATAAATTACAAGTTACGGTCTTACCACTAAACCGAACCCCTGCCTATGCGAGCGTAGAGAGGTGGGATGAGGTGAGGGAGGTGTGGAAAAGAATGAAGGGTAAGAAAGTGAGAAAGGCTGAGCTATTATTTTTACAGAAAATGGTCAAAGCTACCCCTGAACTATAGGCTTAGGGCTAAATACATCCTCCGTCCATCTATTGCGCTAAAATTGTGTAACGACCCGACCGATCGTTTTGAGCTTTTGTGCTTTGATCGCCAGTTCTCGGGCGTGACTTGTCCCGTGTAATGTGTTATGACTAAGGTAGATCATTGGATTTGATTTCAGGAAAATTTGGAATGAATTTGAAAGAACAGTCTCAGTTGAAAGCCTTGAATTTGTAAGGTTTGACCAAGAGTTGACTTATTTGTATATGAGTTCGGATCGGAATTTTTGTGATTTGGTTAGCTTCGTTAAGTGATTTATGACTTAGGAGCGTGATCGGAATTGGTTTTGGAGGTCCGGTGTAGAATTACGCTTGAATTGGCGAAGTTAGTATTTTGGCGATTTCCGGTTGATAGGTGGGATTTTGACCCGAGGGTCGGAATGGGATTCTGAGAGTTGCTGTAGCTTTGTTACGCCATTTGTGATGTGTGCAAAATTTCAGGTTATTCGGACATCGTTTGGTCGGGTTTTTGATCGAAAGTGTATTTCGGAAGTTTTTGGAAACTTAGGCTTGAATTCGATGAGTTTTGAGTAATTTGATGTTGTTTGAGGTATTTTGATGATTGGAACAAGTTTGAATGAGGTTATGGGTTATGTTTGTAGGTTTGGTTGAGGTCCCGAGGGCCTCGGGTGAGTTTCGGATGGTCAATCGGACTATTTTCTAAGTTTAAAAGTTGCAGAATTTCAGTTCAGGTGTTGCAGAGATTTATCTCTTCGCGTTCACGAGAGGACCTCGCGTTCGCGTAGAAGAAAATTGGAAGGCAGGAATTTAAGCCTTCGCGTTCGCGTTTGAAGACTCGCGTTCGCGGAAGGCTAAGATATTGTGCTTCGCGTTCACATGGACCTACTCGCATTCGCGTATAAGGAGTTGGGGTCCAGCGGATTTGCTCTTCGCATCATGGGAGTCGCGTTCGCGTAGGTATAAGGAATAAAGCATCGCGTTCACGGTGTGTATATCGCGTTCGCGTAAGGTTAATTTTGGATAAAATAAAAATGTGCTTCGCGTTCGCGAGGCTGAGGTCGCGAACGCGATGAAGGAAGTTCAGAACTGGGCAAAAAATTTATAAAATATTTCATCCGCGATTTTGAGTCATTTTTCCTCCTTAGTCAATCATTTTGAGAGCTTTTTGAGGGAGATTCAAGAGGGATTCAAGGAGAACGATTGGAGGTAAGATTTTTGAACCTAAAACGTGATTCTACTATGTAATCTACCTAGAAATTCATGGAAACTAAGCTTAAAATTGAAGAACTAGGGCTTGAGATTTTGGAATTTGATTTAGGGATTTGAAAGACCATTTGAGGTCAGATCCGAGAACTTTTGGTATGTATGAACTTGTGAGGAGATAAGGAACCAGTTGATGTGAAAATTTCTGAGTTTCGAGAAGTGGGACCGGGGCTCGGGTTTTGGTAATTTCGGGATTTGTACCTGTTATTGTTGTTTTCGCTTGGGCTTTGTTCCCATAGCATATTGTGATGTATTCGCTTTGTCTTTGGATAGATTCGACGCGCGTGGAGGCCGATTTGAGGGGCAAAGGCATCGCGAGCTAGAGATTTCGCCGGTTCGAGGTGAGTAATGATTGTAAATGATATCCTGAGGGTTTGAAACCCCGGATTTGCACATCATGGTGCTATAATGAGGTGACTTGCACGCCGGATAGCGAGCGTGGGATAGAGCACCGTTGGGGATTGTGACTTAGTCCGTCCAGATTGATGAATTTACTGCGTATATGACTGAGATTTACTTGTTATCATCATAATTTGGGCTGATTGCCATATTTGGGCTTCGTGCCAGCTATTAACCCTTCGGGGATTGTTGTTGATAACTCATCACTAATTTAATTATATATTTGAACTTAGTCATGTACTTTCCCTGTTTTAAAACTCAGCCAAGTATATTATACCTTAAACACTCGAAATGATATTTAAAAAAAAATATTTTGGGCTGAGCATCATGCTTTATTGTTGCCCGAGTGGCTTATGTGATTTTGTTGATTGAGTAAGGCCGAGGGCCTGTATTGTGAGGATACTTATGGATCGGGCTGCACGCCGCAGCAGTGTTGCACTGATATTGATGTGAGGCCGAGGGCCTAGATTGATGCCACGAGATGGCTTGTTATTGCGCTTGGGCCGTAAGGGGCCCCTCCCGGAGTCTGCACACCCTCAGTGAGCGCCGTCGACGATAAACGGAGCGGGCTGCATGCCGCAGCGATATGTGGAGCGAGCTACACGCTGCACGCTGCAGCGGTACTAGTACTGTTCTGTGTGTTTACTTTATTTCATTTGCATGCCTTTACCTGTTGTTTGTGCTTTTTTATGTGATATCTACCGGATTACCTGACACTATCTGTTAATTGAGTGTGGTGCCCGAGGGGCGGACTTCTGTGCTTATCTGCACTATTTGAATTGCATTCGTTTGCATACTGTTGAAAAAGTCATTTCCAAAAGAGGTTTTAAACTGAGCTAAGATATTTCTAAAGATTTCACAGCTTCACTGTTTTTCTCAAAAGGTTTTACACTACTTCTATATAGCATGATGATATGACATACGTGATTTCTTACCGCTCAGTTATTATTTACCTTTATTACTCACTGAGTTGGAGTACTCACTTTATTCCCTACACCCCGTGTGCAGATGAAGGTATTTATTCACCCGGTAGCGGGTTTGGCTGATCAGAGACAGAGATATAGGAGTTTAACGAGGTGACTGCCAGCGTTCGCAGCATCGTTCTTCTCCCTTTGTTCATTATTCTTGATTAGTGTATTTTTTTTTAACCTTGAGGTTGTACTTACATTCTAATAGATGCTCGTGACTTGTGACACCCCGATTAGGGCTGTGTTGGGTTGTGATTTCTCTAATTAATATTATTAAGTCTCATTTAAGTTGTTTATGCATGTTTAGCTATTTTTGAAAAGACGAGTTGGGTTAGTTGGCTGGCCTCGTCTTCACGAGAGGCGCCATCACGACCAGTGCGGGGATTGGGTCGTGATAAGTTGGTATCAGAGCCTAGGTTACTAGGTCTCACGAGTCTTGAGCAGGTTTAGTAGAGTCTCGTAGATCGGTACGGAGACGTCTGTATTTATACTCGAGACGCTGCAGAACCATTAGGAAAACTTCACATTCTTGAATTCTTATCGTGCGTCCTTGATTCAGCTTGAAAAGAAACTCTTGAAATTCCTTCCACGCGTTTGTATGCGCGCATGAGCGCTCAGTATTAGATGTGCCTTGATGGCTTGTGATTCCCCGATCGAGGGGCGAGATGTGATCTCTGTGAGCTTATGATGGGCCAGTCTGGAGGACTTGAGGCCGGATCTTTGCCTATGGCTTGAGCACCGAGGTGCTGATTGTGTGAACAAGTGTTTTGAACTTATATGTTCGGTATTGTCCCTATTAGTGGGAATGGTGGCTGGATAGCCACGTGATGAGTATGTTAGTACTGCGAGATGTATCTATGTAACTTGGAAGTGACGAGGAAGGTCTGCTGGATGACAGATGAACTATTAAGTGTTTGATTTCCATTGTGACTGGATGTGTGGCCCCGAGTTATGGGCGCGTGAAGAATCTTTTCATGTTTCCAGTTGAGAGTGAAGTAAAAATTTTATGCTGCAGTATGAGTTCAGACTCAGGAAGACTAAGCGACTGCGTACAACTTATAGCAGTGGGAAGTATACAGAAGGTTAACTGAAGGAAAAGCAGGTGGGTTATCTCCTGCGACGAGTTTTGGGGTTGTGTGACCCTTATGTGCTTGTTAGAAGACCTCATGTGCAAGTGGAATGTAAGTATTGAAATTTGAAATTTTTGGGTCGCTTAAGAGAGTGGGCTTAACTGTTGCGAGAGTTGCAAAAGATTTAAAGTACTAGATGATTTGTGTTTACACAAGCTTACAAAGGATTTGAGCTTAATCTCACTATGGTATTGTGGCATCAATAGAGTATAAGCGTTATGAGTTATTAAGTGTATTTTGACCTATGTCTTCGAGCCAAGTTGGAGAGTTGCTATTGATTAGCTGATTGTACGGTTATGTGCTATGTTGGTTCTGGTTTGAGGCATGCTGGC
Organism: Nicotiana attenuata; assembly: GCF_001879085.1. Taxonomy (NCBI): domain Eukaryota; kingdom Viridiplantae; phylum Streptophyta; class Magnoliopsida; order Solanales; family Solanaceae; genus Nicotiana; species Nicotiana attenuata. The sequence goes on from NC_031994.1 coordinate 27,865,172, forward strand.
GAATCAGTTCCGGTTGTAGAAATTGAGCCGAGGATGGCACGAGTAAAGGAAAATTTTGGCAAGGATTATATTGTGCTTCATAGGGAATGAGAATCACGGAATGTCTAGAGTTGTTGTTGGTAAGGAATGCTCGGTGCATAGAGCAGGAGGTTGCTTGGTTGTATTGAGAGGAGGCTACATCATACGGTATCAGGATGCTAATGAGGTTCGGGTGGTTCTGTCCATTGATCAGGTAAATTGTAGCTTGAATAAGAGTGAATAACTTGCGAGAATAGTTCTAATGTGTTCAAGAGTCTGTATACATAAATTGAGTGCTTTAAAGTTGCATATGTGGTTAGAAGCTGTTGTTTTCATGGGAAGAGGTCAAGACTTGTGGTATTTCTATGTGAGTTATGGGATTCTATGTATCAGTATCAGGGAAGTAAAGGTAACAGACTTAGATTCGCAGGAAGTTCTTCAGAGTAAAGTATTCTGGAATGTGGTGTTTATGGGAATATTTGAGAGAGTATTCAGCGGCTTATGGGCCTTAGACAGTGTAGTCTTATGCTTGGGTCTCGTGTGGTAAACCTGGGTCGAGGCATTATGGTGCTACAGCAAGAGGGAATATCAAGTTGATGATGAATCGGAAGAAAATTTAGATATATGGAGTAGCTTGATAATAGACCGAATCAGTATGCTAAGGTATGATGTATTCGAGGTAATGGGTTCTTACAGGTATCTTGCAGTAATGCTCTTGTATTTTGATGACTTGCTTAGCTTGGTCAAGTTAGAAAGATTCAGTCCTGGCAGTTTAATTTGTGAAACGGAATTGGAAGAGTTCTTGTTGATTTCTACCGTAGTTGGAGAAGTGCATTTTTCTATGAATGTGAGAGGCATGGGATGTGTAATGATTTTCTTCTAGATGGGATCAATGGAAGTTCTTGACTAGTTGAGCGCGTAGATGTTTGTGGCTCGGAAGGGAGATAAAAGTTTTCATGTTATCCTTGGGTGGTATGGTATATGTGGTATGTTGTGGGGGACCGAGACTGGCGTGCTAGGTTACAATTCAGTTCTGAAAGGAAGTTCATAAAACTCTTAGGCAACGGGTAGCCGGGGATAATCAAGGAAATGGTATTGCTAATTGGAAGCGATTTGACGAGAGTATATGTCTCAGAAAAAGGTAATGTGATTAAACTGATGATATTTTGGTAGTATTGCGGCATGTTCTTGTTGGGTCCACTGGTGGTATTCGGGTTTGCTTGGTGGCACAGGGAAATTTTTGAGTATCTATCGTGGAATGATTGGGTATTAAAGGTGTGCGTGTGCTCGGACAGAAAATTGGGATCTGACATGGTGAGTCATGTGCCGTATGGATGTGGAGATGGAAGTTCTCATATATAGGCTATTGATGTGATTGTAGATCGTGTGTATCGGCTATTTAGCAACTACCAGGTTCTGGAGGCCCGAGTAGATCTTTCTTTGCTTGGTATGTTAGATTTTGGATATGATATTGGGGTGTAGACTGGTTGTCTCAATGTTGGGTTATTCCGGACTATTGCGCTATGGGCTATGCCAGAAACGCCACGGGTTGAGTGGCGAGGTGCGTCGGTTTATGTTCTAGTAGAGTGGTTTATATTTCAAAGACCCACCAGACGGCTGGGAAGGATTGCTTTTCTTAATTGGGCCTTCGTGATGGATGTCAATGCAGAGGTTTCTACCCTTGATTCAGTTCCGGTGTTGAGGGACTTTTCGGATGCGTCGCTTGTGGTCGGGCATGTCGCCGGGCGAGGTTGTGGATTTCGGTATTGATTGGTGCCGGGCACCGTATCGTATGGATCTGGCAGGAGTTATAGTAGTGGAAGGAGCAGCTTCAGGCTTCCTTGGTAAGGAGTTCGTTGGCAAGCCAATGTGGATGCGTGTTCTAGCTTGAGTCTGCTTGGTTGGCCCCGAATTGTATTGTTAAGGGATAGGTTGATCTGACCGTTGTTGAGTTTACTAGTGATTTGGGAGATCTATGAGTTTCCTTTCTGTGTTGCGAGACGCTATGGTTTGTTGGTTATGGCACAAATGGTGCGGTTCTATTGGGGTTCATAGTAGAAGTCGAGCAGGGAGAATAATTGGGTGTTGCTCGGTGAATGACGTACCGGTTATGTTCTATCGGGTTTGCGTGGTGTATGTTATTTGTTTCACCGAGGGGGTAATGATTTGCTTTGGTTCCAGACATCAGATTGTGCATGGTTGTCAATTTTGAGCTTAGTGACTTGAGGTGTCTCACGTGGAGCCATGTTTGGTTAGGATCGCGCATTGCAGCGAAGCTATATGGAGATATGACCTTGCGGGTTAGATTCGTCTGTTCCATTTCAATGATGCGAGACGGGTTCTCAGCCGTGTGTTGTGATGATACTGGTGAGCTTGGGGTACAACTCTTTTGGTTGAGTTAGTTTCATGATGTGAGTATGTTCGGATTGTTGCTTATTGGTGCGTGGACTGCGCAAGTTGTGGCTTAGGCCCGTATTGATGTGTCATGTCACCAGGGTGGTGTGTTTGGTCAAAGGCGATCGTGGGGATCATTAATGAATACAAACGGATTCTATTTCAGCTTGTTGGAAGGATAAACTCGAGATTCGGCTTGGAAATCTGCTGTGGTGTTAGCCAAAAGGAAGGTGACTTCATGAATGGTTGACCTGAGAGATGGTTACGGTTTATTGCATGTTTCATTTATCATTAGCAGTATATAGAAGTGTCGGAATAAGACCTTAGTTGATAAGAGGTTTTCTACCAGTACTCGGGTGTTGTGTACAGCTGTTGTGAATAGAAGTTATCGTTTCGAGTGTTTGAGTTATGTGGTATATCATATAATTGCACCTGAGGTTGCAGGTATGGGGTATTACAGCTGGTTCAGACTTATTCTGAATATAGATGTGAGGTTCTGATCTTGTGTATGATTTCGGAAAGTGAAATGTGGTTGTATGATTTATGGGCTAGACTGGATTGTGTGATTTTAGTTAAAATATGTTATCGGACCTATATGAGATAGGGTGACGTGGGATCACCCCCGGGTATATGCATGGTAAAGTTATTCAGCTATTGGTTGGCTTCTAGAACAACTCTGGGTACGTTCGAGGACGAACGTGTGTTTAAGTGGGGAGGATGTAACGACCCGACCGGTCGTTCTGAACTTTTGCGCTTTGATCGCCAGTTTTCGGGTGTGACTTGCCCCGTGTAATGTGTTATGACTAAGGTAGATCATTGGATTTGGTTTTCAGGAAAATTTGGAATGAATTTGAAAGAACAGTCTCAGTTGAAAGCCTTGAATTTGGAAGGTTTGACCAAGAGTTGACTTATTTGTATATGAGTTCAGATCGGAATTTTTATGATTTGGTTAGCTTCGTTAGGTGATTTATGACTTAGGAGCGTGATCGGAATTGGTTTTGGAGGTCCGGTGTAGAATTAGGCTTGAATTGGCGAAGTTAGTATTTTGGCGATTTCCGGTTGATAGGTGGGATTTTAACCCGAGGGTCGGAATGAGATTCTGAGAGTTGCTGGAGCTTCGTTATGCCATTTTTGATGTGTGTGATAAATTCCAGGTTATTCGGATATCGTTTGGTCGAGTTTTTGATCGAAAGTGTATTTCGGAAGTTTTTGGAAACTTAGGCTTGAATTCGATGAGTTTTGAGTAATTTGATGTTGTTTGAGGTGTTTTGATGATTGGAACAAGTTTGAATGAGGTTATGGGTTATGTTGGTAGGTTTGGTTGAGGTCCCGAGGGCCTAAGGTGAGTTTTGGATGGTCAATCGGACTATTTTCTAAGTTTAAAAGTTGGAGAATTTCAGTTCAGGTGTTGCATAGATTTATCTTTTCGCGTTCGCGAGAGGACCTCGCGTTCGCGTAGAAGGAAATTGGAAGGCAGAAATTTAAGCCTTCACGTTCGCGTTTGAAGACTCTTGTTTGCGGAAGGCTAAGATATTGTGCTTCGCGTTCGCATGGACCTGCTCTCGTTTGCGTATAAGGAGCTGGGGTCCAGCGGATTTGCTCTTCGCATTCGCATCATGGGAGTCGCGTTCGCGTAGGTATGAGGAATAAAGCATCGCGTTCGCGGTGTGGATATCGCGTTCGCGTAAGGTTAATTTTGGATAAAATAAAAATGTGCTTCGCGTTCGCGAGGCTGAGGTCGCGAACGCGATGAAGGAAGTTCAGAACTGGGCAGAAAGTTTATAAAATATTTCATCCGCGATTTTGAGTCATTTTTCCTCCTTAGTCAATCATTTTGAGAGCTTTTTGAGGGAGATTCAAGAGGGATTCAAGGAGAAACGATTGGAGGTAAGATTTTTGAACCTAAAACGTGATTCTATTGTGTAATCTACCTAAAAGTTCATGGAAATTAAGCCTAAAATTGAAGAACTGGGGCTTGGGATTTTTGAATTTGGTTTAGGGATTTGAAGGACCATTTGAGGTCGGATTCGAGAACTTTTGGTATGTATGAACTCATGAGGAGATAAGGAACCCGTTGATGTAAAAATTTCTAAGTTTCGAGAAGTGGGCCCGGGGCTCGGGTTTTGGTAATTTCGGGATTTATACCCGTTATTGTTTGTTTTCGCTTGGGCTTTGTTCCCTTAGCATATTGTGATGTATTTGCTTTGTCTTTGGATAGATTCGACGCGCGTGGAGGCCGATTTGAGGGGCAAAGGCGTCACGAGCTAGAGATTCCGCCGGTTCGAGGTGAGTAATGATTGTAAATGATATCCTGAGGGTTTGAAACCCCAGATTTGCACATCATGGTGCTATATTGAGGTGACTTGCATGCCGGATAGCGAGCGTGGGGTAGAGCACCGTTGGGGATTGTGACTTAGTCCGTCCCGATTGATGAATTTACTGCGTATTTGACTGAGATTTACTTGTTATCATCATAATTTGGGCTGATTGCCATATTTGGGCTTCGTGCCAGCTATTTGAACCCTTCAGGGATTGTTGTTGATAATTCCTCACTGATTTAATTATATATTTGAACTCAGTCATGTACTTTCCTTGTTTTAAAACTCATCCAAGTGTATTATGCCTTAAACACTCGAAATGATATTTCAAAAAAAAATATTTTGGGCTGAGCATCATGCTTTATTGTTGCCCGAGTGGCTTATATGATTTTGTTGACTGAGTAAGGCCGAGGGCTTGTATTGTGAGGATACTTATGGATCGGGCTGCACGCCGCAGCAGTGTTGCACTGATATTGATGTGAGGCCGAGGGCCTAGATTGATGCCACGAGATGGCTCGTTATTGCGCTTGGGTCGTAAGGGGCCCCTCCCGGAGTCTGCACATCCCTAGTGAGCGCCGTCGACGATAAACGGAGCGGGCTGCACGCTACAGCGATATGTGGAGTGGGCTGCACGCCGCAGCGGTACTAGTACTGTTCTGTGTGTTTACTTTATTTCATTTGCCTGCCTTTACCTGTTGTTTGTGCTACTTCATGTGATATCTACTGGATTACCTGACACTATCTGTTAATTGAGTGTGGTGCCCGAGGGGAGGACTTCTGTGCTTATCTGCACTATTTGAATTGCATTCGTTTGCATACTGTTGAAAAAGTCATTTCCAAAAGAGGTTTTAAACTGAGCTAAGATATTTCTAAAGATTTCACAGCTTCACTGTTTTTCTCAAAAGGTTTTACACTACTTCTATATAGCATGATGATATGACATACGTGATTTCTTACCGCTCAGTTATTATTTACCTTTATTACTCACTGAGTTGGAGTACTCACTTTACTCCCTGCACCGCGTGCGCAGATGCAGGTATTTATTCACCCGGTAGCGGGTTTGGCTGATCAGAGACAGAGATATAGGAGTTTAACGAGGTGACTGCCAGCGTTCGCAGCATCGTTCTTCTCCCTTTGTTCATTATTCTTTATTAGTGTATGTTTTTTTTTGACCTTGAGGTTGTACTTACATTCTAATAGATGCTCGTGACTTGTGACACCCCGATTAGGGCTGTGTTGGGTTGTGATTTCGCTAATTAATATTATTAAGTCTCATTTAAGCTGTTTATGCATGTTTAGCTATTTTTGAAAAGACGAGTTGGGTTAGTTGGCTGGCCTCGTCTTCACGAGAGGCGCCATCACGACCAGTGCGGGGTTTGGGTCGTGACAAAAAATTGCCAAGCTGGTTTTATGAAAGAAGGACAACTGCAGAAGGAATATTCCGCGAGTCATCAAATGGGGCAGAAGCAACATTGAAAGATAAAATTAAACCAGCTTTTACATTTAGAGTATTGCCCATTGATCGACTCAAATTCAATGTCAAAGAAGGGGGTTTGGAATTTATTGTTGATCTAGACAAAAGAACATGTGATTGTTCTGAATTTCAGCTAGATGAGATACCCTGTGAACATGCAATTGCTGCAATTGATAGTATATATCAGAAGAAATCAGCCTTTTGCCCAGCCTATTATTCAAGGGACTTTTGGTTGAAAACATATGAAGGGAAAGTAAATTCTGTAGGTGATTCAACAACATGGGTTATACCAGACAATATTAAATCGAAAATTACTAAGCCTCCAGATGCAAAAGTAATGCAAGGAAGAAGACAGAAGAATCGACATGTTTCCGGTACAAAATTCAAGAAGGAAACAAGATGTGGTCGTTGCAAAAAATATGGGCATAACAGAACAAATTGTACAAATTCTGCTGTAGCTCATCCTTATGCAAGAAAATACAGGAAAAAGAAATGATTGATTATATACAATATGGTTGCATTAGCTCATGTGATTATATACAATATGGTTGCATTCTGAATAATTAGTTTGGTATTCTTGTTTTTAAAAATATTATTATTGGTTATTTTTTTTGTTTCTTGATTTGCTAATAGGAGAATATTATGCAGGAAACAAACTTTTAATTTATTTATTTTGAGCAAATTATACTAGATACAAATTTTTCACTGTCTTACCCATCTCCATTATAATATACTGGCCTATATAGCTTAATTACTAGCTTTTCCAGCATAATTTACAGGAAGCAACTAAAATTAGAACTCCAACAAGAGTTGCATCAGCAAACTTAGTGTAAAATCTGATTGTGCAGATCCAGTATAAAATACTGGACATTATAGTTTCTCAAAATATACCTCCAGCATAATATACAGGAAACAAAATTTTAAATTATTTAATTCCAGTAAGTTATTCTAGATACCAATTTTGCACGATTATACAGTTCTCTCCATTATAATATACTGGGTTATATAGCTTCAAGTACTATATGCGGGATTTTGTGATTTTTTCACATATGTAACTGGTAAAACTTTAGTCATTATTCAATTAATTATTGAATTTCAAGAATAAATTTTCCACTGTCTTACCCATCTCCATTATAATATACTGGCCTATATACGCTTTAACTTAC
>NC_031994.1:27874990-27877568 GCF_001879085.1 Nicotiana attenuata
TATATTCTCAATATGAGAATTTCACCATGAAGGAAGGAGAAACCATCCAGGAGATGTACACAAGGTTCACAACACTAACAAATGAACTTAAATCTCTTGGAAGGGTTATTCTTGAAGAAGACAAAGTTGAGAAGATTTTGACAAGGGTTCTGCCAGTCTCTTGGGAAAGCAAAATCACAGCTATTCAGGAATCAAAGAACATTGCCACTCTTAAGTTGGATGAGCTAATTGGAAATCTCACTGCCTATGAACTTAGAAGGCAAACCATGAAGATGGATGCACCCAAGAAGGAAAGGAGCCTGTTATTCAGAATCACTGAAGGTGTTGATCTAGAGGAGGATGAAATGACCATGATCACAAAGGACTTCAAGAAGTACCGAATGAGAGGAAAGGGTCTTCAAGAAGTGGAAACTACAGTAAACCAAGGGTTCCTGAAAAACAAACCAATGAGGGGTGTTACAAGTGTGGGAAGACTGATCACCACATCAAAAACTGCCCTCAATGGGAAATTGAATGGAAGAAGGAAAGAACTGAACGAAGGAACAGGAAGAAGGAACAGGTTCAACCCAAGAAGAACAAAGGATCAACAAAGGCTATGGTTGCTGCCTGGGAGAAAGCTCAGATGAGGACTCAGAGGATGAAGATGGAGATGAACAAGCACTCATAGCAATTGGAGAATCCGATGAGGAATCATAGGTAGGTATAATTCATCTCAAATACAAGATTAAATTTTTGTCTAAAGAAAGTCTATCTGAGTTACTCCTGGATTTTATTGATGAATCTGAGGATCTAAACAATGAAAAGGAACAACTGTCTAAGGAGTGTGTGATTTTGAAAGCTAAGTGCAAAAATCTAGAACATAGGGCTAGTGAAAGTGATAGTAAAAATATTGAGTTAAAGAACCAGGTTCATGAACTTAATACCACTGTCCTACAGCTAAGATCTGAAAATCTAAAACTGAAATTAGGAACAGGTAAAAAGAAAGCCGATCACACACAACTCACATTAGAAAAAAACCTAGGAAAAATGAAAGACGAGTTGTACAAAAGAGATGAGCATATAAGAGTCCATAAGGAGGATCTAAGCAAGGTTAAGCACGAGCTAGACAGCACTTGTAAATGGAATAGGTCCTCTGATGCACTTTCATGGCTACATGAACACCATAGTAGCAATAAGAGAGGACTTGGCTACGGGACCCCTGCACCTAAGTGGGATCCCAAAAGCAAGTACCTCACACTTTCTGAGAACATAATTTGCACACACTATGGTAAAAATGGTCACTATAAAAGTGAATGTATTGCAAAAGAAAAAGCTAGTCAAAAGAATAAAGAATTTGTTCAAGGGAAAAATAGGCTGCCAGGTCGGGCTAAAAAGAATCTGATTCACCCTTTTGCCTACAGAAAGGGACCCAAACTAGTTTGGGTTCCTAAGACTAACCTCTGATTTCCTTTTGCGGGTCCAAGTGAATGGGAGTAGCCAAATATGATACATGGATAGTGGCTGTTCAAAGCATATGACAGGAAGTAAGAACCATTTCCTTTCACTTGAGGACCTCAAAGGAGGTAATGTCTCCTTTGGGAATGGGAAGAAAGGTGAGATCATTGGGGTTGGAAAGGTAGGTAAGACTGATTCTCACTCTATTGAGAATGTCTACTTGATAGATGGCCTAAAGTACAGTTTAATCAGTGTATCAAAATTATGTGATAGAGGTACCAAATATTTTGTGATAAATCTTACCATTGACAAGATTGTTTTGCAGGGAAAAAGAGTAAACAAATATTTACATTGTAGATGTGTCCACACTTTCAGAAAATGAACTCACTTGCTTAAGTGTGTTGGACAATGATCCCCTCCTTTGGCACAAGAGACTTGGACATGCAAGTCTGAGTCAACTCAACAAATTAGTCTCCAAGGATCTGGTGATAGGGCTACCTAACATCAAGTTCAAGGAAGACAAAGTTTGTGAGGCTTGTGCAAGGGGGAAGCAGGTAAGATCCTCTTTTTAATGCAAGAAAGTAGTAAGCATCACCAGAACGATGGAATTGGTCCATATGGATCTCTGTGGTCCAATGAGAATATTAAGCAGAGGTGGTAAAAGATATGTGATGGTGCTTGTTGATGATTACTCTAGGTTTACTTGGACATTGTTCTTAACATCTAAAGATGAATCATTTGACATGTTTACTTCTTTTGTTGGAAAAACTCAGAAACAGCTAGGTAATCAACTTGCATCAATTAGGTCTGATCATGGAACTGAATTTGAAAATGCTAAGTTTGTTGAATTTTTGCATGCTACATCATAAATAGTTGCTTGATTAGACTTCTTGTTAAGAAGATTCCCTATGAGTCACTTAAAGGGAGAAAGCTAAATATATCCCATCTTAGGGCATTAAGATGTAAGTGCTTTGTGCACTATAATGGCAAAGACTCCCCAGGTAAGTATGATCCCAGAAGTGATGAGGGAGTATTCTTGGGATATTCTTCACATAGTAAAGCTTATAAGATATATAATAAAAAAACTATGCGTGTAGAAAAAAAAAAAAAAAAAAAAAAAAAAAAAGTATATGTTATTTTTTAA
>NC_031994.1:27880836-27948242 GCF_001879085.1 Nicotiana attenuata
ACTCTTGTGCCATGTGTTAAAATGACTCATTAATCACTAATGATATTTTCTCTATTTTGGCAAATTTAGACTCACACAAGAGAATTATCAGTGAAGAACCTGGTTCATCAAGATAACACAGTATGTTTTCTACACTCTTCATAATTTGAAATAACTATATTTGGATCATGAGCAGTGTCCTACCAAATACCAAACTCCTTTTGGACTTATCCGTTACAAGTGAACCAGTCCCATTCAAAAGAGTCCCACCCGAATGGAAGTATCTAGATTCTAAGGATACACTTCAACGTCTCTTTAAATCTGAATTTCAGTTTAATTAAACTTCGAAGAGTCTGAAAAGATGTAGTTAACCCATCAATTATTCCCCTGTATATTGATCAGCTTTAGTGTATTCTTTACTTCATCTCTCTCAAGCCGTCAAAATACTCTCATTCTTCTTTCATCTTCCAAACACAATCTAATTCTCTTCTCTTCCATACACTAGCCCAGATATGTCGAACACCTCTAAAAATCCTTCATCACCACCACAGGAAACCACTTCCACACCTTTTACAACACCAATCTCTAAGAAAAGTAGAATAAAGATGATGGCTCGTAAGATTGTCGCTGAAGGAGAGCAGATCAAGAAAATAAACAAGTAATTGAAAGCAGATAGGGAAGAAGAATCCTAGAAATCAGAAGATTCATTTAAGTCTGCTACTAAGGGGGAAGAAAGTAGGTCTTTCGAAACTGAACAGGTATGTTCTGATTCTAAAGTTACTCCTAAGACAATTTCAGAAGTTGCTGCAAATTTGGAGAATATATTTGTGCTGGTATGATCTATAACGGGTGTTGAGACTAAAGAATCTAGAGAAGTTGGTGGTAACAATAAAAAGGGAAACGAAAAAGAGAGCAAGGGTGCTAGGAGTACTGTGAGGGGAAAGGGGACAAGAGTGGTTGATTCTTCACCCACTCCTGTTGGTCTAACAAAAGAAACTGGTGCAATGGTTGTTCGAGGAGAGGAATTTACTGAAATAGAAGAGAGTGTGAGCAAAACAGGGGAAGTGGGTCTGGCGAAGCTGCTGAGGGGTTGGTTCAACTTGGGAAATATATAGACGAACCTGTTCCATCTGAATAGGAAACCCTCGCGGACCTACTGATAGGGTTATCAATGGCACAAAAACTCATGCCATTCCCTATGATTTCATTCTTACAACTGTGCTTGCACATTTCAAGGTACCTATGAAGAAGTGGGGTTAATACTCTGCTTGCTTTCGACTATGAGGCCAATGCCATTCCCAATGAACCTGGTTCATCTAAAAGGACATCTATCAATAGCAAGGTCAGAGCTCTATTACAGGAGAGTGAGGCAAAGGATGCTGAGATAGCAAGGATGAAGACACGATTGGTTGAGGTACAATCTGAGAGAGATGTTCTCAGAGCTGAACTTGCAAGGGAAAAGGAGAAGAATGATGGGATTCTTAAAGACATGCTGAAACTTCTCCAAGCAAATAACCCAGCCCCTATCTCTTCCAAGCCTTAAATCCTAGCCTAGTGTAGATCAACTAGTGACCCAATTCGGGACCTTTTGTTTCTTTTGCTCATGTTTTCAATATTTTTATTTCTTCTTATGCTCTATGGTAGAATCTTATCAATCATCAATGAAATTCACTGCCTTTTGCTACAACTGTTTGTTTATATTTCTTTGATAGTTAAAATTATTAGCTTGATCTATGCTGATTAATTCATGATTACATTTGAAGTAGCCCCAGTGGCCATGAGTAAGTTTTAAAATCTGGTTATCTCACATTTCTATGCAACTTTTCGATGATGCCAAAAGGGGGGGAAAAGGTTGTGCTTTAAACAAGTGATGTTTACACTTTGAACAGTGATGTTTATAACCTAATGTACCTGGTCCTTGATGATAAGTGATAAAAGGAAAAATGTTTCTAACATTGTGTTGACGTTGAAGCTGAGTTATGGCAGGGCATAAGTGTATGAAAAGCACAGAGTTTGTCATCATGAAAAAGGGGGAATTTGTTGGCCCAAGTAAAGGTTAGTTTTGAAGAGTGACAAAGAAACTCCGACATGAACCAGGTCCATTTCACAGGTCCATCCCTCAGGTGCACAAAAATGGGCAGATTCAAGCATGTGGGATGCACGTGAAGGAGATAAGCTTAACTTGTTGTATTTAATATCTCCTGATCGAAAAGGTTGCATAATTGATAAGGAGAAGGACTCCTTAATCAAAGAGAACACTATCCAAGATAGGGAAGGAGTTAGAAGTTGAAATCAACTAGAACTCTTCCACCAAGGAAGAGTTGCATCAGAACTCTAGTTATTTCTTCATCTACTAACTCTATAAATTACAGGATGTTATCACATTATAGTGTTTCACAATAACGCAGAAGTTAAACGTGAATTGGGAGCAAAATAGCAAGGCTTTTTGCAAGCAGTTCGTGTGTGATTCAAGTGTGCAAACCTGAAGCTACATGAACCAGATTGAAAAACCAGCTCCATAAAGAGTTTTATGTGTCTTTCTTTATTTCTAGTTCAATTATTGTAGGTGTTTCATATTGTACCTTTTAGCTTTATCTAGAAGCAATTGTAATAGGTACTTTGAGTATTCAAGTTAGAGTTAACTTGAAGTTGTCGCAACAGTTAGAGGCTGGTTGCTACAACGGGATTAGAGTTAATCCTTAGGTTTACGTAGAGTCTCGTAAATGCTGTTTTGGCTCACTGATTTTAGTGGAAGTTTGGGAAAATCCTACTTAGCAGTAGGTCGTGGTTTTTTTTCACCTTTTGAGCCAGGTGTTTTCCACGTAAAAATCTCGGTGTTCTTTATTTTCTGTATTTATTATTTCGCAAACAGCAGTAGTTGGAACACCTAGAAGAACCAGGTCCTTCTATAGTTCAGATAAGCAAAAATTGGGTACCACACAAATCACCGCCCCTCTTGTGTGCCCCTCTTGTGTGGTATTGACGTTTAGAACATCACGTGTCCGATCTCAGATATATCGTTTGTTCTTTAGGGGTCACGGTACGAGGAGTTCCCAACCTCAATAATAATTTTTTCTTTTTGTACTTCCCTTTCGTTCTCTCACTGGAGAATCAGTGGAAACTTTGACCCCGATTTTACCCGTACACAGATAGTCCCCTCGTTTTGCGAAGAGTAGGTTTGTCGAAGCGACAGGAAGCAATGTATTAACCCTGATTTTTCCTTCGTACGTTACATCAGGTTGATGGTCAGCGAAACTTCCCATAAGTCATGTTGTTCAAACTTCGGACACCTGTCGGCCACTGATTGACTGTCCTCGAATATGGAACGTCACGCACTAATTTCTCTTTCCCGCTATAAAAACTCCGACCCCTTTTTTAGTTTTTCACTTTTCAACTTCAGGGCTGTTTGATTTACCCCTCGAATTCTCCACTTAACTCTAAACTTTTCAAATCTTCATATGCTGCTTTCTAGATCTTCATATCTTCATCTTGAAATCTTCAAACCTTTATTTCATGTCATCATATCTTCGTCCCCAACTTCAAACCTTCATATTTTTATTCAAATCTCGATATTTTTTCTAGAATTCGATGGCAAAAACTTTCAAATCCCGTGCCTGAACAAACCGCCCCTTCGACTTCCAACCCGTCCGTGGATGTTGAGGTGTCCATTCTTGAGGTGGTCTCGGAGGCTCCTTTGAAGAGTTTCATTCCTGGGGTCTGGTCCATCGAAAACGACTTCAAAGTCGAGAAGGCTTCTAGTAAGAAAAATCGAGGCGAGGGGGTATAGAGGTATATATCCTCCATCACCGAAGATATACTCCCCACAGTCCGGGTGGACTGCAACTGGGAGGGAAAGGGTGGTCGTTCCCGAATCCAATGAGGACATTACTATCTATATGGAGGGATTGTTTACCGTGAAAATGGTAACAACAATTAAATTTGATTATATGATTCTAAAAATACTTGATCTATTTTTATGCTAGTTTTTTAGGCAGTTGGTGCTATGTGAGAGATTTAGAAACGAGATAGGAGTTTGAGAGCAAGGTGATAGCCAAACCGAATGATCAATAATCGGGGCCTCGAGTTTGCCGATTCGAGGCCTTGGGGCCGAGTTCGATGCTTGCCGAGGGCGGCCGATAGAGACTAACAGTTGGGATAAAATAAATGGCGGCTCTTTACGGCCAATAATAAGAAATAAATGATGAATGATAAATATAAGCAATAAATAGAACAATGAAATCAAGAGAATGTGTTAGAGAGCAGAGAGAATATTCTTGTGTATTTAGTATGGAGCCACACATATTTAAAAAATGGCAAGGATCCCCTTTATATATGAGGGGGAAACCGAACATAGTACAAAATGCATTGATTACAAAGATATGGGGCTGGTACAACTAGTTAATGCAGTGATGCAGCCTTAGACAAGCCTGACAGACTTTGTCGGCTCTAGCTGCACGCCTTGGGAACTCCCCATTCTCTCCCCGTAACCGTTGGTCCACACTGCTCCGAGGTTGGCCGTTGATGGCCCTCGAGGGATGAAACTCAACTGTGGTTTTGAGCCTTCGAGATGTCGTAACAATGAAAAATTGGATCCTCCGATTTTATCGTATATAGATAGTCCCACGTTTCATAGAGTAGAACGATAAGAAACAACCTTGATAATCAGCTTTCCGAATTTCCCGCAATGATGTCATACTGATGACGCAAGCCTCTGTGATAACCGAGACGTCTTGTCGTTTCATCTTTCCAGAATCATTCATAGCATCACCGTTTCTTATTCTTTAAAGCAATAATGTTGCCACCGGTTCAGCTCCCAAGGATGCATTAAATGCGCCTGCCGATATGTCTTTCAAAGACAATAATGGCGTCGTCAGTTGCGCTGCCGCCCTTCCTATAAGTGGGAGCCTCCTGGAACCAACTTTTTATTCAAGTGCTTATGATACAAAGATCCTTTATCTTTGCTTGTGAAGAATCTGAGTGTAAGACCCCACCGATTGGTGTAAATATCGAGCCCGGGTGCGAGTGTTTCTTCTGACTTTTGATTAATTAAAACGGCTCCCCACAGAACCCTTTACTGTTCCTTGGACCGAGCCCAGATTGGACTGATAAACTCGGGTCGCCGGGACCCTGACTTCGAGTTGAATGAGAGTAGGGCATCGAACCCTTAGACCCGAGACTTATCTTTTAGACCCTGCGGTAATCTTCGAGGGGGGATTTTCTCGGAAACCCAAGAATGGAGAATGCCTTTAGGCTTTCGAGAGCAGTCCCCGAGTGGGGGTTTGCTCATACTCGGGCCACCTGGAAACTTGGTTTGAACTTAGTGCATATAGCCTTAAGGCGTTGTAGATATATCCCGAATAAGGGTTTACCCGGGTTTAGATGGTACCCCGAGGCCAAGCCCATATGAGTAGAGTCTAAGCGCTTATTTTCTTTTAGAGATAAGCCCTCGAGATCGGGTACCATTTCGAGTCTTGTAATGAAGTCAATGGCCCCTAGGAGCACTTCTTCTCGGTGGAGGTCCTCGAGATTGGGTACCATCTCGGGACTTGTAATGATATTGATGGCTTTCTGGAGCCAATCTCCTTCTTGGTAGAGGTCCTCGAGATCGGGTACCATCTCGGAACTTATAGTGATATCAATTGTTTCTTGGAGCCTAACTTCTTTTTGATTGAGTTCCTCGAGATCGGGTACCACCTCGGGACTTGCAATGATATCAATGGCTTCTTGTAGCCTAACTTCTTTCTGATGGAGGTCCTCGAGATCGGGTACCATCTCAAGACTTGTAATGATGTTAGCCAGGTGAACTGGTCTTTTAGTTTAGAGGAATTCTTAGATTCGTGGTATGGCCCCGGGGCTCATTAGGCTGGCCCGTAGGCTCTTACGCGCTTGGTCGATGCGACCTTTTAGTATAAGCCGGCGACAACGGCTCTTACGCTTTTGCTCTTAGGCATATTTAGTTAACTGTTTTGGGTTCAG
Source organism: Nicotiana attenuata (assembly GCF_001879085.1). Lineage (NCBI taxonomy): Eukaryota > Viridiplantae > Streptophyta > Magnoliopsida > Solanales > Solanaceae > Nicotiana > Nicotiana attenuata. Next base: position 27,886,792 of record NC_031994.1, read on the forward strand.
TCTCCGAATCGGGTTTCAACTCGAGCTCATTCGACCCTCAAGTTTTGGAATTTAAAGTTGGTCCTTAGGCTCTTACGCGTTAGGTAGGTATGACCTTTTGTGCGGGCTGGCGACAATAGCTCTTATGCTTTGGGTCGATGTGACCATTTGTGTGAGCTGGAGACAATAGCTATTATGTTTTGGGTCGTCCGACCTTTAGTATAGGCTTTATTTTTCTCTCATTAAGGATTTTTGAGATTGCGTTTGCCTGACTATTCGACATTTTGATAAAAACCTCGACTATGAGTCATTATGTGGCGATGATCGAGTACCTCGAGAGATTTGGCTCGGTGGCTGAGTAGCTCGAAGCCTGTAATTTGGAGCTGACATGGTCAAAGCTGTTTTGCCTATGCCGAGCGTAGCATGTTTAACCGATTCTTTTCGAAGTAGATTTGAAGTAATTTGAAGGCCTGTGATTTTATAGCGACAGTCGGGCGTCCCTGAGTCGCGTTAGTTTGGCTGGTACAACCTTGTGACAGTAGTCACTCGTGCTTGGCCAGAGCCAGTTTTAGTCCCGAGTGAAGTAGTTTCGGCGTCTATATCGAGGGTATGCCTTTTAAGGGTCTTACAAGTTCGATATATAGCCTTAACTTTGAGGTCAGTTTATGCCTTTAGTGAGGTCTTACAAGTTTTACATGCCTTTGAGGTCTTACAGTTTTGATATCTGGTACAAGTATGGTTCATGCCTTGCTTGAGGTCTTACAGATATTGTCACTTGGTACAAGTGTGGTTCATGCCTTGCTTGAGGTCTTACAGATATTGTTGTTTCCTTATATAGGTCTTACGAGACCGAGGCTGCCCGCATGTGGTCTTATGGCCTCGGGTTTTGATAAGTCGATGAAGATGGCGATTGACAGTAGTCACCGAGTCTTTGAGGGTTTCTCGGCTCAGGAAACATTACTTGTGAACTTGGTATTGCCTCATTGAGGGCTTGCAATTTTGAAGTTTCCGACCCGGAGGTCATGTGGCCTTGAGTTTTCGCTGCCAGTCCCCGAGTGTTCGGTACATGTATTGGCTCTGGAGCTGTTTTGTGATCTTGATGTTTCCTCATTGAGGGCTTACGAATTAGGAGCTCCGACCCGGGGTTCGCGTTGTTTTGAGTTGTTGACGCCAGTCCCCGAGTGTTCGGGACGCTTTTGACAGAGGAGTCATTTTTGGAAAAATACGAGTTTCTTTTAAAGCGTGAAATGATTTGACGAAAATTATTCTTCGATCACTTGGTACAAGTATACATGCCTTTGCTATTAGGGGCTTGGTTGTTCTTATGCGGACACGGTTCGTTTGACCGTTTGTCCCGGTACATTATTTTCCTATTGAGACCCCACTTAGCGTGTCTATGCTTCTCCGAGTAGGTGACCTTCCGGGGAGATTCCCCCCAGTATTCGAGGTTGAATGCAAAAGAAGCCTTGAATACTTGTTGAGTATTCCTTAGATAGCATATGGGTGTTACCTCGTTAAAAACCTTGCCGGTAAAACCCTTTTTGGGATAAAAACCTGGTCGAAGGAAAAGAGTGCAACGCATGCTTTTGAAACCTAAGGCCTTCGAGTTGAGGAGAGTACTTTGGCCGTTTAGACAGGATACCTGCACTCGGTTCAGTGTAGAATGTAATTGAAAGAGAAAAGAGACGGTTATACCTTAGTATAGAATGTGCCGACGATGTTTCGAGCCCTGATGTGTTTCAGTCGTTTGTGATGAAGACGCGGTACGGTCCCTTGCTTTGTTTAGTCGGGAGTAGCCGAGAGTGTAGCTTGTTTATTTTACTGTTTGGTTATCCTTCGGCTCCTTCGAAGGTGGAGATACCGGTGTCGGGGCCACATCGTGCACCGCGAACATTTCTCTCGTCACATGCTGTTCCTCATAAACAGTTTTAGTCCCATCCTTTATGACATTTGGGAGGACAACTCGTTTCCTTTTGGGAATTGGGTTTGAATTGAAGAGTCGCCGCCTAATGATTACGTGCATTGGGACACTAAGAAGAATTTTGATTTAGAAAACCAGAGGTTGGGTAAGGGCTCGAAATTATCCCGAGGGGAAGGTGTTAGGCACCTCTCAAGATCCACTAGTGTGGTTCCCGACCATACTATAATTGTGACTTTAAGCGCAAACAACAAGTAGACAAGTAAGAGTTACAAATATGAGGGTGTTTTCATATAATTGTTGCAAGTAATTGAAGTTAAAAGAAGCTAAAGAAGCTGGAATTTGAGAAGAAGCAGTTTTGAAATTCTATATAAAATAAACGAGTAAAGGGAGGGGGTTTTCACATAATTGTTGCAAGTAATTGAAGATAAAAGCAGTCAAAGAAGCTGGAATTTGAGAAAAAGCAGTTTTGAAATTCTAAATAAAATAAACGAGTAAAGGGAGGGGGCTCCTAGGTTTATAAATAATATGGATCACCCCACACAACACCCGGTAACCGTTTATACACGTGGTGTTATCGCGTGGTCATCATATCCATATCTACCCTTTCCTACCCCGTTAAGGTATTGAACACGGAATGGTCTCGTTTAACTTATTGCATGCTATTACCCGCCCCAATCCTATCAGTCTCGGAGGTATTTGGGACTACTAATCCTAAAGGGAAGGGGTGTGAGGTTTTATAGTTTCAAAGGAAAAAATTCTAAGGCGACAATCAAAACACATATATAGCAAATTTGGGGAGAAGCACATAACAGATAAAAAGGCTCAAACAGACCTCCTTAAAAAAAAGAGAAGAATATAGTTTAGCATGTCTTACACGTACTGATTAGGGTATGATTAAACTTAAGGGTTGTGGTAGACTGATCTATTACATATTTCAGATAAGAAGCCCGAATCAAGCCTGCCTGCTGGTTGTAGTTAATAAAATCTGATTCAATTTATAAGTTTACCTTATGGCTTGCCTAAGTGTTAAACGAAAACCTATAGTCATGATATCTACTAGTTTCAGAAAAAGAAGTATGCTGATTTAGGAAAAGAAGTTGTCAGTTAACCAGGAAAGGCGAGTTTTGGTAAAAGAGCGTAAATTCTGCAGACATTTAGCATTATCGTTACTGATTTTAGCCCTGTAAGCGAATGAACGATTCAAGTTGGATTGATAGTTACTATAGGCATGCTTTCTAGGCGTTATTGACTTTAAACACTTTTACAGGCGTAGTAAGAGTGCATAAATCCTATGGGCATGATATCTGAATGTTGTTAGTTTTTAATCCTAAAAACAGGTTTGCCTTGTGATCAATGCATATGCAGGATCTGGATTTATGGTTAACTTATAGACATGGTATCTATATGTGAGATGCAGAATTCCTTATAGACATGGTATCTATATGTGAGATGCAGAATTCCTTATAGACATGATATTTACATGGATGCAGAGATGCAAAAAATCCTATGAGCAGGATATCTATGTGGATGCAGACGTGCAAAGCTGTAAGCAGGATACATGAATACAAAAGTGTAGTAATTCCCTATGAGCATGATATCTACCCCTTTGCATGCATGGTTACCCTTCCCTTTTTCACTAATCACCCAAGAAGTTTATTACAAAAATTATTACAGTCCAAAATAAAATAAAGAAACTACATCAGAAAAAAAAGAATAAAATTACAACCAAGGAGAGCCTGATTCAGGTTTCCTGCCTGAAGTATGAAGTAAACCATCTCCAAAGATCAAGATCCAAAGCCTTTCTCATTTGGGGTGTGTTAGAGTTCCTAAGAGCCTCATGGACTTTGGGCAGTGCTCACACCCAAATACATTGCAGGATTGAGTCATAGTGCAGTGTGGAAAGGCCAGCCCTCAAGTGTCCAAGTTCAGAGGGAACTCAAGGTCCCAAGGCATGGCTCACAGGAGGGGGCAGAACATAGAAGCTAAGAGTGAGTGTAAGTGCATAGAACATACCAGTCTCAAGTAATCAAGCAAAAGAAAGCAGTAGTCTTGTAAAGCCAAAGTGCAGACAAGAAGCAAGAATACCCCAAGTATGAGTTTTGTGAGATTGTAAGTGTGAAATCTGAAGTGTAAAAATGTTAAATTAACCGTGTGTATTGTGTAGAAAGGGTCGTGCCTTTTATAGTGTAGAAAGCAAGCAGAAATAGGTAGGAAAATAGTTTGAAAATCAATTACACAAGGTTTCCCTTTAATTAAGGGATTCTGATTTCAAACGAGTAAAACTAATTAAGGAAAGAGATTAATCAAACACATTTCAAAGCAGTACAAGAGGGGTAAATACATAGAAGTTTATTTAAGGACAAGGTCTTGACAGTACACGGTTGTACAAGTTAAGGAAAGGCAATCAATTAATGGTCAGTAAATCACAAGGTCTGAATTTTGTATGAATGAATCTAGTCAGAGAAGGTGAAGAAAGGTTTTACTTAAGGAAAATCAGTATCAATCAATCAGACCCTAAAAAAAAAGATTCTGAATCCATCATAAGTTGGAAAACCTTTTTGGAGAAAGATTCATCACACATATAAAAGCATACAGACACGCTTAAAGACGAAGAACTAGCATGCCAATCAGTAGAAGAGTCTAGGGTAGAAGAAATTAAAAAAAAGGTTCAGAATTGTATGCAAACAAAGAAGTTCAAACTTAGTTCATAGACTCAGAAATTAGTCCGAAAGAGTCAAGGGTTCTCAAACAGAACCCTAGTTCAATCAGATGATCAAACCTCGGCAGGACCCCCAAATTCTAGGGTTTCCACCTCGAGTCAAGTACAGAGATGAGGAAGTAGGTAGTCAAACAGGCTCAGAGATTTCTTTCAGAAACTCATGAGAAAGCAAGAAAATACAGTTGAAAGTTCAAAGAAAACAAAGTGAAGAAACTAATTCAAAACACAATGAGAGTAGAAGAAACAATAGGGAAAACATGCTTAAACGGGTCTCTTAAAACAAGGTAAAGTAGAAGTGAAACAGTAAACACTTAAGAACATGGTAGAAGGATACAGTAGGCGAAGCATATCAGGTCATAGTGGAAGGCAAATAGCAAAACATAGTGGGAAAGCATGTGAAAACATAACATAGAAACACAGTAGAAGAACGAACGGAAGATCGAAAACACAGTGGAAAAACATGCGTGATAACAGGAAAAATATAAGAACATAGTAGAAGAACATGCGTGGTAGAAAAGAAAACATAAGAGCATAGTGGAGACAAATGCACACCAAAAAAAGAAAACGAAAAATCGGAGAAACAATTTAAGCATTTCAGAAAACCCTAAATCGAAGAGAAGTGATTTTAAAAGTAATTTTTTGAAAGAAAAATTGGGGAAATCGTTTAAAACCCCAAGTAGAGCATATAGACGTAACAGATTTAAGAAAAATCAGAAAAAACATCGAATAGTTAGGGTTTCAGAAGAATCCTAGAATGAGAAAGGCTTTGAAAATGTCCGATCTTGGTCGGAAAGGTTAGAGATAGGCTCACAGGACCAGGATACGCCGGAGCAAGGCCGGCGATGGCCGAGAAACCTCGAGCTGGCACAGGTCTAGATGAAGACCTTCGAGGTCTGGCCTTTATTCTTCAAATGTCGAGCACACATGAGTCACAGGGGGTGAGTATAAGGTGACCATGGCCGGAGAATCCATGGTTTCCGGTGGGTTTTGAGGTTGAAGACGATAGGAGACAATTAGGGTTGAGGAAGGTTTGAGAGGGTTTGAGAGATGAAGGGGTTTCAAGGTGGCGTCTCTGGAGGGAAATGAATTAGGGTTGGGGTTTGGGTGAATTAAAATGGTAAGGGGGAATCGTGGCCGTTGATCAAAATGATCAATGGCCTGGATCAAAAGAAAAACCGGGCGGGTTTTATTAACGGGTTAGGGGTCGGGTGATATATTAGGACTTGGGCTGGTCCGTTTGAAATTGGAATTGGGTTATTGGGGTGGTTGATTTTGGCTATAATTGAAATGCAAATAAGGCTATTAGTTAAATAGCCTCTTTTCCCTTTTTAATTTATAAAAATAGTAAAATGATCTTTGAAACAAATTGAAGGCACTAAATTAATTAATAATATATAATCTTTAAATTAAAAATACTTGAGTAAATTTTATAATTATAAACGCTATTCAAATCTTAAAATAGGCTAAAATTACAATTAGCGCAAATTTAGCTTAACAATACCAAATCAATTATAAAATATGTAAAAAAAATTACGTTAGCTATATATTGGCGTAAATATAAGAATAAAATAGATTAACCACTAAAATGATAATTTGAAGAACACTTATTGGCCTTTGTATTGCTAAAATAGGGCAATAAATCTATTTAAAATATTTATTTTTTTAAAAAAATAGAAAAATAATAAAATACTTGGACATGTTTAAATATGCATATATATACTATTTTGAAAGTATTTTGCATATAAAAAATATACACGGAAAAATTGGGTATCAACAGCTGCCCCTCTTTACCCGGGAAGGATGAAAGAGTTGTTAGGTGAAGACATGATGGCCAATTTGACCGAGTGAAATGGTTTGAAGAGATTGACCGTGCTCTGGTTCCTGAGCTGCCTACATATCCCTGGTCTTACAGGAATCAGGCCATATGTAGTTCAAGATCCATTGGCGGAGTATGCCGATGGAGATTTTTCAAGAATGGGCGCGATATTTTGGATGGTTAAAGTCTAATAGGGCTGCGGGAACCGGAGCGAGATCGCTCCTGCTAGTTTACCTGCAAATAAACAATACAAGCATATATTGTGCATAAATTTAAACATGATGCAATTTCCCGTTGGACCATGAATGTTGTCTTTGGACGAGTAGGATGACGTCCTTAGACCATGAGGCCCTGGGCCATGAAGCATATAATAAAGGATTCGCAGGCCATGAAATGATGCTCTCGGGCTATGAGAATGATGCCTTCGAACTATGATGCCTTTTAATAAAGATATGCAAGAGATAAAAGGGATCCTCAGGCCATGGCATGGCGTTCTCGGGCTATGCGAATGGTGCCTCCGTACAATGATGCCTTTGGACAATTTGGCAATCTTTCAGCCCATGAAATGCAATAGGTGACGATCTTTCATCCGATGAAAGTGTAAATAAAGTGGCGATATTTCAGGCATGCAAAAAATGTAAGTAGAAATGGCGATCTTTCAGCCGATGCAGGATTTAAATGAAGTGGAGATTTTTCAGCCGATGCAGATGTAAATAAAGGTGGCGATATTTCAATCGTGCAAAATGTAAGTACAATGGCGATTTTTCAGCCATGCAAAATGTAAGTAAAATGGCGATCTTTCAGCCGATGCAGAATCTAAATGAAGTGGCAATTTTTCAGCCAATGCAGATGTAAATAAAGGTGGCGATATCTCAGCCATGCAAAATGTAAGTAAAATGGCAATCTTTCAGCCATGCAAAATGTAAGTAAAATGGCGATCTTTTAGCCGATGCAGATGTAAATAAAGGTGGTGATATTTCAGCCATGCAAAATATAAGTAAAATGGCGATCTTTTAGCTGATGCAGGATGTAAGTAAAATGGCGATCTTTCAGCCATGCAAAATGTAAGTAAAATGGCAATCTTTCAGCCGATGCAGATGTAAATAAAGGTGGCGATATTTCAGCCATGCAAAATGTAAGTAAAATGGCGATCTTTCAGCCGATGCAGGATTTAAATGAAGTGGTGATTTTTCAGCCGATGCAGATGGAGACAGAGCTTAGTCTCGGAAGGCAGAATGGTAGCCTTATGCAATGCAGGAAATGCAGATGGAGGTAGAGCTTAACCTCGGAAGGCAGAATGGTAGCCTTATGCAGTGCAGGAAATGCAGATGGAGACAGAGCTTAGTCTCGGAAGGCAGAATTGTAGCCTTATGCAATGCAGGAAATGCAGATGGAGGTAGAGCTTAACCTCCGAAGGCAGAATGGTAGCCTTATGCAATGCAGGAAATGCAGATAGAGGTAGAGCTTAACCTCAAAAGGCAGACTGGTAGCCTTATGCAGTGCAGGAAATGCAGATAGAGACAGAGCTTAGTCACGGAAGGCAGAATGGTAGCCTTATGCAATGCAAGAAATGCAGATGGAGGTAGACCTTAACCTCGGAAGGCAGAATGGTAGCCTTATGCAAGAGATGAAAGATGAATAGTGATAAAACTTCTTAGCTATTAACTGGTAGCTGATTATGATATTGCGAATGCTGGGGATATTGTGTGTGGAAGGCGAATGTAAATAGGTGCGACGGTTCTGAGGGTTGTGTTCCTGAACAGTGTGACCGTATAATATATGATTTGGTGACTTGGGTGCCTGCATCCAAAGAAAAATCGTGAGTTTTGTAAAGGGGAAAGGTTAGTTCGTGTCCCCGCTGACTTTGCTTGCCATGTTCGTCTCTGATCTGATGACACGATATGTATCATAGGGGTAGCGTTGCTGAACTTTCGATAATAAATATGCATGAGTTTGTTAAAGATATGACATATGTATATATATTTAAGAAATAGTTTTTAGATGAACCGACGACTGTGACGTGGTCCAGGATATTGCAACCTCTCTTGCGTTGGAATTTTGAGGGTCCTCCTCAAAATTCTACCTCAGTTTGCTGGGTTGCTGCTTCTGACGGCGGCTTGCGATGATCGGCTGAAGTTACTTCGGAATTTTGAGGGTCCTCCTCAAAATTCTGCCCCAGTTTCCAATTGCGGGGGGAAATGAAAATTTTATTGAACTGTGACTGAACCCATAAGGTTGTCTACGTATCCCCTCTTAAACGGGAATCAGGTCAGACGTAGTTCAAATTACATAAGGAAATCATAAATGGTTACACATAGTATCGATTGACTGCATCTGAATTGATCGGCTTTGGCCAAACTTCTCCGTCCATTTCTGCAAGTATGAGGGCTCCTCCTGTTAGAACCCGGTGAACCATGTATGGACCCTGCCAATTGGGAGAGAATTTCCCTTTGGCTTCATCTTGATGTGGAAAAATCTTCTTTAACACCAGCTGCCCCGGTGTGAACCGTCTTGGTTTGACTTTCTTGTTGAAAGCTCTGGACATTCTGTTCTGATAAAGCTGACCATGGCAAACTGCATTCATTCTCTTTCCATCTATAAGAGCCAACTGTTCGTAACGACTTTTTACCCACTCTGTATCGTCGAGCTCGGCTTCCTGTATGATTCTTAAAGAAGGAATATCTACTTCGGCGGGAATGACTGCCTCTGTACCATAAGCCAGCATATAGGGGTTGCCCCAGTTGATGTGCGGACTGTGGTGCGATACCCCAATAGAGCGAATGATAGCTTTTCGTGCCATTGCTTGTGCTTCTCTATAATTTTTCTTAGTATCTTCTTGATATTCTTATTGGCGGCTTCTACAGCTCCGTTCATTTGGGGCCTGTAGGTTGTGGAATTCTTATGTCTGATCTTGAAGGTCTCACACATAGCTTTCATTAAGTCACTGTTAACGTTGGAACCATTATCAGTGATGATCGATTCTGGAATCCCGAATCGACAAACAACGCGGTCGCGGACAAAATCCGCCACGACTTTCTTAGTCACTGATTTGTAAGATGCTGCTTCGACCCATTTGGTAAAATAGTCAATTGCCACGAGGATGAATCTATGCCCGTTGGAAGTGGCCGGCTCGATTGGACCAATAACATCCATTCCCCAAGCGGCGAAGGGCCATGGTGAGCTAGTCGCATTAAGCTCATTTGGAGGTACCTTTATCATGTCTGCATGTATCTGGCAGCGGTGGCATTTTTGGACGTACTGGATGCAGTCAGTCTCCATGGTCATCCAAAAGTAGCCAGCACGGAGTATCTTCTTGGCTAAGACAAAGCCGCTCATATGCGGACCACAGGTCCCGGCATGAATTTCCTCTAGCAGTTTAGATGCTTCCTTCGCGTCGACACACCTTAGTAATCCCAAATCTGGAGTCCTCCTATATAGGATTCCTCCGCTGTGAAAGAAATTGTTGGACAACCTTTGAAGCGTGCGTTTCTGAGTAGTGTTTGCAACCTCCGGGTATTCTCCTTTTGCTAAATATTCCTTGATATCATGAAACCAAGGCTTTCCGTTTGCTTCTTCTTCGACATGAGCACAGTAAGCTTGCTGATTGTGGATTTTTACCGGAATAGGGCAATGAAGTTTGTATCTGGATGCTGTATCATGGATGACAGGGTAGCTAATGCATCGGCAAACTCATTCTGGACTCTGGGAACATGCTGGAACTCTGTCTTTGTGAACGTCTTTCTTAACTCCTGTACATGATGCAGTTATGGGAGTATCTTGGGGTTTTTGGTTGCCCATTCTTCTCGGACCTGATGTATAAGCAAGTCTGAATCTCCAATCACTAGCAACTCTTGGATGTTCATGTCAATGGCCATCTTGAGCCCTAAGATGCAGGCTTCGTACTCAGCCATATTGTTAGTGCAGGGGAACCTGAGCTTGGCGGACACCGGATAATGCTGGCCAGTTTCTGATACTAGGACTGCTCCTATGCCAACTTCTTTTAAATTTGCTGCTCAGTCGAAAAATATCCTCCAACCGTCATAGGACTCTGCAATTGTCTTCTCCTATGAATGACACCTCTTCGTCAGGAAAATACGTCTTTAGGGGTTCGAATTCTCCGTCCACGGGATTCTCGGCGAGATGATCTGCCAAAGCCTGTCCTTTGATTGTTTTCTAAGTTACGTAGACAATGTCGAATTCACTCAGCAGGATTTGCCACTTGGCTAGCTTGCCAGTGGGCACGGGCTTCTGAAAGATGTACTTCAATGGATCCATCCTTGATATGAGATACGTAGTATAGGCACAAAAGTAGTGCCTCAGCTTCTGAGCTACCCAAGTCAAAGCACAACAGGTGTGTTCTAACAGAGAATACCGGGCTTCGTACGGGGTGAACTTCTTTCTGAGATAGTAGATGGCCTGCTCCTTTCTCCCCATTTCATCATGCTGCCCCTGGACACAACCGAACGCTCCATCCAGTACCACAAGGTAGAGTAATAGGGGTCTACCTGGCTCGGGCGGGACCAAAACTGGTGGTGTTGACAAGTACTCCTTGATTCTGTCAAAGGCCTTTTGGCAATCATCAGTCCATTTGGTAGCGGCGTCCTTCTTCAACATCTTGAAGATTGGCTCACAGATAATGGTATATTGTGCTATGAACTGGCTGATGTAGTTAAGTCTTCCCAAGAAACTCATTACTTCTTTCTTGTTCTTTGGCGGTGGCAATTCTTGAATAGCTTTGACTTTTGATGGATCCAGCTCTATCCCTCAGCGACTCACAATGAAATCAAGTAGTTTTCGGGTAGGAACCCCAAATGCATATTTCGCGGGATTCAGCTTCAAGTTGTACCTTCTCAGTCTATTGAAGAACTTCCTCAAATCTTCCATGTGATCAGCGGCTTTCTTGGACTTGATGATGACGTCATCTACATATACTTCGATCTCCTTGTGTATCATATCATGGAAAATGGTGGTCATGGCCCTCATGTAGGTGGCCCCTGCATTCTTTAACCCGAATGGCATCATCTTGTAGCAGTACATTCCCCATGGCGTAATGAAAGCCGTTTTCTCGGCATCTTCTTCATCCATCCAGATCTGATGATACCCAGCAAAACAATCTACAAATGATTGCAACTCATGCTTGGCGCAATTGTCAATCAGGATGTGTATGTTCGGCAAGGGGAAGTCGTCTTTTGGACTGGCCCGGTTGAGATCCCGGTAGTCGACACAGACTCTAACCTTCCCGTCCTTCTTCGGTACTGGCACAATGTTGGCTAACCATGTTGGATACTCTACTACCCTGAGAACCTTTGCTTTGACCTGCTTGGTGACTTCCTCCTTGATATTCAAACTCATATCTGGCTTGAATTTTCTGAGCTTCTGCTTCACCGGTGGACATGTTGGATCAGTTGGCAGTTTGTGTGCCACAATAGATGTACTCAGACCAGTCATGTCGTCGTACGACCAGGCGAATATGTCCTCATATTCTCTTAGAAACTCTGTATATTCTTCCTTCTCTGATGGTGACAAATGAACGCTGATTCGTGTTTCTTTGATGTTTTCTGCATCTCCCAGGTTAACAATCTCAGTCTCTTCCAGGTTGGACTTAGGTCTATTTTCGAAATTCTCGACTTCCTTAACAATCTCTTCCGGTATGTCATCTTCCTCTGAATCTATGTCCGTTTGTTGCGTTGTCTCGTTGCATGTCACAGTCATTGGTTCATCAAGATAAGTAATAGTAATGCTGTATAAGTAAAGTAATGAGACAGAATAATAAGAGTAAGATTTATCCATAAATGTTTTGAACATTGGAGCTCTTTCTTGCAAAAAATAAAATGCGAAAGGAAAGTAAACTAGTAAAATAAAATAGTGCATGGTGCTTGTTCAGCCTTGCTACCCCGAGGCACGCCGGGCTCTGGTAGTTCTGATGGTCCAATTGTTGAGGCATGCTCCTCTGCTTACAGCCTGTATGGAAGGGCCTTCCTCCCCCTCCTCCTCGAGAACGACACAGCAATCCATATCATCGTCTTCTAGAAACAAATTCCTCATTGCTGCTAGGGCTTCTTCTTCTTATGACCCATAGATGATCTCGGTCGGTTGGAAGATCTGCTCCAAACAGGGTATCGGCTGCTCCAATGGATAGTAAGGACCGCGCCAGGGTGGCGACCATTCGTTGAATTCTTTCCAGGTATACTCATACCCCAATCCGAAGGTGGTGCTGTTTTTCTTGAGCTTGATGGGCTTAGCGATTCCTTGGAGATTCTTGCCAAGTCCCTTGCCAGGTTCATACCCACTCCAGTTCAATATGCTTTCAATTTTGTTGTCCCACCACTTATCCTTATCGACGGCGTTGACTCGTTCGATGTGGTGGTAAGTTTCTCCACCTATCTTTCTTCTTCCTCCGATCGCTGGGATGGTCTGGCGACTGTATATGGGATTGCTACCGTCGCCGTGAATGATCACCTCCTGGTGATTCCACTCAAACTTCACTGCCTGATGTAGTGTTGATGCCACGGCCCCAGCGGCATGAATCCATGGTCGTCCCAACAGCAGGTTGTAGGACGCCGGCACGTCTATTACTTGAAAATCAACATCAAACCAAGTAGGCCCCATTTGCAAACATAAGCTAATTTCCCCAATAGTAGACCTTTGAGAACCGTCGAAAGATTTAACGTTGATAGCCCCATCCTTGATTTCATGCAACCCTTTTCCCAATGTCCTGAGTGTTACTAATGGACAAATGTTGAGACTGGACCCCCCATCGACCAGGCTCGTGGTGATAAAATAATCTTCGCACTGCACAGTGATGTGTAATGCCTTGTTATGACTCAATCCCTCCGGTGGCAGCTCATCTTCGTGGAAAGTGATTTTGTGACTTTCCAACACCTGGCCTACCATGTTATCCCTCTCTCCGTCGGTGATGTTACTTGGTACATATGCCTCACTCAGCACTCTTAACAAGGCATTCTTGTGTGCATCGGAACTCTGTAGCAAAGCAAGGATAGAAATCTGCGCCGGTGTTTTGTTCAGCTGATCAATGACTGAGTATTCCTTTGCTTGTATCTTTCTCCAGAGGTCATCGGGCCCAGTTTCAGTGATGGTTTGTCGACCAGAGGTCTGCTTACTCGACTCAGCCAAGTGTTCCGGGGTATAAACCCTGGCGGTTCTTGTCATACATTGTGTCGCAACTGCTTCTCCGAACTTGGCTTTCCCTTTCCTTCTTGCCTCGGCTGTGTAATCCCATGGTATTGCGTTTGTGTGGAATGGTGTTACGATTGTCATTGCTACCAAAATGGGCACCTTTTCTTTGGAAGGTAATACAACAACTTCAAATTGTACAGGCGCCTTTGGGGACCCAAACTCGACCTCAATTGGTGTTGGCGTCTTTGCAGAGGATGGTGTTTCAAACTCAAGTGGTATGGACATGTTCACCTCGGCATCTCCAGAAGGATGAATCTGGACTACAATCGGATTAAGGGTGACTGTCGATTTCTTTGGATCGTCGCCTTCTGCGATCAAGCCGATTGATCCTTTGGGATCCCAATCATCCTCTATTCAATCATGTGAACACCTCCACCCTTGTGGTCTGGTAAAGGGTTATTACGGACATTCGGAGTAGGCTCCTTTGCCACGATGATCTTGTTGTCAATCAAAGCATGGATCTTATCCTTCAGGGAGCGGCATTCATCAAGGGTACGCCCTTTCATGCCAGAATGGTATGCACAGGTTTTATTTGGGTTGACCCATTGGGAAGGGTTTTCAGGGGTTATAGCAGGGATAGGGGTGACATAACCAGCAGCTTTGAGCCTTTCGTACAGCTGGTCGATTGGTTCAGCAATGGCAGTATACTGTTTGGGAGGTCTGCGGTCAAAATTTGGTCGGGGTCTAGGAAAGTTTTGACGAGGGGGAGGTGATTGATAGTGGGATTGTTGAGTGTTGTAAGCTTGGTAGACGTGTGCGGGCTGGGAATATCTGGGTGAAGCAGGTTGGTATGTAGGAGGTGGAGGTGATTGATAAGTAGGCGGTGGAGTTTGGTAGGAAGGTGAGGGTGTTTGGTAATTTGGAGTGGGCTGATATGTAAGTGGTGGCATTGGATGGGTTTGGTATTTGACAAGTGATTTGGTTCTCTGTGCAACCATCACGGCGCCTACGTCCCTTTTCTTGGACGTACCACCAGACTGTAGAGCCTTATTGGTAGCTTGCAAGGCTTCAAAGTTCGTAACCATACCACTCTTGATACCTTCCTCGATCCTTTCTCCTAGCTTGATGATGTCAGAAAATTTATGATTCTCGATCAGCATCAGTCTTTCATAGTATTGCGGATCCTGAGCCCGGACGAAAAACTTGTTCATTTGTTCTTCCTCTAAAGCAGGTCGGACCTTAGCAGCCTCTGATCTCCAACGAGTGGCATACTCGCGGAATGTTTCTGTGGGTTTCTTCTTTAAATTCTGAATGTAAAACACATCCGGTGCATTTTCCGTATTGAACCTGAATCTATCCATGAAGTCGGACGCCATACTTACCCAGTTCGACCACTTCTTCGGGTCCTGGCTAATGTACCAAGACAGAGCATCTCCTTTCAGGCTCCTCATGAAAAGCTTCATGCGAATTCTTTCGTCTCTTCCTACCCCGACCAGCTTGTCGCAGTATGTTCTCAAATGAACCCTGGGATCCCCTGTACCATCAAACATTTCGAACTTGGGAGGTTTGTACCCCTCGGGCAGTTCGACATCGGGCTGTATGCATAGATCTTCATAGTTTAGCCCCTCAATTCCCTTACTTCCTTCAACGCCTTGAATTCTGGTGGTCAACCTTTTAAGCTCTTCGGCCAAATTTCTGATGAGCGAGTCCTTATCATTGGACTCGGGTGTGCTTGAGATGGGCTGGGTGGAGTGTGGCACAATCTCCACGTAGATGGGGGTGTTATGTTGGGTGTGGATGTGGTCATTTGTGGAGTTCAAAGGTTCCGGGATGAGTAGTGGAGTATTGTTGGGAGTGTGGCAAGTATTGCAGTGGTGGTGAGGAGCGGGTTGCTTTGGGATGTTTTGCGGGGGTATGGGATTCTGAGTATTTGGGAAAGTAACTTCTGGAGTGGTGAGGGAAAATGACAGACTTGCCAAATTCCGGACTTGATCAAGTTCTTCTTGGAACTTCAATAGTTTTTGTTCTAGTTGAGAGGCATTTTCCTTGGGGACCAGAGCACCACGAGTGACCTCTACCCGTTCAGCTGAGTTGTTCGAATCTTCCATTCTCCTTTTGCTTTTGTGTGTTTGACAGGACTGGGAGGAGGAGTAGGTGGAGGGCCCCTGGATCTTGTGAAATATGCTGATGTTGCCAGAGTTCACGAACTAACCTTTGGGGAGGGGAATAAACAAAAGGTAAAAAAAACAAAAAGGTGACAAGTCAGTAAGGATTATAAAAAAGAATGTTGCAATATTTAAACACGTAGTGCAGAAATATAAAGCGCGTCCTAATTTGGGAGCCTCGTTGTGCCCGAGGTAGGCCTAGAGACAAGTTGATTTGGAGAACTTAGGATGATAAATGCCTTATTTTATTGATAAAAGGTAGATGAATCCCAAACCTACACTAAATAAATAGGAAATAAAAATCACTAATGCCCATTGGCCTTATTACATTTGATAAAGCGAAAAGATAAACTCCTATCTATTTGGTCCCAGAAGGACTTTCCCCAGGTTGAACGCTCTCGTTGATCAAATCCTCTAGCTCGCGTAGGTTCACCAGTAAAAATGCCTTTGCCAGGTGTTCTCCTTCGTTTCCCTCAAAGTTCTGGCAGTCAGTGACTCTCTTCCTTACTTTTCCTTCCAATTCCAACTGACTGTATTCCAGATATTCCAACTTTTCGCTAGCTTTGGCGGCCCTCTCTTTCCACTCATTAATTTGGTCATTTGATGGAAGACTCCTCCACCAGTCTAGCAAGAGCGGGGGTGTGCTAATCATACCGAAACTGGGGACCTCGTGCCTCATTTTCTGCAAAACAAAAGGGTTAGGCCCTTACCCCCACAAGACTCGACTACTAAATATCAATAATTGGCATAGAAGCATTTAGTTCTCCAAATAAATGCACAAAACATGGTAAGGTACATTTTGGGTTTCAAGGAAACCCAATGGACTTTGGACAAGGCTATCTTAAAGAGTCATTATGCGGACAACATAACTGACTCGGCTAGGTTTGACCATGATGCATGCACAATTTAAAGAGAAAGGGTTTCTATGGGGTTTTAGACTGGTACCCTTGAGCGGACAACTCAAGAGGGAAAGGCACAGAACCGTCGACTACACTGTTGATCGACTGGTTTTACCACAAATATGCCTTTGCCGGATTTAGGGGGTGATAATATCGAAAGAGCGCAACCACTCATTATAAGCGTTGCTATGGTATTTTGTTTGGCATGAGTGGAAGATGATGTTGAATATGCAGTTACAATAATCAAACAAGTTGTCACGTATTTGCACGTTCATAAAGTAATAATTACAACAGTTTCTCATAATTTACAGCAGTATTAAAGGAAAGCAATAAAGGAAAGCATTAAGAGAAATAAAGGAAAGAAACAAATAGCCAAGTCAGTTTCGTAGTAGAAGAAGGAAAAGAAAATACTTAAAGGCATTTAAACTAGTAAAGACATATAAAGAAACATAAAGTCACAAATAGCATGAAATGGTAAAAGCCTTAAAGATATCCCCAACGGAGTCGCCATGCTGTCGATGCCCCCTTTTTCTCGCGAAATCGGGTTTATGACATTTGGGAGGACAACTGGTTTCCTTTTGGGAATTGGGTTTGAATTAAAGAGTCGCCACCTAATGATTAAGTGCATTAGGATACTAAGAAGAACTTTGATTTAGAAAACCAGAGATTGGGTAAGGGCTTGAAATTATCCCGAGGGGAAGGTGTTAGGCACCCCTCGAGATCCACTAGTGTGGTTCCCGGCCATACTATAATTGTGACATTAAGTGCAAACAACAAATAGACAAATAGGAGTTACAATATGAGGGGGGAGGGATTTTCATATAATTGTTGCAAGTAATGGCAGTTAAACGAAGTTAAAGAAACTGAAATTTGAGAAGAAGCAGTTTTAAAATTCTGAATAAACAAGTAGAAGAGGGGGATTTTCACATAATTGTGGTAAGTAATTGCAGTTAAACGGAGTTAAAGAAACTGAAATTTGAGAAGAAGCAGTTTTAAAATTCTGAATAAACAAGTAAAAGAGGGGGATTTTCACATAACTATGGTAAGTAATTAAAAGAAGTTAAAGAAGCTGAAGTTTGAGAAAAGCAGTTTTAAAATTATGAATAAAATAAACAAGTAAAGGGAGGGGGTCCTAGGTTTATAAATAATATGGATCACCCCACACAACACCCGGTAACCGTTTATACACGTGGTGTTATCGCGTGGTCATCATATCCATATCTACCCTTTCCCACCCCGTTAAGGTATTAAAGCGCGGAATAGTCTCGTTTTCTTATTGCATGCTATTACCCGCCCCAATCCTATTAGCCCTGGAGGTATTTGGGACTACTAATCCTAAAGGGAAGGGGTGTGAGGTTTTATAGTTTCAAAGGACAAAATTCTAAGGCAACAATCAAAACACATATGTAACAAATATGGGGAGAAGCACATAACAGATAGAAAGGCTCAGACAAACCTCCTTAAAAACAAAAAGAAGCATATAGTTTAGCATGTCTTACACGTACTGATTAGGGTCTGATTAAACATAAAAGTAGTGGCGATTGATCTATTCCATATTTCAGATAAGAAGCCCGAATCAAGCCTGCTTGCTGGTTGTAGTTAATAGAATCTGATTCAATTTACAAGTTACCTTATGGCTTGCCTAAGTGTTAAATGAAAACCTATAGGCATGATATCTATTAGTTTCAAAAAAGAAGTATACTGATTTTAAGGGAAAGAAATTGTCAATTATAGGAATATAAATTCTGCAGTCGTTATTGTTGCTACTGATTTTAGACTCATAAGCGAATGGACGATTCAGATTTAGTTGATGTTTCCTATAGGCATGATTTCTAGGCGTTACTGATTTAAAACATTTTTTAATCGAAACAAGAGTGCAAAAGTCCTATAGGCATGGTATCTAAAATGCTGTTAGTTATTTAAACCTATAAACAGGTTTGCCTAGTGACAGATGCCGATGCAAAATTCGTGAAGTCCTATAGGCATATTATCTATATGATATGCAGCATTTCAGAAATGACTTATAGACATGGTCTCTATATAATGCAGAAGTGCAGAAACCTATAGACATGGTCTCTATATGAGATGCAAAAGTGCAGAAACCTATAGACATGGTCTCTATAGAAAATGCAGAAGTGCAGAAACCTATAGACATGGTCTCTATATGAGATGCGGAAGTGCAGAAACCTATAGACATGGTCTCTATAGAAATGCAGAAGTGCAGAAACCTATAGACATTGTCTCTCTATGTGATGCATAAGTGAAAGCTGAAAACAGGATACATGAGTGTTGAAGTGTAAATATTCCCTATGAACATGATATCTACCACATTGCATGCATGGTTACCCTTCCCTTTTTCACTAATCACCCCAGAAGTTTATTATAAAATTATTACAGTCCAAGAATAAAATAAAGAAAATACATCAGAAGAAAAAATAAATTACAACCAAGGAGAGCCTGATTTAGGTTTCCTGCCTGAAGCATGAAGTAAACCAACTCCAAAGACCGTGATCCAAAGCCTTTCTCATTTCGGGGTGTGTCAGAGTTTGCTAAGAGCCTCATGAACTCCGCGCAGTGCTCACACCCAAATACATTGCAGGATTGAGACATAGTGCAGTGTGGAAGGGCCAGCCCTCAAGTGTCCAAGTTCAGAGGGAACTCAAGGTCCCAAGGCATGGCTTACAGGAGGGGGCAGAACTTAGAAACTAGGAATGAGTGTATGTGCATAGAAGAAATTCTGAAAAGGGGAAGTGGAACAGACAGGCTAGTGGTCATACGTAGCAATAGGAAATGCTGGCATACCCCACCAGCCTGTTAGAACACATTGTTTTTGGGAGTTAGGATCCCCAAAGGGATCATGTCCAAACATGGGCAATAACTTGCATATTGCCATGTTCTGGACTACAACTCAAAGCACATAGAGGGAAATAGGGGTGCAGGGATTCACAGCAGAAACAGATGAAAGGAAATTAACACGCTAATTGACATTTAAACTTCATAAAAACAGTAAATAGAAATGGATGTAAAAGCTGCAAGTAAACACATTGGGATGATGCTTAAACCAAAACTAGAACATACCAGTCTCAAGGAAACAAGCAAAAGAAAGCAGTAGTCTTGTAAAGCCAAAGTGCAAACAAGTAGTCAGAATGCTATGAGTTTAGAAGAGAACTGTGAGATTATAAGTGTGAAGTCTGAAGTGTGTGTATTGAATTTACCGTGTCTAATGTGTAGAAAGAAGGTCATGTATTTATAGTGTAGAAAGCAAGCAGAAATAGGTAAGAAAATAATTTAAAAATCAATTTCACAAGGTTTCCCTTTAATTAAGGAATTTTGATTTCAAATGGGTAAAAATAATTAAGGAAAGAGATTAATCAAACACCTTTTCAAAGCAGTACAAGAGGGGTAAATACACAAAGGTATATTTAAGGAAAAAGTCTTGATAGTACACGGTTTGTGCAAATAAGGCAAGGGAATCAGTTAACAGCTAGTAAATCAAAAATTGAAGATTTTGTAAGAATGAACCAAGTCAGAAAGATGGGAAAGATTTTGACTTAAGGAAAATCAGTAAGAATAAATCAAACCTAAAAAGGATTCTGAATCAATCATAAGTTGGAAAACCTTTTCGGAAGAAAGAATTTATCACACATATAAAAGCATACAGCCACGCTTAAGCACGAAGAACTATCATGCTAATCAGTAGAAGAGTCTAGCATAGAAGAATTTAAAAGTTGAGAGTCATAAACAAAGAAATTCAAACTTAGTTCATAGACCCAGAATGAGTCTGAAAGAGTCAAGGGTTCCAAAATAGAACCCTAGTTCAGACACATGATCAAACCTCGGTAGAACCCCCCAAATTCTAGGGTTTCCAACTCGAGTCAAGCATAGGGATGAGGAGGTAACAGGATCAGAGATTTCTTTTTAGAATCTCATGAGAAGACAAGCAAATACAATAGAAAGTTCGAAGCATAGTAAGAGTAGAAAGCATGCTTAAACGGGTCTTAAAACAAGGTGAAGTAGAAGTGAAACAATAAACACTTAAGAACATGGTAGAGAAATATAGTAGAAGAACACATGAAAACCGGAACAGTATAGCAAAAGAACATATAGGAAAATATAGTGAGATAAACATGTGAGAACATGGTATAGAAACACAGTAGAAGAAAGAACGAAGCACAGTAGAAGAACATGCATAATAAAGGAAAACATAAGAACACAGTAGAAGAACATGCGTGGTAGAAAAGAAAACATAAGAACATAGTATAGACAAATACACAAAGAAAAGCAAAAGAAAAGTCAGAGGAACATTTTAAGCTTTTCAGAAAACCCTAAATCGGAAAGAAGTAATTTTTGAAAAAAAATTAGGGAAAACATTTAAAACTCAAGTAGAGCACAGATATGCAACAGAATTAAGAAAAAAATCAGAGAAAACCTCGAATAGCTAGGGTTTCAGAGGAACCCTAAAACGAGAAAGGCTTGGAAAAAGGTCCGATCTGAGTCGGATAAGTCAGAACCAAGCTCAAAACACCATAGTGTGCCGGAGCTGGGTCGGAGATGGCCATAGAACCTTGAATCGGCGAAGCTCTGAATGGACACCATCGAGGTTAGACCTCGAAAATTCGAATACCAAGTGTTTAAGAGCAGAGGGAGATGAGTTTAAGCTATCCATGACCTGAGAGTCCATGGATTCCGGTGAGATTGAGGTTCAAGATGGTGAGAGAGGCTAGGGTTTCGAGAGAGTTCGAGAGATTTTGAGGGGAGAGGGATTTCGGAGGCGGCTGATAGAAGAGAATTAGGGGGATTAGGGTAGTCTTTGGGGATTAAAAAAGGTAAGGAATGATCGTGGCCATTGATAAAAAATGATCAACGGCCTGGATTAGAAGAGAGGGCCGGGCGGGTTAAATTGGTTGGGTCGGAGGCGGTTCGGATTGAAATTGGGTTAGGGGTTTGAAATTGGGTCAATTAGGGGGATCAATTTGGGCCATAATTGAAACGAAATGGGGCCATATTTTAAATAGCCAATTTTTCCCTTTTTAATTTATAAAAAATAGTAAAAAATGATTTCGAAAACAAATTAAAAGTACTGGATCAATTTAAAATATACAAATATAAGTTTAAAAATATTGGAACCAATTTCATAATTATAAAATGCTGTTAATTCTGAAAATAGGCTAAAATTGCAATTATTTGCAATTTAGCTTTTAAAATACCAAATAAATTTGTAAAAATGTATAAAAATTACCCTAGCTATTTTTTGGTATAAATATGAGAATAAAATAAGTTATTCACCAAAATAATAATTTTGAGAATAATT
Source organism: Nicotiana attenuata (assembly GCF_001879085.1). Classification (NCBI taxonomy): domain Eukaryota; kingdom Viridiplantae; phylum Streptophyta; class Magnoliopsida; order Solanales; family Solanaceae; genus Nicotiana; species Nicotiana attenuata. Next base: position 27,908,739 of record NC_031994.1, read on the forward strand.
ATTGGTTTTTGTACTGCTAAAATGGGCAATACTTTGATTTAAAATTCCTTTAAAAATTACAAAAAATACTAAAACACTTGGGCATACTTATATATGCATACATATGCTATATTGAAAGTATTTTGCATATAAAAATATACGGAAAAAATTGGGTATCAACACACGATCCCTCCATTCCTTTTTAATTTCCTAAACCCCCTCAACCCTATATCATTTCACTTGAGACGCCGCCTTTGAATCCCTTCACCCCCTCAAACCATCTCGAACCTTCCCTAACCCTAATCGTCTCCTACCATCTTCCACCGTGAAACCCACCGAAAACCATGGGTTCTTAGGCCATGGGAGTCCTATACTCACCTCCTATTACTCCTATGTAACTGATACCTGAAGATTCGAGGCCAGACCTCGAAGGTTTTCACCCAGATCTTCGCCGATTCAAGGTTCCAGAGTCATCTCCGGCCTTGCTCCGGCGTGCTATAGTTGTTTGAGTATGAATCCGACCTTTCCAACTCAGGTCAATGACCTTTCAAAGCCTTTCTCATTCTAGGGTTCTTCTAAAACCCTAACCCTTCGAGGTTTTCTCAGATTCTTTTAGACCTGTTGTGTATCTATGCTATCTTTGAGTTTTCAAATGATTTCCCTAACTTTTCTTTCAAAAATTACCTTTTTGAAACCTTTCTTTCCCGATGTAGGGTTTTCTGGAAAGTGTTCAAGTGTTTTTATGATTTTTCTTCTTTAATAATCGTATGTTTGCCTCTGATGTGTTCTCGTATCAGTTCTTATATGCTACTCTTACTGTGTTTCCCTATACTATGGTCTCGTAGACTTCTCTACTGTATTTGTGACATGTTCTTATATGTTTATCTTACTGTGTTTTCCTATATGCTTTTTCTGCCATACTTTTCCGATGTTCTTGTGTTCTTCTACTGTATTTCCCTACTAAGTTTTTAAGTTTCTTTGTTTTCCTTCTAATGAGCCCTGTTTAGGTTTCTCGTGAGTATGCTTTTTCTACTTTTCTTATCAGTATTTGCCCTTATGTTCTTTGAATCCTTCTACTGTGATTGCATGCTACTTTGCTATCATATTTTCTCATAAGTTCTGTTGCTGAAGAAGCATGTTCTTTTCTGAAACTTCTAAACATGATTTCGATTCAATTGCCTGCCCTCTCATCTTTGCTTTATGGTTTTCTTGAACTAGGGTTTCATTTCGAAACCCCTAATTCTTTCGGATTGACTTCAATTTTTTGAATTGAGTCTGGACATTTGTTTTCATACAATGCTGAACTTTTTTGCTAAACTCTTCTACACTAGACTTTCTACTGATTTTACAATGACACTACAGTCTTCTTTCATGCTCACATGCTCCTTATATATGATGAATTTCCCTCTAAATGGTTTTCAAATTTGCAACTAGTGTAAACTTCCTTCTGAATATAACTTGATTGATTTCTTTCCATCTTTTACTGATTTGCTATGTGACACGACGTAGGTAAAACCCTTCTTCATCTTTTATGACTTGGTTCATTCATACCAAATTTCAGACCTTGTGATTTACCGGTTGTTAATTGATTCCCTTGCCTTATTTGCACAAACCGTGTATTGTCAAAACCCTGCCCTTAAATAACCTTTATGTATTTACCCTCAATTTCTTGCTTTGCACAAAGTGTTTGTTTAATTCCTTTCCTTAAATGGTTTTACCCGTTTGAATCTGAATCCCGTAATTAAAGGGAGTCTTATGTAATTGATTTACAATTAGTCTTCAATTATTTTCTTACCTTATTTCCTCATGACTTTCACACTATAAATACGACCCTCTTTAACAAAAAGCACACATGATTTTAATCATCCTCCACTACTACAATTCACAGTTCTTCTGAACTCTTACTCTCACATAATAGAACTCTCTCTTCTTGTTTGCATTCTAACTTTGACAAGACTACTACTTTTTCCTAGTTGTTTCCTTTAAACTGGTATGTCCTAATTTTAATTTTCAGCATCACCACAATGTGTTTACTTACAGCTTTCTATGTCTCTGTCTCTTTACTACTTCTGCAGATTTAAATACTTAAACTAGCATGTTGGTTTCTTTTGTTTATTTTTGTTATGAACTCCTCTTCCTTATTCCCTTTATGTGCTTTGAGTTACAGTTTAAAGCATGGCAATATGCAAGTTATTGTCTATGGATTAAACTTGATCCCTTAGGGGATCCTGGCCTATAAACAATGTATGCAGGTAGGCTTATGGGTGTGCCAGCATCTCTCATTGTTGGGTTATGCTCACTAGCCTGCTTCTTATCTCTTGCAACTCCTCATTCCCTATACCCCTGTGTGTATTAATGTGAACTGTTTCCCTTTCCCTTTCCCCTTCCAGAATCTTGAACTTGCACTCTCTCTTAGTTCTTAAGTTCTGCCCCCCTCTTGTGAGCCTTGCCTTGGGACCTTGAGTTCCCTCTAAACTTGGACACTTGAGGGCTGGCCCTTCCACACTGCACTATTGTCCTAGTCTGGTAATGGATTTGGGGTGTAAGCACTCCCCGGGGTCCATGTGAGGCTCTTAGGGAACTCTCATATACCCCAAATGAGAGAAAGGCTTTTGAAATCTGATCATCGGAGTTGGTTTACTTCATACTTCAGACAGGAAGTCTGAATCATGCTCTCCTTGGTTGTATTTTTCAATTCCTGATGTATTTTCTTTATTTTCTTTGGGCTGTAATAACTTTGTAATAAACTTTTGGGGATGATTAGTGAAAAGGGAGGGGTAACCATGCATGTATATAGGTAGATAACTTGCCTATAGGAATCCCTAATTTCTGCATTTTTCATGTAGTTACCATGCCTATAAGACTTCTGTATTTTCATATAGTTACCATGCCTATAAGACTTCTGTATTTTTTTCTCATGTATCTACCATGTCTATAAGCAATGTTGCATCCTCATTTAGTTATCATGTCTATAAGAACTTCTGCATTCTCATTTAGATATCATGAATATAAGGATTCTGCATTCTGATTTAGATACCATGAATATAGGGATCCTGCACTTTCATGTAGATATTATGTCTATAGCTTCTGCACATGCATGTAGAAGATATGCCTATAGGACCTTTCTGATTCTCGCATACCCGCTTTTTTTAACTAGGCAGGTTTGTCTATAGGTCGTAATAACCAAAAATGTAATCAGATATCATGCAACGCTTAGATATCATGTTGTAGAATTTCGGTACTCTTCTGTGTCTATAACAATGTTTTAAATTGGCAAACACATAGAAAGCATTCCTATAGGGGTTCTAATTCAAATCTGAATCGCCTTGCTTGTAAGTTTAAAAACCAGTAGTAATAATGTATTACCAACAGCAGAACTCGTGTTCTTCTAAAATTTGCTTTTAACAGGCAACTATTCTTAAATTAGCATGTAATCAGTTCATATGCTTATTTCTGAAATCTGTAGATATCATGCCTATAGTTTTTCGTCTATCACTTAGGCAAGCCTTAGGATAACTTATAAACTAAATCAGATGTTATTAGCTACAACCAGCAGGCAGGCCTGATTCGGGCTTCTTATCTGAACTATGTAATAAATCAGTCTGCCATAAATTCCTCTTTAAGTTTTAATTAGACCTTAAACAGTACGTGTAAGACATGCTAAACTATGTGTTTTCTCTTGTTTAAGGAGGTCTGTCTGAGCCTTTCTATTTGTTTATATGCCTTCCCAAACTTGCAATATGTGTTTTGTTTGTCGCCCTAGCATTTTTACCTTTTGAAACCACAAATAAGCCCAACGACCCCTCCCTTTAGGATTAGTAGTCCCAAGTACCTCCGGGACTGATAGGATTGGGGCGGGCAATAGCATGCAATAAGTAAACGAGACTATTCCGCGCTTTAGTACCTTAAAAGGGTGGGAAAGAGTAGATATGGATATGATGACCACGCGATAACACTACGTGTATAAGTAATTACCGGGTGTTGTGTGGGGTGATCCGTATTATTAATAAACCTAGGACCCCCTTTCCTTTGTTCTTTGTTTCTTTTAAATCTTTTAAAACATTCCTTCTAAATCAGCTCTCTTTAATGTTTTCCAACTTCGTTTATTTCTACCTTTATGTGAAAATCCAATCTCTGGTTATCCAAACAAAACCCTTCTTAGTGTCCTAATGCACTTAAATCATTAGGTGGCGACTCTTCAATTCTCTTAAACCCAATTCCCAAAAGGGAACGAGTTGTCTTTCCAAAATGCCATAAACCCGATTTCGCGAGAAAAAAGGGGCGCGACAGCATGGCGACTCTGTTGGGGATTTCTTTTAGGCTTTTACCATTTCATGCTATTACTGTGACTTTAGTTTTCATATGTGCCTTTATTTGTTTAATCCGTTTCAGTATTTAATTCCTTCTCCTACTGCAAAACTGACTTGTTTCATTGTTTTTTTCCCTTTACCGCTTTCCTTTATTACTATTTTAAGTTATGAAGAATTGTTGTAATTACTGCTTTTGTAACGTGCAAATACGTGACAACTTGTTTTAATTATTGTATAAGCATGTTTTCAACATCATATTCCACTCGTGCCAAACAAAATACCATAACAACACTTATAATGAGTGGTTGCGCTCTTCCGATATTATCACTCCCTAAATCCGGCAAAGGCATATTTGCGGTAAATCCAGTCGATCAACGGTGTAGTCGATGGTTCCGCGCCTTTCCCTCTTGAGTTGTCCGCTCAAGGGTACCAGTCTAAAACCCCATAGAAACCCTTTCTCTTTAAATTATGAATGCATCATGGTCAAACCTAGCCGAGTCAGTTATGTTGTCCGCATAATGACACTTTAAGACAGCCTTGTCCAAAGTCCACTGGGTTTACTTGAAACCCAAACAGACCTTATCACGTTCTGTGCATTTATTTGGAGAACTAAAATTCTTTTATGCTAATTATTGATTAAATAGTCGAGTCTGGAGGGGCGGGTAAGGGTCTAACCTTTGTCTTGCAGAAATATGAGGCACGAAGTCCCCAGATTCGGCATGGTCACCAACATCCACCCAAAATTTCTAAGCTAGTGGGAGGATCTATATTCCAGTGATCAGGCTCTTGTCAGGAAATATCTAGGAAATCTACCTTCTCTCCTGGAAATTCAACCCAACAACAAAATCATAGAAGCTGTCACTCTATTCTGGGACTGTGATAGGTTTGTGTTCCGCTTTGGAGACATTGAGATGACACCCCTGCTTGAGGAAATAGGAGGACTGGCTGGTATACCATGGGAAACTCCGGGTTTGTTAATGCCGGAAAACTGCAAGGGTAGAGGTTTTCTCAAAATAATGGGTCTAAAGAAGAATACGGACTTGACATGTTTGAAGGAGTCGTACATTCCCTTTGACTACTTGTACGAGAGGTACGGACACAGCAAATCTTACCGTACTTATCCTGACGAGTTCGCCCTTACATCATTGGGGCATATTCACCGAAGGGTCTTTGTCTTCATGTTCTGTTTCTTGGGGATGATAGTGTTTCCAATGAAGAAAGCAAGAATCCATACCAGGTTAGTTATGGTCACCAAAACTCTAATGGAAGGAATTGACGGACAACCATTCAGTCTTGTGCCAATGATCATTGCGGAAATATACCGAGCCTTAGAAAGGTGTCCCTATATTGGCATAAGGCTAAGCATTGCCTTCTCTTTTGCATGAGACTAAGCCCTATCTCAAATCTTGCATGAGGCTAAGCCCTGCCTCCATATTTGCATAAGGCTAAGCACTGCCTTCTAATGAGACTAAGCATTGTCCCCCTCTGCATAAGTGTTGCCCTATTCTAAACTTTGCATTATATTCTTCTCTCGGGGTTAAGCTCTGCCCCAAATAAGATCAAGCTTTGTCTTGTTATCACCTCTGGTATCATGTCTCTGCACTTCATGGGCTGATGTATAGCCAACTTGTCCAAAGGCATCATAGTCCGAAGGCATCATCCTCATAGCCTAAAGATACCATGTCATGGCCTAAGGATCTCTCAACACTGAACATCATTATTCAAAGGCGTCATGGTTCAAAGGCACCATTTTCATGGCCTGAGAACATCATTTCATGGCCTGCGAATCCCTTATCTCATGCTTCATGGCCCACGATATCATGGTCTAAGGATGTCATCCTCACTATCCAAAGACAACCTTCATGGTCCAAAGGGAACTTGCATCATGTTTAAATTCTCGCAGTAATCTATATACTTGCATGCGGTGTGTTTTAAGTTTTGCAGGTAATCCAGGAGGTAACCGTTCTTCAAACAGGAGCAACCTTCGCTCCGGTTTCCACTCATACCATTTATACCTTGTTGTTATTTCAAATGTAACCGATTCTCATCAATTTCTATCCTTTACTCTATGATCGTTCAGATACTTGCCCTACGATTCCTCCGTTACAATAGATTCACATTCATAACTCTGCAAAAACCCACCCGATACTGTCTTACCCAAAAGAGCCAAAACATACGGTCATTCCTATAATAATTCCATCGGTTTCATTCGTCGTTGGGTCCAGAACTACACAAAGCCCGATTCCTATAAAACCAGGGATATGTAGGCAGCTCAAAGACCAAGGTGCGGCCTATATATTTCAAAACACCCCATTCGGTCAAAATCGGTTATCATTTCTTTACCCGATAACTCTTTCATCCTTCCCGGGTAATGTGAGGCAGCTGTTGATACCCAATTTTTCCCTCATATATTTTAAATATGCATATATATCTTCAAAGTGGTGTACATACATTATTATTTGATTTACAAACATGTCCAAGTTTCTTTATAATTTTTTTATAATTTTAAAGGTTCTAAATCAATTTATTTCTGCATTTTTTATTATATAAATATCCAATAATTATTCCCCATATCATTTTTATGATGATTTAATCCTCCAATTTATCATCCATGCCCATATAATGCTTAAGTATTTTAATTGTATTTTTATAATTGAATTTGCATTTTTAAGGCTAAAATTGCCCATTTTGCAATAATAGCCCGTATATATGCATAATTACATTACCTATACTGAAAATGACTTTCTATATTTTTATAATATTAAGTAATTATTGTAAATCATTTTAGTGCACAAATGACATTTTTATTCTTTATTAATTGCCTTTGTAAATTATTTCTTATTTGTTAAATATTGGGTATTTAAAAACTAGCCTAAATTCCTACCTAAATTCGGACCTAAAACTACCTAATACACCAACCCAATACCCTTAGCCCAACACCATTAGTCCAGTCCCTTACCTACTTAATTAACCCGACCCAGAACCCCGACCAATCATGGCCGTTGATCTCTGAGATCAACGACCCATTATTATTCCTACCTTTTTTAATTACACCCAAACCCCTAACCCTAATCCATTCCCTCTAAACCCGCCACCCTTAAACTCTTTCAACGCCCTCTCCGTCTCTGTCAAACCCTAACACCGTCACCGTCAAATCTCTCCTATTCCGGCTCAAACATTGAATCAATCCATGATTTACTTACCTATTTTGTGTTACTCTATCATTATACGCTCGTCTATGGTATTACATAGATTCTTGCCATAATTTTGGCAACAACTAGCTCAATAACGGGTAGATTCACCCTGATTCTGTAAAGATCTGGACAATCTTCTGTCCATATTAGGGCTGGGCATATATCGGATAAAATCGATAACCCGAACCGTTAATTGTTTATTGGGTTATCGGTATCGGGTTATTGGGTTAATGGTTTGATAACGGTTTAGAATTTTTTCACTACTGGGTTATCGTTTCGGGCCTCGATTTGTCAATTGCTAATGGGTTCACCGATAACCCAATAAGAATTAATAAAATTACGACTTTACCCTTAAGTATATACAAATGCATGGCTTCAGTTTATTCTCTCCTATTCGTTCTCAACCGAACTCTTCAGTTGCTTCATCTTCATTCTTCATAGACCTTACTAGTTACTCATAGTGTAAGTCTTTAGTATATTATATGTGAATTCTTCTCTTTTTTGCTTAACTCCAGTGAATTGTCTTCTCTTTTTTGCTTAACTCTAGATTGAGTTATCTTATCGGGTAAACCGATATCTTATCGGTTCGGTTATCAGTTTATCAAATTTGTAAATTGATAACCGATATGCTAAACCGATAATATTCATAATCGAACCGAACCGACCGATGTCCACCCCTTGTCCATATACATGTTTTACTGAACGATTCTTGCATCCCTGGTCCGATTCAAAGCATCTGTCTCAACTAAGGTTTGAGACCTTTCCTCGTTCTTTAATGATCTCTAATTGATACTCTTTCATTTCTCGTATTTGACTAATATTTTCCTTATTTCTGTTTCATCTAACGTGTTTCATTTATTTTTACCTTATTTGCCATAAATTAGGATTTTATATCTTTTTCTGGTTCGATTCTGTGTTTCCTTTTGAATAATCTCCCATCTATGTTCGTTTTATGCAAATATCATTTTATGCAAATATGTGGTTATTTGCTCTATTTCTGCCGATTTTATGTTTTACCTAAATTTAGGGTTTCAAACCCTTTTACTTGAACCAAATCTGGTTCAATCATACTCTTCTTTTGAATAATCCCTATCTATGTTCATTTTTGTGCTAGTACGTGATTCTTTGCCATGATTCTCTGCTGATTTTGGGATTTACCTAAATTAGGGTTTCCTTATTTATTTTACTAATTTTACTTGTTTTTACATTTCTACCTATTTTCTTAGGGTTCCGATTATTCGTTCATCTTATGGTTGCTGCCTGTTTGCCTCTAACTCTGTCAATTAGTTGCTAATTGATTTTACTTACCTAAATTAGGATTTGAAATTAGTCGCGGTGTTTATTTATTCTATTACCCTGTTCTTTCCTTTAGCAGTAGCGATTACTGGCCTGATTTTATGTTCTGATTATTAAAGTTGACTTCTAATTGATTCTGGAATTATTCGTTACCTTATTTGACTACTGATTGATCCCATTAACTGGTGCTAGCCTGATTTTGTGCCTGTTAATTGATCTATGCCAACCTTAAATGATTGTTAAGTTATTTTTAGTGCCTTATTTGGGTAGGACCGGTTCATTACCTTATTTGTTTACTTCATTGGGTGCTATTTAAACCCCCATTCCTCACTCCCTTTAGAGAACACTACAAGACTTGAACTCTCCTATTCTCACTACTAAAACTTAAGCTCTCTCTCTCTCTCTCTCTCTCTCTCTCTCTCTCTCTCTCTCGCTCCTATTCTAATTTCTGCACTGAGTGGCTATTGTTTTGCCGGCTGAAAGCCAAGGCCAAATTACTCTGGAATTTAACTGTTACTGCACCTTTACTTGCTTTCTTCTCAACTGGTATGCCCTAACCTTTACAATTTCCTTCTCTATGCTTTGTTTGACTAGCCTGTTTCAATTCCTAGCATGATTTTGTCCTTTATCTGGAAATTTGATAATACTGTTAACTTAAGACTAAGTTATTTAGAATAACAAGAATCCTCTCATAAGTTAGTTTAAGGCTCGATCTGTTTGTCAGTTTTATGCCTGTTTTGAACTATGAGCATGTAATCAAGTATGTTTGTGCTTAATTCATATGCCATGTCTGTTCAATTCAAATTTTTCTGCCTAATTGCTTCAGTGACTAAGCCATGGCTGTTTCAAATACTAGCATAAGCATTTAGCTTAATTAGACTTCACCATGTTTGAACTGTATGCTGAACCTGAACCTTGTTTGTTCTTGGAGCAGTTCTGCCTGCAACTCTGTATTCTAAACTTTCTCTCTTATGAAAATTGAACTATTTCAAAACTTGCCCCCTTACCCTTTATGCACTGGTTTTCAAACTCCTACTCTTAGTCATTTAGTTTCTCACCACCCCCAGTGTGAGCACTGCCTAGGGTCCTTGAGACTCCTTTGAAATCTGAGACATTGGGGCTGGTTTTTCCAATATTTTATGAACTCTATGCTGAATATGTGGTTCTAGTGTGAGCATTGCCAGGAGTCCCTGAGGCTCTTTGGTAATTTTGACACACTGGTATCCTGGTTTAATGTGTTGTGAATGGATCACTGCTATGCTTCAGAGTTGTTGTGTTTGAAGGCATGGTTCCCAGGTCTAGATTGGGACTATAATGGCTCCCTATAGTGTAACTGTTACTATTATGTAATTCATTCGATATTCTGGGTTGTAATAATCTCTATAATAACAGATTTGGGGTTAGTTAGTAAAAGTTGGGGGGGTCTATTCTCATATCTTTTGTTAAAATTGGGTAGAAATCCTTCCCAAAGGACTTAATTATGCTGATTGAATTATGTGGATACTATATGAGATCCTGCCTATAGGATTTTTCATGATCGTTTTGCACATTTGCATGCTAGAAACCCTGCTTATAGGACTTCATGTTTGACTCTACATTAGAAATCCCGTTCATAGGATCTACACATATTTTCAACTAAATGTGCATTAGTGACCATGCCTATAGGACCTTGTTTGTTTGAGTCAATTATACTTCCTGACAATCTGTTAATTTCTGTCTAAATACGATTAATAGATATCATGCCTATTGGAATAAAAATCAGTTTCAAACCTAGAAATCATGCTTATAGGATTTAAAACTAATAGATATCATGCCTATAGGGTGAAATCAGTTCTGAAACTTAGAAATCCTACCTGTAGTAATTTAAATCAATCTCGCAATTAGAAATCATGCCTATAGGATCCTGTTAGTCTATTCTAAATTCAAGCGCTCTTGTAAATCACTTAGGCAATAGATCCGTAGAACTTATTAGTGATTCTGGGTCTAAAACTGTGACACATTTCTGCCTGAAATCTGCAGATCCATGCTGAATAAAATCAGTAGGCAAACAAACAGGTCTAAAGGCTCGCCTTATCGAAGCTGTCTCTGAACCCTGTTTTCTCGCATAGATATCCTGCCTATAGGATTTCTAAATTAATAAGTTTGCTAGTTCAATTGTGTGCTTTGTTGCTTATGTGTGGAGGTTAATATGAGTCTATACTTGCTCTTTATCGGAAAGTCCTATTTGCTTTTTGTGTGTCACCTAGATTTCATATATTAAGTAACATAGGTTGGTCTAGAACCATCCCAAATAGAGGTCCTAATACCTCTAGGACCATAGGTAAGGGACGGGTAGTGCACACATAGGGTACGATTTAGAATCAATTAGTGTGCTTAAGTAATAACTTGAAGATAATAATTGGGTAGTAAAGGAAATGATAGCCCATGCGCTAATGCTATGAGTAAAACCCCGGTTTGAGGGAGTTGTAAAGCATTGCATGGAATGATCCTATAGGCTAAAAACTTAGGACCACCCCTGTACCCCCTCTTAATGTAAGTTAAATATTTTATCTATCCAAATTTTCCTCTCTCTTTTTTAGACTAATTCACTTAATTAAGTTCGGCCGGGACCCACCGTTGTGGACCTCGAGGGGTGCCTAACACCTTCCCCTCAAGGTAATTTCGAGCCCATACCCGATCTCTGGTGATGTAGACTGGTTATCTGAGTTAATTGCTCTAGGTGCCCTAACACACCTTAAATCTATTAGGTGGCGAATCTTTCAAATCCAATTCCCTACCCTCATGGAAAGGAGTTGTCCCAGAAAAGTCGAAACCCGATTTCGCGAGAAAAAGGGGGCCCGACAACGCTGACCGCATCTGCGGTCCTAGCTGGGCAAGACCAAAATTTCTTCTGCGGATCGAGCTCCGCTTCTACGGTGCCGCACCTACGGCCCAAGGTGTGTAATTGCGGTTGCACCAGACACAACCCAGCTTTAGCAATCACACAAGTCCAAACTTGATCTGGATTCAATCCGAATCACACCAGGGCACCCGGGACCCCGTCCGAATGTACCAACAAGTTGCAAAACATATATCGGACCTACTCGAGGCCAAAAATCACATCAAACAACATCGATTCTACGAATTTCTATTAATCGCAACCCAATTCGAGCCTATTGAAACAATGAACTTTCAAATTCCAAAACTAATGCCGATACATACCAAATCAACTCCGATTGACCTTAGATTTTGCACACAAGTAATAAATGACTTGACAAACCCTTTCCAACATCCGTAATATGAATCCGACCCCGATATCAATAAAGTCAACTCCCGGTCAAACTTTCCAACCTTCCAAACCTTCAACTTTCTAACTCTCGCCAATTTAAGCCGAAACGACCTACGGACCTCCAAATCAACATCTAGACACTCTCCTAAGTCCAAAATCACCGTACGGAACTATTGGAACTGTCAAAACTTCATTCCAGAGTCATCTACCAAAAAGTCAAATTATGGTCAACTATTTCAACTTAAGGCTCCAACTTAGGGACTATGTGTCTCATTTCACTCCGAAACTCACCCGAAACAAAAACCAAACACCCCAGCAAGTCACTTAACCACAATATAACATAGAGAAGGGAATAAATAGGGCATCCAGGCTAAAATACTCAAAACAACTAGCCAGGTCGCTACAAATATCCTCATTTCAGAAACTATCAACTTTTGGACATGTGAGTTCTTCACTGGCCAATACTCTGTCCCATACAACATAGTTGGTCTAACTACCACTTTGTAGAACTTACCTTTATGTTTTAGTGGCATATTCTTATCACACAAGATACCAGAAGCTAGCCTCGATTCCATCCATCCAGCTTCGATGCGATGTGTGACATCCTGATCATTTTTTTCATTTCTTTCTATTATAGACCCAAGGTACTTGAAACTTCTTCTCTTGGGTTGACTTGTGTATCAAGCCTCACATCCATGTCCACTTCCTAGGTAACGTCGCTGAACTTAAACTTCAAATATTCTGTCTTGGTCCTACTTAGGAGTGTTCATAGTTCGGCTTGGATCGATTTTCCCTAAATGATCAAGTAAGTCGATTTTTTAAATATTGGAACCAAACCAAACCAATAGAGTCAGTTTTTATCGATTCATTTTATTTCAGTTTTTGTTGGTTTTTTGGTTTTATCCATTTTTCTTAAAGATGAGACATACACTATCAGACACATATTTTGATGACTACATTTTCAACGTCACATTATCAAACCTATTGCTTCTTGAGAAATCTATCATTTAACAAGATATACTGATGATAATTGAATCAAATGTGATGAATGATTTAAGGACTCAATTAAAAATATACTATTTTTAACATGAAACAGTTTCCTGTACTTAGCAAAAGAAAACTATAACTAGAATGTAAAGGAAAAAAACTAGACTATTATAATAGCAAAGAACTAGACTAAAATTGCAAACAATTAACATGTACAATAAAATTTTAGAAATTTTGTATAAAAATTTACATATATATAGGTGTAATAACAAATTTTAAATAGCTACTTTTATAGTCAGTTTGGTTCGGTTTTTTCAGTTATTTTTTGACTAAAATCAAAATCAAACCAAATCTATTCGGTTTTTAAAATTCAAAACAAAAACCAAACAAACCAAACCAAAAATGTATCGGGTTTTTTTGGTCGATTTGGTTCGATTTTTCGAGTTTTGATGAACACCCCTAGTCCTGTTCAACTTGAAAGCTTTAGACTCTAGAGTTTGTCTCGAAACCTCTAGCCTCTCGTTAACACCACATCGCGTCTCACCAATCAGAACTATGTCGTCTGCAAATAACATATACCAAGGCACCTCCCCTTGAATGTGTCTTGTCAATGCATCTATCGCCAAGGAAAATAAGAACAAGTTAAGGGCATATCCTTGGTGCAACCCCATTATAACCAGAAGTATTCCAAATCTCCTCATGTTGTCCTCACCCGGGTCTTAATTCCATAATACATATTCTTAATCACCGTAATGTAGGCCACAAGGACACCTTTAGACTCCAAACATCGTGAAGGAACCTCTCTCGGGACTTTGTCGTATGCTTTCTCTAGGTCAATAAACACCATATGCAAATCATTATACATATCCCCATGTCGCTCTACCAATCTCCTTACAAGATGAATGGCTTCCGTAGTTGAATGACCCAACATGAAACTGAACTGGTTCTCGAAAATAGAAATACTCTTCCTTACCCTCACTTGCACCACCCTCTCCCAAACTTTCATCGTATGGTTCAGTAGCTTGATATCTCCATATTTGTTGCAGTTTTGGCTATCCCATTGTTCTTATCAACGAAATCATCGTACTCTACCTTCGTTATTCGGACACGTTCTTCGTTCTTAGAATTTGAAACTATAAACTCTTAATTTGCCTTTTGTTTCTGTTCGACAATACAATATTTTCTTACGTTATTAGTTTTTCTGCTAAAAGTGTTTCAAGCAAGGTTGGTGTGTGCGCCCAAATAGTTAATCTCTAACCAGCGGTGAACTGGAGATTTGATATTTATACGTGCACAATTCTAGTCATTTTAAGTTAATGAATTCTAAATTAGCAATTTGTACACATTTAGTAATTCTAACATAAATATCAGATTTGGAACAAAGTTATTGAGTTCGGCTAAACCCGTATCCCAAGTTCTAGCTCCGTCCCTCTATTTCTAATGCTGGCTTAGTTTATGCTTGTTAATGAAGAATTTTTACGAAGTGGCCTTCCTAAGGATTGGTTTTTAACTTTAAACTCATTAAGAAAAGTTGTACAAATATAAATTTCCACCATAATTTCTCCTACTCTTTCTCTCTTTCCCCCTTCTCCCTTCTCCCTTCTCCCTTCTTCTTTTTCTTTTGCTCCTCCTTCTCATTCTTCTTCTCTTCCTCTTTCTCCTTGCTCTTCTTTTAATAAATCATGAACACACAACATAAATTGAAAAAAAAGAGATATAAGTTGTAGAACATTGAAAATTCATTACTTATTTTTAGTTGAAATGGAGTGGTAATGTTTTATAGAGCTTATATTATCGATCCCTAATTGATTTGAATTGGTTTGTATTACGACCCTAAATATCATCAAAGTTCGTGATGGCGCCTAACCTACTCACTAGGAAAGCAAAAACTCAACCACGATACCCAGTAAGTATCATGTCTAGCCTTGAAGAAGTAGTGGGAGCAGTTGACATCGACACTCACTAGCAGTACACTAATTAGGTGAAAATATAAATATTAAATGGAATAAAGCATAGTATCATTAAATAACTACTAAATCTCAAAATACAACCCCTACGAAATTTAGACATGTTATATAGATAAAAGGGGTCAAATAAAATATCAACACCTCCATTTCACGTCAATACATGATACTCTCAACAACATTTATATATAAATTTGTTGCATGAGTGTCAACAACATACATATATATATACACAAATCCATACACCTTATTGATCTCTTCCAAGTCACACCTCTATTCAAGGTTATGAAATGGGTCGATGCAATAGTAATACCCAACAAGGAGTCGCGTCGATTTTCCACAAGAAGCTACGAATTGGACTTAGGAGTATATATGGCAGTGCACGATCTTGAATTATCTCAATTTCCACTTCCACAAACTTGGGTTGTTTATAGGTCTAATTTAAACTAAGATTCCAAGCTAAGAAATGAAACTAGGAAATTTTCGTTGTTGTTTTTTTCAAATGATATAAAAGGCCTAGGGCTATGACCTTCACCTAAGTGTTTGCCTAATGGGTAGTGAACTTTAAAGCTTGTTTTATTGGACGGGGTGTATTATAGCTATCAACACTCAAGTACCAACTCAATACCTCTCGGTCAGAGAGTGATTTAGCCCAATTTGGCTTTCTCAAGTCCAAATGGGTAGTGAACAAAATGGATGACAAAAAGCTCAAGTTGGGTTTTACTATCTCTAAGTTCAACCCTTTAATTGGGCTTATCAATCTTTCGATTGACCCGGTTTCTTGTTAGCCAAGCTTTCTTAGACAAAGTCTCTCTTTGTCAAGTAGAGACCAAGCCAAAAAGGCATGAACTAATATTTGCAACCATTTATTCTACAAATTAAAGCAAGGACAATGCTAAATAATAAACACCAAACCGTAAACAAGCAATAAATCAAACACTCATTAGGATTACACTCTAGGGTTAGGTCACAAACCTAGTGAACAATCTAGCTACACATACTTAAAATAGAAGAAGTAGAAGAAGAAATGATAATTAAACCCATATTGATAATTAAAATGATGAAATCAATGTTCATAAAGCTAAAAATAGCAAAAAACTACTAAAAAGAGTAAAAGAAACCGTCTACACTAGTGGTTGATGTCAAAGCTTGACCTAAAAACTGAAACTCTTATATTTATACAGGGCGATAATTTTCGGACAAAAATGCCCTTTTGGAGGTTATGCGTCCGCACAACTCCATGTGCGGTCAGTACTTTGCTTCAGCTTGACAGGATTAGAAATCTGCGGCCGCACTGCTCGCTTTCTGCAGTCTACATAATAGTGTCTGCGAACGCGTAGCTTTTCTTCTGTGACCGTAAAATAATTGTGCGGTCCACCCTTTTGTTGGACTTAAGATGCAGGTTCTCTGAACTTTTGCTCTAACCTAGTTTCTGCCGCCGCACATATCATGTGCGGACCGCACTTTGCACATTTCTCTAATGGGAATTACTTCACAACCTGCGGCCGCAGATGATATTCGGCGGTCCGCACTTCTGAGCTTTTGTGCCTGTTTTTGTCCTTGAGTTCAGATTACTCCTTCTTTAGTTGGATGTCATCTTGGGAGCTCATCTTCCAATATTCCTGCAATTAAGCTCATTTCATCAGTTTTCGGGAACACAATTAAGCGCTTTTGGACTAAAACGCAAGCTAAAGGCACTAATAAGTATTAAAAATTCCCACTTATTAACTCCCCCAAAGATTTTGCTTATCCTCAAGCCAAAAAAGTAATTCCCACTTCCACAAGTTAAGAGCTATTCCAGATAATCAAAGGTGAATCAATCACACATAAATTAGGACCAACAACTACCCACAACACTTATGAATTATCAACAAGGCAACAAGTTAAACATTTAAGCACAAATAGTTCTAATGTGACACTTGAGCATCAAGAGTTGACTTTATTCATCAAGGAAGCTCGCTCTTTCATGTAGGTCATTGTGGATCCCAAACTCCTCCCCCTTTACTCGCTGTTTGCCTAACTCACTTAAGAACATAACACTCAATTCAAAGATTTGTGAAAGGTTTGCTCACCTCTCTCAAAAGAATGTCGCAAGTACGGCTATAAGTACCATAAGCTTGCCCCTCATGTAAGTCACCACTCATATAAGCTTACTCAGCTTGAAATCTTGTAAGGCTTTTTCAGAACGCAATAAAGGCTTTTGGACTAAGGTTGGATAAACTATGATAGAACGGGTTCATCTTTCCTTAAGCACTCCATTTCCTTTTATCGGCTCATGCTTTGCCAACTCTTTGAGGCGTTTCTTTTCCTTAGGGGAACCGGAGAGACTTAACATCACTCTTTCTTGGTCATGATATTCATTTTTCTCCTTCTTTGCTTTCTCCATGCTTTGCATCATTGCTCTTCTTTGAATCCCTTCAACTTTTTAAACTTATTCACTTTCTTTTTGTTTTTTTCCTTTTTGTTCTTTCTTATTCTTGCCTTTCCTTCTCTTCATTTCTTATCTCTTTTGCCCTGATACCTTTTTCAAACTACTCATCTCTCCCCCAAACTTGCATTTTTAGCCAATTGTTTCACAAGAGTGTTAAGAAAAGCTCGGGTGCCAAGAGAGGGTCACCACAAAACGGGTAAAGGCTTGTAATATAGTTATCAAATAAGACATGTTTTAGGCTCAAATGGGTTGACTAGGGATAACAACATTGGTGGTCCATGGAAAATTTCAATCGGGACAGGAAGAGCCTACAATCATTTCTCAAGCCAAGCAGAACTTATATTTTCTCTTAGAAACACATTCGGGGCAAGTTCTAGACCATTCGCACGGATACTTGGACTTCCAACAAAAACGTCTCACCTCTGACGCAGCTGGATTATTAAAGAGGATAGAGTCGAGGGCCCACAACGACCATATTCAAGATTGAAAATCACTATGATTCGACTAAAACACTCGATGATTGCCTAAGTCAACACAAGAGTCAAAAGGTCACTAACTAGAGCTATTTCTTTCCAAAACCTTGTTTTTAACCACAAGCACGTAGTTAAGTGTGTTGGTACCAAGTAAAGCATGTTTGACTCTTCGAGCCTGACTCAATTATGTCTTTTTATTCATTATTACTACTATTACTACCTATACATCAAAGACGGACTCAATCCCTTAAGAAGGTTGTCATGCCATCCATCGTTGGGAAGATTCACCCGGTTCACACAAAAACTACCTTTGGAAAGAACCGTGACATTAACAAAAGCAAAGGCTTATTATCCACTAAACCATAAAAAGAAGGTACTAACTTAAAAAGAAGCTACTAAATTAAACATTAACTAATAATAAAACAAAATAAGGAAGCTATAAAGAAAAATTACTGAAAGCGTAACGAATATAAATAATGAGAGAGGAAAAGAGAGATGTATACGGTGAAATCGGAGGGTCCAACTTCTCGTCATTAAGGCACTCGGAAGGTCACCTCGAAGGCTCGAGGCCGCGGGATCACCTCGAAGGCTCGAGGCTACGGTCGAGTTTCTTTCCTCGAGGGTCGACAACACTCGACCCCAGGGTAGTAATGATCACGGTAATGGTGGAAATGGGGAGTTCCCAAGGCACGCGGCTAGGTATGACACAGTCTAGCGGGCTACTCTGAACCCAAATCAGGGCGTCATTCAGCCGTCCCATCCCCATATCATGTAATTAATGTATTTTGTACTATGTGGGGATTTCCCTCCTTTATAAAGGGAGCCCTTGTCATTTTGTAAGGATCTGTTTCTTCAGCTGCTCCACAAGAAATATAAAACAACATTCTCTCTGCTCTCTTACATATTCTCTTGATATTATTGCTCCCATTTATTATCTTCATTATTGTTCATCATTTATTGCTTATCATCGGCCATAAAGAGCCTTCTTTGATTTTATTATAACTGTTAGTCATACTTCGATTACCTTCGATAGCTTACCGTCGAGTCCTGGAATCGACCTCGAGGCCCCCGAATCGACAAGCTCGAGGCCCGATTGTTAACATATCGGTTTGACCATCACCTTATGCTTAATTCATATTTCGTTCCTAAGTCTCACATACATAGCAACAACTGCTTAACAGCTGGCATAAAAATAGATCACGTATTTTTAGAGTCCCATAATCAAATATAATTGTTGTTACCATTCTCACGGTAAACAGTTTGGCACCCACCGTGAGGCTAAAAATAATAGTGATTATTTTCTCTCTGGTTCCATACACAACGCAAGTTATCTTTCACGTTTTTTCTTGTCAAAAGATCTTTGATTTCAGGTCGGAATGTCTGATTCAGTAAACAATAACCTTGAGAACCACAAAGAGAATGGTGTGGCCGTTGCAGGTGTTGGTATGCCACCACAAAACCTTGATAACACACCAGGACCAATTCCGGTGGACGAAGTCTCGTGTAACGCTCAACACGTCGAAAGATGCTCCCATACTAACAGGAGCATGCACCAAGGCGACCAACAAAAAGCCGAGAAAACCCCAGCCCGGGAAGAACGGGAGGTTAGCCTTCATGTTATTTTTGAAATGTTGCAGGCACAACAACTGGCTATTGCTCAGCTGCAAAGCCACTAGAAAACTCCTAGCACAGTAGCACCGGTGACTGCTCCCCCGGCCGAACAGGTAACGGAGAGATCAAGCAATAACGGGTCGATGACCGATCCCGTCATCGTAAAGATGCTCGAGGACCTCACCAGAAGGATCAAGACTTACAACTCCAGGGTCGACCAAATTCCAGGAGCGCCCCCGATCTTGAAAGGTGTGGACTCAAAGAAGCTCGTACAGAAGCCGTTGCCACAGGAAGCGACCCTGAAACCCATTCCAAAGAAGTTAAGAATGCCCCACCTCCCAAAGTATAACGGAACGTCCGACCCCAACGAGCACGTCACTGCCTAAACTTGTGCAGTAAACGGCAACGACCTAAGGGACGATGAGATCGAGTCTGTCCTACTGAAAAAGTTCCGGGAAACGCTTTCTAAAGGGGCAATGATGTGGTATCACAACCTGGCCCCAAACTCAATAGATTCATTTGCCATGTTAGTGGATTCTTTCATTAAGGCACATGCTGGCGCCATCAAAATAGCAACAAGGAAGTCCGACGTCTTCAAGATTAAACTGAGAGATAATGAGATGCTGCGAGAGTTCGTATCTCGCTTTCAAATGGAACAAATGGAACTGGTCCATGAATGCATCTACAAACTCATCCTATCTAGCCGGAGGTCTTCCCTCCCCACGGGAATCCTCCCACATCTCGAGCCACGAATACGCTGCTCCCCCAACCTATATGAAGCCAATTCAACTCCCTCCGTCTCTGAAGCCTTCATTACTCGAAGGGTCTTGTATATTTCATCAAGGAAATCCTGCGGGTTGGCCTCTGGGTCTGTGCCTGGGAACTCTGGAGGGGCTAACCGCAGAAACTGGTTGACTCTGGAACTGGCGGAATCTCCTTGTTCGCTGGAGGATGCAGGGACATCATGAGATCTCTGGGCCTGAGCGGCCACTAACTGGCTCAACATACAGATGGCTCCTCTAAGGTCCCTATCAGGAACCCCGGGACCGGAAGCTGGAACTGCATTAGAATCAGGAATATCGGCGGGAGGGATGGTAGTACCCTCTGCCGCAGCAGGAACCGGAACACTTTGGTCTGGGATAGACGGGCCAGGTAGATTAAGACGAGGGAGTCACTCTCACCCACGGCATCAGGTACATGATTCATAGCCTCACTCGGGGTGGCATTGACCCCAAAGCCGAGTCTAGCTCTCTTCTTAGGTGCCATTACTGAAAAATTCGGAACAGCGCACGAGTTAGACATAGATACTTCCACTTTTCACTTCACCACACGATATAGAATAACAAAGAGAGAGGGTAATTTCCTAAATGTCCATGCAGCCCCCTACTTATAGATGTGGTCGACAACACACCGATAAGAAGGGCTCTACTAGACACGGCTCCGAGACATCTTAGGACTCTTTTAAAAACTTAGGCTCTGATACCAAGTTTGTCACGCCCCAAACCGAGGGACATGACCGGCGCCTAACCGGGTAGCCCCAGTCAAGCAGAACTGGGTGCCTTTCCTATCCCACGCGTTACCCCGTATTTGTCATTGTTCATTAATCACAGGAAATAGCCATTTATACTTTAAACACCTTTTCACAAAACATACATAACATACATGGTTACTTAATGAGGTTTACAACTTACATCGCCCAACATACAAAATACATATTTATATAAGTTTGCAACCCATATTTACTGTCTACGGAGCCTCTAAGGACACAAAGGGATAACACAATACTTGCCGGCAACAAGGCTCTGGCTATACCTTACACAAATATTAAAACATGGCTCCGGAATAGAAGTGGCATGAG
This sequence comes from Nicotiana attenuata, assembly GCF_001879085.1. Taxonomy (NCBI): domain Eukaryota; kingdom Viridiplantae; phylum Streptophyta; class Magnoliopsida; order Solanales; family Solanaceae; genus Nicotiana; species Nicotiana attenuata. The sequence continues at coordinate 27,930,110 of NC_031994.1, forward strand.
CCACACAGGGCCCCGAGAGGAAAGGGGCTCACCATTTCAGCTGTCGGGAAGTGAAGGGGAGCTACGGTCGGTGGACTGGAGTACCTGCTATGGATCCACCTACAATCATAACACGAATGTAGCGCACCCGGCAAAAGGGACGTCAGTACATTTGAATTGTACTGGTATGTATGAACAAACTTTGCCCTAAGTAAACTCAAACCATACACAAGTAGCAAGTAACAATGGAATCAACAATCAAATACACATGAAAGGAAACAATCAAGCCAAACAAGTTTACAATCTCTCCATTTCCCCTTAAACATTTTTCACATCAATGTTTTCATTAGTTTCTCATATTTTCATTTCAGTAGTGATTTCGATCACTTTCCACCCTTATTACCTCGGCCACCCTTATTACCACAACCCACACCTTATTGCTTCGTGTTGCGGCGTACAACCCTATCCCACCGAACAATCACAATTCACAAACAACACAACAACAACAACAATTCACAAAGAACAACAATAACAGTTCTCAAGAACTACAACCACAATTCCCAAGGAATAACAACAACAATTCGCAAAGAATTTCCATAACCATCAATACCATTTCCATCATATTCAACAACTCATATGCATTTTATGTCACAACAATAATTGCCCACGACAAGCCTTATATGTTATTACCACAGTTGTTCCAATTGCATCATTTACGATTTCCTTCCATCATTGGTTTCTCAGCTCTTACCACATAACACTTTCACAATCACACATTTGGTTTATTGCCAATTACTTGCACCATTATATCGGGTGACTTAACCACGAACACTCAAATCATGCCAATCACAAGAATTTCACACATAATCCACGTAGATATCACATATCAAATATTCGTACACCAAACAAGGTGATTTTACAAAGGTCAAAGTTAGCCATACATACCTGGAGTCGAATTCCCTTTTAACTTCTATTTTCAATTCACCAAATAGTCTAGCAACGTCAATGTAGTGCACAAGTTAACACATATGACTTAGAATTGAACTTCACAATTGCTACTCAAACTTATTTAGGTTATCAACCCTTCTTTGTACAATCCTTTACTCCTACCCAATTCCTCTTACTAGATTTTAGGTATTAAAAGGCATGCATGTATGTTTTCAACCATTATTTTCAAGAATCAATGCATGAGACTCCCCCCCCCTAGATTAAACCTGAAAGTCAATAAAAAAGGGTAAGGGATTTTACCTGCAAGAATGGGGATGAGGATAATCACTTTGAAATTTCCCGGCCCGAATAGTTTTGACGAATCAAATTGATGGAGATGACTTTCTCTCTCAAGAACCCTCTCTTCCCTCTCTCTTATTTTGTTCAGAAAACTTGTTAAAATGAGGGGTTGGGGTGTCTTATTAAAAAGGGGGTCGAGTTAAAAATTTAGAAAAATAGGTACCCGAGTCAGATATGCGGTCTCACTTTGCGATCGCAGAGATGAAATGCGGTCCGCAGAATGGACCGCAAAAGTGCTCCAAAAATCTGATCCTACTGTTTGGGTTTGCGGGGGAAATGCGGTCCGCATACACGATTTGCGGTCGCATAATGCACCGCATTTTTGACCTCACATTTACCTGGCGCCTGGACTCATTTTGCGATAGAAATGCGGTCCGCATATCAGTTATGCGGTCGCATAATGGACCGCATTTTGACCTTAATTTTAACCAAACCACTGACTCATTCTGCGGTAGAAATACGGTCTGCACACTTGGTTTGCGACCGCATTCTGGACCGCAAAATAGCACTTTTCTGGAAAAATTTGGTTCTTTGATTTTTAAATACTTAGATCAGTACAATGGGAAGAGTTTTACGCATTCCCAACACATATTCGGACCCTGACCCTATGAGCTACTAGGTTTTGAGTAAATTTTTTTTTACGGGGCCTTACATATACAATATTTCAGAAATCATACACCTCAAGTTCTTTAACAATGGAACTTTAAACACAAAGGATTCTTCCAAAAAGGAGGGGACCAATTATTCTTGAATTACTCTTTTCCAATCACGACAATATACAATTTCAACGTCGAAGTATGTAACAACTCGGATCACAATGGATGTACTTATAAGGCAAAACATTATCTCGAACAACCACTTATGGGCATAAATTGTGTACAAAGCCTTTAGGGCACTTTATTATTGAAGACATTTGTGGAAAGCAGAGTCAAGGCTCATTTCATAATCTGTTTCATATTTTCTCAAGTCGTAGGCATCACCAGGCACAATTATAATTCAAGTTCTCGTCACGTTGGCCACACTCTATTTCCCAAATTCATTTGATTTATTTCAAACATCTTTATACATAGAGGATTTCACATAGTTTGGCATAACAATCTCAATTTAAACTTGACTTGAAATCTAGGCATTTTAGCACATAGTTCACATTCTTCACATATCCTCAATTTACTAAGAATAGCATATTGAACACATTGAGATACACCTTTCACATATATCTTGCAACACCAATACCTATGAAATAACAAGTACTACATCAATCAAATTTCGGACTTACAATATTTGCATGGACACCATGGGAGCTCCATTTCTAAGAAGAGGGGGTTTTAGCCATACATACCTTGTTTAAGTTTTCCTTAAGTTACTACAATGCACCAACATCTCTAGCAATAATAGTCTATAAGGAGAAAGCGAAAATCAATTAATAATTTAGAAAGATTTCTCATGGTAACTCTCTTAGGAATTTCATCAAACACCTAATCAGGTGAAATAGACTACAAGGTTCTACAATGGAAATTCCTTCTTCCCCCATCCAATTTCATCAAGAACTACCCAAAATAGTTCATTAATCCCACATACTATGGCTTAGTGTCACATGCACGGCCTGTTTCTAAACCCACAATATATTTTTGAACTCATAATTTCATATATGAAATATTAGAAGTAGGACTTACCCGGAAAATAGTGAGCTAGAGATTAGCATGCTTGATTCTTGAGGGTTTGTGCAAGATTGATGATTAGGAGGCTAGGTTCCCTCTTTCTCTCTCTAAAATGCTCTCACCCAAACTTATGTCTGCTGAAAGGATACAGTTATGCGATGCGTTATGCGATCGCATATCCATTATGCAGTTCGCATAACTATCGCAAAAACTATTTGCTTTGAAAGATCATCACACTATGCGATCGCAAAATCCACCGCAAAGATGGATTTGCGATCGCAAATCGGCCGCAAACAACACGTTACAAAAAGCCAGAAACTGTTGAAGTATGCGGTGGATTTGCGGTGGGCATATCACTTATGCGATCGCAAAGCCTCCGCAATTTGTCATCTTCCTCAAGTCACCTAGGGTTTATTATGCGGCAACAATGCGGACCGCAAATCGACTATGCGGTCCGCAAAAGTCTTCGTCATCATGGTTTTGAACTCCACCCTCTACAATGGTGACCCTAATGTCACTACCCAGCACCCTAGGCCTAACTAATTATCCAAGAAACCCCCTATTACGAGCAGCTACCCAAATAACGAAGAGGAAGAACAAAAACACACTAAGAGAAACTAATAAAACAGAAAAAACACACAACAAAATTTAAACTAAACTTAACAGGGATGAAATCGGGAAGGGAGAACATACCGGGAGTGGATGATTGAGAACACTTAAGAGATGAATTCAGCAATTTGGGATCGTTGTTCACTCGTTCAATTTCAACTCGCCGTTTTCCTTTCTCCTTTTTCTTTTTGTTTTTTTTTTCTTTCTAATTTTTTTGTTGTCTTCTTTAAACAGGAAGTGAGTGTGTCTGAACGCTGGTGGGTTTTGATGTGCGAAGGGGTAGGAAGACTTACCTGTGAAATTGCGGTGGATAATTCACCGCATAACACCTTATGCGACCGCATAAGTGTTATGCGGTGGTTTTAACTCGAGTTGCTTATCGACACAATGCGGTGCACTTGTGCGATCGCATAACTGATATGCAGTCCGCAAAGTGCATGTCCCCACCATATTTCTACCATCAATATTGCTGAGACACTGCCCAGGTTCGACCACTATGTGGTCCGCATATTCAAAATGTGACTGTATATGTGTAGCAGACTTCCCATGGTGACTTTTCTTCTCTTTCACTCGTAATTTTATCATGTGTTATGATCTTTTGAATCACCTACACTCTAACACACACTTTAAATTGCTCAATAAAACCTATCTAACAAAAGTTAAAATTTAAAGGACAAAAAGGATTTTACCACACATGGGTTGCCTCCCATGAAGTGCTTGATTTAACGTCGCGGCACGACGAAGTTGGCCTTTCTTTGGATTTATTCATTAGTCGGGCACAGACCATCTTTGAGAGCCAACTATTCCACCAAGTGTTTTTCTCCATCTGTGCCCAAGTAGTGCTTGACTCGTTGGCCATTTACTTTGAAGGTTCGGAGCCCATCCTCCGATTCTAATTCCACAGCTCCAAAAGGGGATACATCTATCACCTTGAATGGACCGGACCACTTTGATTTGAGCTTGCCAGCAAACAATTGGAGCCTTGAGTTGAAGAGCAAAACCAAGTCACCCGACTTGAACTCCCTTTTCAAGAATCTTTTTGTCGTGGACGAACTTCATCCTTTCTTTGTACACAGCTACACTTTCTTATGCATGGAAACGGAATTCCTCCATTTCATTGAGTTGTGTTAACCTCAAATTTGTAGCTTCAGCCCAGTCCAAGTTCAACCTTTTTAAAGCCCACATGGCTATGTGCTCCAGTTCTACGGGTAGATGACAAGCCTTGCCGAAGACTAACCGAAAAGGAGATGTGCCAATAGGAGTTTTGTACGCCGTGTGGTATGCCCACAACACGTCATCTAGCTTTCTTGACCAGTCGGTCCTGTTTGCATTAACATCTTTTCCTAGAATATTCTTTATCTCCCGGTTGGAAACCTCAACTTGGCCACTTGATTGGGGATGATAAGGTGTGGTCACCTTATACTTGACGCCATATTTCTCTAGTAGCCCCGTGAAAGCTTGTTACAGAAGTGAGACCCACCATCACTAAGAATGGCTCTAGGAGTGCCAAACCGCGTGAATATGTTGTTCTTTAAGAATGTGATCACACTCCTTGCCTCATTGTTTGGTACGGAAATTGCTTCAACCCATTTGGACACATAGTCCACAGCCAACAAGATATATTTCATACCACATGAGATTACAAAGGGGCCCATAAAATCAATTCCCCACACATCAAAGATCTCGATCTCCATCACAATGTGCATTGGCATTTCATGCCTCTTGGAGATTAATCCTTGCCTTTGACATTGATCGCAAGCCTTGACCATTTGATTGGCATCATGATAAATCGACGGCCAATAATAACCACATTCAAGCACCTTTGCCGCCGTTCGATTACCCCCATGGTGACCCCTGACCGGTGAGTCGTGGCATGCCTTTAGAATTGGCATAATCTCCTCTTCTGAAACACACCTTCTGATGATGTTATCAGCACAAACACAGAACAAGAAAGGTTCTTCCCAATAGTATTGCCGACAATATCTCAAAAACTTCTCTTCTGATAAGCTTCCAATCCATCTGGAGTAAGGTCGCTAACCAAGTAGTTAGCAATATGGGCGTACCAAGGAGCAAAAGTATTAGATAATGCCAATGTGTGTTCATCCAGGAAAGCATCGTTGATTTCAAGATCTTCCTTTGGTCTCCCTGTCTCTTCAAGCCTTGATAAATGATCCGCCACTTGATTTTCCGTACCTTTTTGATCTTTGACTTCGAAGTCAAATTCTTGCAACAACAGGACCCACCGAATCAACCTAGGATTTGCGTCCTTTTTTGCCATAAGATAGCAAAGAGAAGCATGGTATTGTACACTATCACCCTGGATCTCAACAAATAAGCCCAGAATTTCTCAAAGGCATAGACAATGGCAAGAAGTTCTTGCTCAATCACCGTATAGTTCATTGGCGCGCCATTGAGTGTCTCGCTTGCATAATAGGCCAGGTGGAGAACCTTGTTATGACGTTGGCCAAGCACTGCCCCAATAGCTACACCACTGGCATCACACATGAGTTCGAATGGAAGAGACCAATCGGGTGTGACAATAATAGGTGCCGTGGTGAGCTTTTGTTTTAATTCCTCGAAGGCTTTTAGGCATCGCCAAATACAAACTTTGTATCTTTCTCAAGGAGTTTGCACATGGGATTTGCAATTTTGGAAAAATCCTTGATGAAACGCCTATAGAATCCGGCATGACCCAAGAAACTTCAGACTCCTTTAACTGAAGTAGGTGGAGGAAGCTTGGAAATGATCTCGATCTTTGCCCGGTCAACTTCTATGCCATGTTTGGAAATTTTGTGGCCCAAAACAATGCCCTCGTCCACCATGAAGTGGCATTTTCCCAATTTAGCACAAGGTTTGTTTCTTCACATCTCTTAAGCACTTGTCTAAGGTTGTCTAGACAATGCTCAAAAGAATCACCCACGACCGAGAAATCATCCATGAATACCTTTAAGAAAATCCTCCACCATATCGGAGAATATTGACATCATACACCTTTGGAAAGTGGCCGGAGCGTTGCATAACCCAAATGGCATCCGGCTAAATGCAAACGTCCCATATGGACAAGTGAATGTTGTCTTTTCCTGATCTTCCAATGCAATGTTGATTTGATTGTAGCCGGAGTATCCATCCAAGAAGCAATAGAATGACCTTCCCGCTAGCCGATCAAGCATTTGATCAATAAAAGGCATAGGGAAATTGTCCTTGCACGTAGCACTGTTTAGCTTCCGGTAATCCATACACACCCTCCATCCGGTCACCGTTCTTGTTGGGATGAGCTCGCTCTTCTCATTTTCAATCACGGTCATGTCTCCCTTTTTCGACACATATTGCACCGGGCTCACCTAAGAACTATCGACAATAGGGTATACTACCCCGGCATCCAACCACTTGATGATTTCTTTGTTTACCACTTCTTGCATTGAAGGGTTTAACCTTCGTTGATGCTCCACACATGGTTTACTCTCATTCTCCAATTGGATCTTGTGTTCGCAAATTCCGGCGGGAATCCCCCGGATATCCGCAATTGTCCATCCAATAGCTTGCCTATGCTCCCTCAAGACATTCAACAATTGCTCTACCTGCACATCATTCAACAAAGAAGAGACAATTACCGGTAAAGTATCATTTGAGCCAAGAAATTTATACCTTAAGTGTGGTGGAAGTGGTTTGAGCTCTAGTTGTGGTGGATCAATGATTGAAGGCTTTGCGGGAGGAGTGGCTCTATTCTCCAAGTCGAGAGAGAGCTTCTTCGGAGCATAGGTGTAGGACCCAAGCCCTTCCAATGCATTGACTGATTCCATATACCCCTCCATATCTTCACCTTCAAAGTTTACCAAAATAGCCGCCAACGCTTCACCGAGGCATTGTTCTTCCATCTTCATTTCAACTGCATCTTCCACTTCATCAACAACATAAATCACCGAGATGCTTTCATATGCATGTGGTAGTTTCATACCCTTGCTTGCCTGGAATGTAACCTCTTCATCATTCACATGGAATTTGATCTCATTCCGTTCTGAATCCATTAGTGCTCTTCCTGTGGCGAGGAATGGTCTCCCCAAGATGATAGGATCTCTTTGTCAACTGCACAATCAAGGATTACGAAATCGGCGGGTAGATGGAACTCTCCCACTTTCACAAGCACATCATCAATAAATTCCCACCGGTCTCTTTGTAGAACGATCGGCCATTTGTAACCTCATACTTGTAGGCCTTGGCATACCTAATCCCGCTTGCTTGTAAATAGCAAGAGGCATTAAGTTAATGCTAGCCCCATTATCACAAAGAGCTCTTGCAAAATCACGTGCCCCAATAGTACATGGAATGGTGAAAGCCCCGAGTCTTCTTTCTTTTGAACGGTGGTTGTTTTAATGATGGAACTAACCCGATGAGTCACATTTACCACTTTATTCTTGGTGGTTCTCTTCTTTGAGATCAAGTCCTTCAAATATTTTGCAAAACCCGACATCTCTTGAAATGCTTCCACGAATTGAATGTTTACCGATAACTACTTGAGAATGTCATAGAACTTTTCGAGTTTGCTATCATCAACCTTCCTCGCAAGTCTTTGAGGAAAAGGAGGAGGAGGTCTAGGAATAGGTAGTAGAGCTTTTGGTGTCTCTTTTACCTTTTCCTTTACCTCTTCCTGATTCATTTCTTGAAATTTCAACTCTTCCGGAACCTTTTCAATTTCAACAACCTTTGGCTCTTCAACTTCAACCTCTTGTTCGGACTCTTCTACTTCAACCACTTGTTCGCTCTCTCCTTGTAGTACCTTCCCACTCCGAGTAGTAATTGCCATGATGTGAGAAGTTGGACCACTTCCACTACCCTTTGGGTTCGCAATTGTGTCACTAGGAAGTGTTCCCTTTTGCTTTGGATTTTGTTCCCTAGAAAGGTCTCTCATTTGCATCTCCAATTTTTGAATGGACGTGGTATGAGAACCCACAAGCTCGGTCATATTCCTTATAGAAATGTCAGACCTCTCTTGATTTTGCAATACCCATTCAAGCATGCTTTCCAACTTAGAATCACTTGAGGACCCTTGATTTGAATATTGACCCTTTGGTGGAACATAAAGGTTTGAACTCCGATTTGAGAAGTTGTTGTTGTTGTTATTCCAATTTCCTAGATTTGAGCTACCTCGATCATTTCGCCACTGTTGGTTGCCTTGCCCTTGCGGGTTAGGCCTCCATTGATTTTGTTGTACTTGACCTTGGTATTGTTGCCTTTGATACCCTCCTTGAGAGTTGTTGACATAGTTTGCTTCCTCAAAGTCTTCATTTGATATGGGTTGCAGATCCTCCACCACATTTACCTTCTTCGTTTGGCTTTCAGTGAACATCTTTGTCAACACATTGACATTGGTGGCAAGCCCTGCGATTACTTGATCTCTCTCTTGATTCTCCCTAATCATGTTGGTCAAGGAGGGAGAACCATATGCAATTCCCCCGGTGGTGTCCTCTGAGTGCCAAGCTTGATTGTGCTGTGCTATTTTGTGAAGGATTTGTGTGATCCTTGCGAATGTCTTGTCCATAAAAGATCCATCAGCTACATTCTTGGCTATAGATTGGTTCATAGCATCTAAACCCATGTAGAATTTATCCAACAAGATAGAGTCTGGAAAACCATGATTGGGTGACCTCCCCAAGTATAACTTGAATCGATCCCATGCTTCATGTAGATGTTCTCCCGGTAGTTGCTTGAAGAAGAAAATTTTATCCCGAAGCTCAGATTTCTTGCTTTGCGGGAACCATTTAGCTAAGAATGCTCGTACAAGTTCAGGCCAAGAATGAATGGAATTTGGTGGCAAGTTTTGAAGCCACTTTCTTGCGTCCCCAGCTAATGAGTACTTGAACACCCTCAACCTTAGGGCATCATCTAAGTCGTTGTTCTGCTTATGCATAACACACACACCCAAGAAGTTTCTAAGATGTTATGTCAGATCATCATTAGTGGAATTCCTGAAAAACCCCTCTGCTTTGAGCATTAGGATTAAACTATGTTCCACTTTGAATGTTGAAGCACCAACAACCGCAGGTACAATAGCATTTGTATCCTCAATGTACTCATTTATGTCCGCAAAAGGATTTTCATCCATTTCTTCCTCATATTCGGCCAGGTCTTCCTATCAACACCAAGCAAAACAAGCAAAGTGTGATGGAATAGAAAAAGACGTAAACTAAAGCACACACTAATTAGTAATTTCAAAATCGTATTCCCCGGCAACGGTGCCAAAATTTGATACGCTCAAATTATACTTTAATTAAGTAGTGTAAGGCGATCGGTGTCAAATATAATAACCCAACAAGGTTGGGGTCGAATCCCACAGGGAATAGGCGTGAAAAGGTTACTCGAGTAGTGTGCTACTTGACTTAAGTCGTAATTCTATTCTGTTAATTGTAACAAGAGTATGATATGATTGTGATTTGAAGAGATAACTAATTTTAACATTGAGAATGTAAATAATTTGATTAAGGAAACGAAGGTTGTGTCCCCTTCTATGAAATGTAATGCTATCAGTGTTAATATAATATATTTCTAATGGAACTTTAGATATGCAAATGATTTCTAAATGACTACCCAATATTTTCCAATAGTTGGGAAGTATTTCCTGTTTATGATTTTTTCAAATATAAAAGAGTTACAATTAAGAGCAATCAATTTATGCCAAATAAAATCCACTTATTCCTAAGCGGTTCTATTAAACAAGGTTTAAAGCCTTGAGTCTTTGATATTTACTTCTACCAAACTCTAACTCACTTTCCAAGTAAAGAAAGAGTTTAATGGCACTTGTTAATGTTTGCAACCACCAACAATAAATGAAGAATGAGAAATAAATATATATCAACCTACCATTATATATATATATATATATATATATATATATATATATATATATATATATATATATATATATATATATATATATATTCAATGTGAAACACCCATTAACATAACACCCATTTAGGGTCCACAACCTTAGTATTTAAAGCTAGCTACTCATGCTAAAATACAAAAAGATGAGAATATTAAATTCCATAAAGCTTACAAAGTACAAGATTCTTCACTCCCAAAAGCTTCCAAAAGAGAGGAATATTCAAAGATTGGAATGTAGCTTAAAAACTAGACAAGCTGCCCGCACAAAACCCCAATAAATCTATTTATAGTGGGCTAAAACTCGGGACCAATTTCGGACAAAAATGCCTCTCTAGGTCAATTATGCGACCGCATTCCTGTCGCCTAACAGATATGCGGTCCGAATTCTTGTCACAACCATCGAATCTTCGAAACCCTAATACCCAGGTAGTCATCGCATTTTGGTTATGCGGTCCGCATTATTTTTACAATCGCATTTGTCACCGCATTTCAGACATCAGCAACTTCTACAGCGGGTTTGCGATCCATTATGCGGCCCGCAAACCTGTTATGCGGTCGCACAATAGACCGCATTTCTTGCACTTGAATTTGGCTAAACAGACTATTGGGCTTTGTGGTCTCTTTGAGCATTATACGGTCCGCGATCGCATTTTGCCTTTTTCATGTCCTTTTTCGGCTTTTTGATTTTGTTTCCATGTTCTTGGGTCCGTAAGCTTCATATACTGCAAAACATTAAAATTACATAAGTATAACAAATAATTGCATTTAAAACGAGCTAAAATCTAAGCAATTGGTATTTAAATGTGCTGAAATTCCCCGGCACATCAGGAAGTTAGGCTCCAGGAAACCGGCAACATCCTCACCAGTCCCGAGGTGGTACCCGACCTCGAGGACCTCCATCGAAATGAAGTTAGGCTCTAAGGAGCCAATGGCATCACCGCAAGTCCCGAGGTGTTACCCGACCTCGAGGACCTCCATCAAAAAGAAGTTCGGCTCTAAGGAGCCAACGACATCACCGTAAGTCCCGAGGTGGTACCCGACCTCGAGGACCTCCATCAAAAAGAAGTTAGGCTCTAAGGAGCCAACAACATCACCGCAAGTCCCGAGGTGGTACCCGACCTCGAGGACCTCCATCAAAGGGAAGTTAGGCTCCAAGAGGCCAACGTAATCATCAACAGTCTCGAGGTGGTACCCGACCTCGAGGACCTCCATCAAAGGCAAAGGGTTCCGCAGGGAGCCGTATTAATCAATCAAAGGCAAAGGGTTCCGCATGGAGCCATATTAATCAATCAAAGGTCAAAGAAATATACTTCCACCTAGGCTCGATATCGACACCGACCGGTGGGGTTATGCATTTAGAGTTTCCACCAGGGCAAGTAAAAGGTAACATAGCAAACATCAGAGACAAAATTGGGGAAACATCTTTGTATTTATAAACACTTGATTACAAAAGCCCACGAAGGGGTCCTTACATATGGTTACAAAAGCCCACAAAGGGTCCTTGAAACAAAGAAACAAAAAGGTGTACAGATGTGATTATAGCTCAGAGCCTAGCCTATTCTCCAGGGAGCACCCTCGGCGGCAGTATACTCAAGCATCCCTTCCTCAACGTTCTCATCTCGGTCTCCCAAAGTAGCATCTTAAAAGGAGAAGATGAAGTAGAGGAAAGTGGGAAGACCAGAAAGGGATGAAAAAACGCCATAGCCCGCGAAAGAGTTAAGGCTTTACCCAGGCCAGGAAGATCATGGCCCGGTAGAAGACTTGGCGGGCGTCGGTCTAGCCTGCACGGCTACTTTGAGTCCACTTCTTGGGACATTGTGCCGTGCAAGCTATCGACCAGAGGTACCACTTCACCCCACGGAAAGCAAAAGGGGTGAAGTGTCACACCAGGCCGGGGTAGGAGGGTGAGCAGCAGTGTATAGTCCGAACGCCCTCATGAGCAGTGGTGTATAGTCCAAACACCTTCCCAAGACGGAAGAGATCAGCCTCTCTGTCTTGCCATCTCGAGACAACAACGGCAACAGTAATAACAACAACAACAAGTCGGTGTAATCTCGCTCGGAAAGAGAAAGCCCTAGGAAAGGGCCGCAGCATGACAGATGAAAACGCCGCCATACGGCCCTAAGACCGCAGGGCTCAAACATGGAAAATAACAATGGATAGGGATAAAGAGAAGAGAAAGGCGAAAGACTAATCTGACAACACTAGAATAAAGAAGTGGTTCCAGGAGGTGCCCTTTTATAGGGGATGGCAGCGTAACCGGCGGCCCCATTGATGTCCTTGAAAGACGTATCGGCAAATGCAATCAATGCGTTAAAAATGGACTGACGACGATATTATTGTTCTAAAGACTAAAGGTCGACGGTGCAGTGAATAATTCTAGAATGGTGGACTGACGGGACATCCCAGTTATCACAAGGGCTTACACCATAAATATGATATTATCACCGAAAATTCGGAAAGATGGTTGTCCAAATCGTTTCTTATCGCTCCTCTCTAAGAAATGCGGGGACTATCTGTATACGGTGAAATTAGATGGTCCAATTTCTCGTCATTAAGGCACTCGAAAGATCACCTCGAAGGCTCGAGGCCACGGCCGAGTATCTTTCCTCGAGGGTCGACAACACTCAACCCCAGGGTAGTAATGATCATGGTAATGGTGGAAATGGGGAGTTCCCAAGACACGCGGCTAGGTCTGACATAGTCTAGCGGGCTACTCTGAACCCAAATCAGGGCATCATTCAGTCGTCCCATCCCCATATATATGTAATTAATGTATTTTTTACTATGTGGGAATTTCCCTCCTATATAAAGGGAATCCTTGTTATTTTGTAAGGATCTGTTGCTTCAGCTGCTCCACAAGAAATATAAAACAACATTCTCTCTGCTCTCTTACATATTCTCTTAATATTATTGCTCCCTTTTATTAACTTCATTATTGTTCATCATTTATTGCTTATCATCGGCCATAAAGAGCCTTCTTTGATTTTATTATAACTGTTAGTCATACTTCGATTACCTTCAATAGCTCACCGTCGAGCCCCGGAATCGACCTCGAGGCCCCCGAATCGACAAGCTCGAGGCCCGATTGTTAACATATCGGTTTGACCATCACCTTATCCTTAATTCTTATTTCGTTCCTAAGTCTCACATACATAGCATCAACTGATTAACAACCACCATATAAATAGATCACGTATATTTAGAGTCCCATAATCAAATTTAATTGTGGTTACCATTCTCACGGTAAACAAGAGAATATATGCATCATGAGAGAAAGGAGAGAATATATATAGAATAAGGAAAAAGAAGAAAATATTGTCAGTTATTGCAAACCAAATGTCTAAAAATCATGCAAATAGCTCAAGTAAACTCCACCTCCTATCAACTGGTGCCACTGAAGTTGCTAGTGCTGCTTGATCTGCTGGTGCTGGTGGATCTGACTCCATCAGCATGTCAAATGGATGATCACCAACTGCTGCTATCTTGGTCACCTCTTTCCGCACCTGTCAATTGATTTCTTGGACGCCTCGGATTTCCTCATTTTCTTTACTTGCTTTCCTAGCTCCTCAATCATTACTCCATGTGCTACCAAGGTGTTTATTATGGTAGTCTGGTTCTCCAAGTGCTTCTTCAATGTTTCCTCCACTGTCGCAGGAACCTGGGGTGCCGGAATGGATGACTGTGCTACAACAGTACTGGATATGTCAGACAACTTTGTAGTAGCTGTCTGCATGCAGTTGTTGAGGCTCGCCAGTGTTTGGGAGACTCGCAGCACAGATAGTAGATGAGTGGGAACATGCACTGGCTTCAAAGTCGAGGAGGAACCTGGAATAGGTGCTGCTGAAGGACATGAAGAAGGAGGTGGAGGAATATCTGCTGCACTATCTGAAGGCTCTGTTGAAGTAGATTACACGTCAACTGTCTCAGCAGCTACACCGGCGGGCTCGTCAGACTAGCCTGCAGTAGTAGGGGGCTGACCCTTCTTCTTTGGGTTTCCACCACCCATTAAAGAACACCAGGAGAAAGGCTTTTTCGCCCGCACCTTAGAATCAAAATCCTTCGACTCCATCTGTGCATCCGTAAGGTACTCGGCGATGGTGTTCAGATATTGGTAGGAGTTGTCTCCTTGCCTGGAGACCACATACATGTTGGCCGACATCATGGCACCCACATTGATCAGGTACCCGTCCATAATAGAGGCGACTATCACTGCCCGAAGAATTGGAAGATTTGTTTTATTTTGGCATGGGTCAAGTATACTGCACACGAATATCTTCCATCCCTTTGCCTCAATGTTTAGGGTGTTTCGCTGAATAGGAACCCCTGCTGTGATCCATGGTGGAGGCGGTCCCGGTGCTGCAAGAATTTCAGCTAGCCATGGGCGAGCTGCATCTCCTAGTGCTAGCTTTTGATGGTATTGCACAGGCTCCAAATCCTCAAACCCTAAATAAGTGTTCAGGGTGTTCTAATCGAATCTCACCTTTAGATTTCTCACTTTTGTTACCCTGTCCCTTTCTTTATATTCGCCACATTGGCGTAACATTCCCGGACCAGGTATTCCTTTGTAACTACCAAACTCTGGGTGAACCACTTCCATCCCTTCCGCTCCTGGAATTGTCTCAACAATGTCCGGTTATATTTATCAAGGTCTTTCAAATTGAACTGACGCTCAAGAGTGAGTGATCTCATCGGCCACTACTCTCGGAAACTCGTGAAGGCATCCAGACTAATGAACCTATCTTTCCACACCTCTTTCTTCTTCGATCTCTCAAGGCCAGCAACTCTCGTATCACCCCTTCGGCCATCATCCAGAATATCATCAACATCCACTGTAGTAGTCAATATGTCGGGTGCAGGTGTAGATGAGGGCTTTGAAGCCTTACTATCACCTTCGGAACCCTTGAAAGTGCTTTGTGATGTAGAAGGCTCGTCCCGAAGTTGGAATCTCCTGGTGGCTTTGATTGTACAGCTGGTTGCTCTTCAACCAAGTTTCCCTCTGATGCTTCCCTAGACGGGACATAAGAGCTTGATTCGGCGGGCTCTGCAGTTCTACCACGGCTGGCTGTCGCCTTTTTGGATCTAGTCTTTTGAAGGGCAAGGGGTAAGACACTCTTGCCTCGGCCTCTAGAAGGCTCACCCCTCCCCTTTGATGTATCTCCACGGCCTCATGATCTAACCATTTCCTGTAACAAGCAGCAACAGGATTCAGTTGCAACTCAAGTTCAAAACAGACAGTTAAGACAATGTGAATTATGATTGCAGGTTGGGGAATTGGTGTCCGCACAATTATAAGTGTGGCCGCAGACTAGGTTGTGCGGACCACACGATTTGGAAATGCGCCAGCAGAGATGGAACTGCAGTCCGCACAATATTAAGTGAGACCGCAAAATTGAAGTGCGGTACGCACATTTCACATTGCGGCCGCACATTAGAATGCAAAAAAATACCAACTCTCTGATAACAGAGATTGGTCTGATCTGCGGCCGCACACACTTTTCTGTGGCCGCGGTGGAATTTCGTGGTCCGCACAATTTCAAGTGCGGCTGCAGAATCATGCTTCTCATACAGTACCCTAATTTTGTTTGCACACCGCATAATTTCTTGTGCAGCCGCCGGTTTCAAATTACAGTCGATCAGATTCTTAGGGTTTATAATTTTTGCGAAATTGACGTGTTATTAACAAGTAAGCATGCAAATCAATTTACCCAATCCCCATAGAGAAATTAGTAGTTGAACCACACAGATTAACCCCCACATGGTAGTAAAATTTAAATCTATTGACAAATAGCCTAAAACTACCTAAAAAAATTGTAAATTAAGCTAAGAAAATTGAAAAATTCTATGAGAAATTAGGCATACCAGATACGAAAAAGTGCAACTAAATGATCATAGATGTGGATGGAGTGTGTCAGAGGATTGAACATATGATTTCCATGTTTTAGAGTTTAGAGTGCTTAGAGAGGGAAAACTTATACAGTAGCCTTAGGCTACTATTTATACATGCAAGCAGACTTGGGAAAACAAAGGAGGAGTGTGGCTGCAGAATTTCTTCTATGGTCCGCGCTCTGTTATCTGAAGGCTCATTAGCCTTTGTTGCTATGCTGTTTGTCACACCTCCTTTTTTACCACACCTGAGGGGTGATATAAGGGAGTTTTTCCACTTTAAGTGACATTATTTGAAATGGGATTATTTATTTATTTTTCTTCAGAGTCGCCACTTGGGATAGTTTATTTTGGTGTCCCAAGTCACCGATTTATTTTTAAATCCCAAATCGAGGAAAATTCGACTTTCCTTTTGATGTCTGTGAACCAGAAATTCTGATTAAGGAATTCTGTTAACCCGAGATAAGGTGTTAAGCATTCCCGGGTTCCGTGGGTCTAGCACGGTCGCTTAAATAATTTGCCTATTATCTGATTTGTTACATGTTTTAGCCTATGGTGAATTTTTTTAACTTATTAGCCGCTTTTAATTAATTTTAGGAAGTTTCAACGTTATCTAAAACACATCTTGAACCACGCCACATGAAATGCACCCGCTGTCCATGACACATTTTGCTTAAGGTTGTTGAGAATTGGAGTTGGGTCACATGAAATGCACACCCGAGTTTAGGAAATTAATTTCAAAATAACACACCTAAAGCAACTACGCGCTTTCAATTTAACGACAAGATTTGCGAGGGCCATGAAAAATTCAACTAACGGTAAACCTCGATTTCTAAAGAGTTAAAATTAATTAAGTGAGGGCCATGGGTTTTGAGATTTTATTTGGCAAGGCACGCCTCGAATTATTCTATCAAAAGAATTTCTAATTTATGTTTTGAGGGCCATAACTGTTGCTGTTTTTTAATATGGCACACCTCAACTAAGGTAAAAGAACTATTTCAAGACAAATGCCATTTAAAACTATTGTTTGCACAAAACTAGAATCACGCTGGTTTCCGGGAACTTGGGCCATGCCTGCCATAGACACCATTGGTCGCAACATTCAAAATAACCATTGGGCCCAAAGAGAACCCAAATCTGATTTAAGACAACTGCTGAAGAAACAGGGACTCAAGATCGAGTCTCTTCAAATGGAAACCCTCGGTATTTGAACTCCAAAATCCCAGCTAAGCTTAATTGAATTACATAACAACAGGCTAAAATGCTTTGGACATTACTGGGCTCTATGAAGCCCACAATGCAAGCAGAATTGGCAAAAGAGAGCGTTTGGCATGCCTGGGCCAATGTCGAAGGCCCAGTTATGATTCTCTTTAACTAATTGAGACAAATTAAGTTTTCATGAAAGACCTCAAGGATAAAACAAACAACTGGCAGTTCTTTGCAATTTTTAAAAAAAGATGCAAAATACATTCTGATGCCATTTTATGATGAAAATATAACAACAACTTATACACATCTATCTTGTCATTTTGAAGACTAATACAATTCATGATTTCTGACCCAAAAAACTAACATGGTTTGTCACTCCCCAAAAACCGAGGAGCACGACCGGCGCTCAACCGAGTAAACCCGACTGAGCAAGCCAGTTAGGTTTCATTCTACCCAAAATAATTCATGAATAAATAGGAGATGGACTCCACTAATCACACTTAGTAAGTATTGCATTAACAACTTCCATTTAATTTCCATTAGCAGCTTAAAACATAATTATCAAAATATTACAAGTTTTATAAATCTTTGCCAAACATCAATATTTCTACTTTAATTCCAATACC
>NC_031994.1:27951488-28030755 GCF_001879085.1 Nicotiana attenuata
AAAAAGAAAACAAACTCAAACCCTTAAGAAGGTTGTCATGCCATCCATCATCGGGAAGAGCCACCCGGTTCACACAAATTCCACCTTTGGAAAGAACCGTGGCATTAAGAAAACCAAAGGCTTATTGCAAAAGCTCAAAACAAGAAGCTACGAACATAAAATAAGAAGCTAAGAAAGGAAAAATGCGAAAAGTAAAATGAATATGTACAAAAGGGGATTTAGACGAATATACAATAGGGAGAATGAAAATATACATAATAACGTAACTTTTTATACAGACCCAAAGTAAAAAGTATGAAAAGTGCAATGAAAATGATAAAATTATATACATACCAAAGATAAAAAGAAAGAAAGCATAAAATACTGTCATATATACAGTCATCCAAATATCCAACTAGGGCTACCCCCTAAATGAAAGTTGGCATTGTCCTCAATGTCAACTAATCAAAATAAGCACAAAATAAAGAGGAGAGGAAAAAGAAACTCCCTATGGGTCCTCCGTCTGCATAGGAGCCTGAGTCTGAGACCATGGGTCCTCTATCTGCTCGGGAACCTGTGACTGGCTCCCTGTGATCTGTGGCTCTGCTGGGACCTGGGCCTGGACCTGGACTGAGTCCTGGGGCTGGCTAGAGGAATCTCCTTGCGGGTCCTCCAACTGTATGACTGGATCGTCAGAATGGGGAATCACCCTTCTCCTCTTGGGTAGAGAACATACCTGAAGTAGTAAAAAGATGAGGGTAATGGCTGCGCATATCCCGCTCGGTCTCCCAAGTCGCCTCCTCGGCCGGCTGACCCCGCCACTGAACCTTCACTGAAGCTATGTTCTTTGACCTCAACTTTTTGATCTGCCTGTCCAATATCGCCACTGGATCCTCAACATAGGATAGATCCTTGTCCATTTGGACTGAACTGAAATCCAACACGTGAGAAGGATCACCATGATACCTCCAGAGCATCGAAACATGAAATACCGGATGAACCCCGGCCAAACTGAGAGGTAAGGCAAGCTCATAGGCAACCTCAACAACACACCTCAAGATCTCAAAAGGACCGATAAACCTCGGACTCAACTTTCCTTTCTTCCCAAACCTCATGATGCCTTTCATCGGGGGAACTCGAAGCAGAACCTATTCACCAACCATATGTGAAACATCACGAACCTTCCTGTCCGCGTAACTCTTCTGTCTGGACTGGGCTGTACGGAGTCTATCCTGAATCATCTTAACCTTCTCCAATGCGTCCTAAACCAACTNTTTCAAGTACAAAACTTCTTCCAAATCACTTGTAAGTCGATTTTTACTAATTCTTTCAATCATTTACATCAGTTTAACATGGTTTTCCACTTAAAATCTAAGGAATTTCGATGGGTGAAATTGGGGGTTTGGGGTAGAACCTAGGTTTTTCTAAAATTGGGGATTTGGACCTCAATTTGAGGTCCAATTTTAAAAAAAAAATCATATATTTGGGTTAGTGGGGGAATGGGTAACCGGATTTTGGTTCGAACCTCGGGTTTTGACCACGTTGGCCTGAGGGGCGTTTTTATTATTTTACCTAAATTCGCGTCTTAGCTTAAAATTAAATAGTAGAATCAGTTGCTTGAGATGTTATTTACGAGATGTAATTGAAATGAATAGATTTGGGCAATTTGGAGTCAGATACTCATGGCAAAAGTGTGGTTTCAAGTTGAATTTGGAGCCGGTTTGAGGTAAGTGGCTTGTCTAACCTTGTGTGGGGACTTCTTCCCCTTAGGACATGATAATTGATATTTGAATGCCTCGTACGTGAGGTGACGAGCGCGTACTTGAGCTAATTGTTGGAAATCCGTTTTTACTTGAAGTATTTAAATTGAGTTTTCTTGCTCATCTGTTTATTTTAAATTGCAAGTTTATCCTATGCTAGTCTAGAGGAACATGTTTATTTGACTTATTTGTCTAAGTGCTTAAACTGTCTTGTTTGTACTCCGTGCAGTATGTTAGGCTAGGATTTTCTATCACTTGTTCTGAGTTTAGCATTTATCCTTATCTTTGGGCTGTTATTGTGTTTTTTTAAATTGGGAGTACGGGAAGGCATCCCGGGAGATCCCCCTGCACTTGATATGTTCTGGACTGAAGGTGCGAGATACCAAAAGATCCCTGGCACATGTTATTTCAAGTTTTGAGGATACCAAGAGATCCTCGGGATACCAAGATATCCCTCGTGTATATTTTGAGGATACCAAGAGATCCTCGGGATACCAAGAGATCCCTCGTGTATATGATGAGGATAGCAAAAGATCCTCGGGATACCAAGAGATCCCTCGTGTATATGATGAGGATACCAAGAGATCCTCGGGATACTAAGAGATCCCTCGTGTATATGATGAGAATACCAAGAGATCTTCGGGATACCAAGAGATCCCCGGTTGTTGTTCCTGTTGTGAATAGTATTTACTGGTATTGTCCTGTTTCTGCTTCCTATTATGGTTTTCCTTATTTATCCTGTTTAGATTCTCGCTGTAGACTTATTTATTCTGTTTTTCCTCATCTTATTATATATTATGTTATATCTCAATAGGGCCCTGACCTTTCCTCGTCACTACCCAACCGAGGTTGGGCTTGGCACTTATTGAGTACCGTTGTGGTGTACGCATGCCCTTCCTGCGCATGTTTTTCATGTGCAGATCCAGGTACTTCATCTCAGACGCATTATCCTTGAGGCAGGGAGGGCTACGGACACTTCGAGGTACATCTGCAGCGTCCGCAGACCGAAGAGTCTCCTTCCTTACTCTATCTGTAGTATTTAGTCTTCTTCGTACTTTTTATTTAGACATTCTGAAGTTAGAGCCGTATATTACCTTCCGTTAGCTTGTGTCCCCGTGAGTTTCCGGGTTTTGGGGTGATATTGTAGGCTTCCGCGTTATTGAGTAATATATGCCGAGCGGCATCTTTTATGCAGTTTTCTTTTAGTTGTTCAGTTTTAATTAATTATTCCGCAAGCTATGTTATTTTCCGCTTTGTTCGGCTTACCTAGTTATAGGAACTAGGTGCCATCACGACATGTTCATGGAGGGCGAAATGGGGTCGTAAAAAGTTGGTATCAGAGCTCTAGGTTCATAGGAGTCACGGAACACATGCTGGTTTATTAGAGTCTCGCTGATCGGTATGGAGACGTCTGTACTTATCTACGAGAGGCTATGTAACCGTTTGGAAAATTTCACTTCATTTGATTCCCTGTCGTGCGAGATTTTTGACATCACAATCCTAAACTCCTGCCTTCTATTCTCTCACAAATGGTGACGACACGTGCTACTTGAGGAAGATGATCTTCGGAAGGGTGTAAAGTTAGCAACAATTGTGGGTTCAAGTGCCACGAAGATAGATTTTATTTAAGGCAGCGGCTGAGCAGCAAAGGATGAGGAAAGACATGTGGAAAGTGTCAGGCGGTGGCTAAAATTTCTAGGAGGCCGAGTATAAGAGACCAAGGGCCGAGTAGTCGATTAAGGGGATGAGTTCCGCTAAAGTGGGAGAGTGGCGGAGTTGCATATGGGCTTTGCAGTGGGGTGACCACTACCTTAAGGAGAGTTTGGAGTGATTTGAGAATATTAGTGATTGGTGATTGGGGTCTACGGATTTAATTAGAAGTAGGAGCTATTATGCGGCAGGAGATTTGATATAACGGGAAGGAGCTTCTTGAATGAAGAAGGATACAACATAACTTTGAATTGGAAGAATATTGCCGCACATTTAATTGATGTCCACGAGGGGTGAATGGACTTGTGCAGTTGGAGAGTGAGCTCGGACTCAGGATGGGTTATTGATGTCGTGGTGATTGTACATCGTGCAGTAGCGTTGGAAGATGCCGGGGAGTGATTTCTACAGGTGGGTTNAGTATAGATCTCACAAGGCACGCCGTACAAATAATGACGCCAGATCTTCAAGGCATGAACAATGGCAGCTAACTCAAGGTCGTGGACAGGGTAATTCTTTTCATGTATCTTCAACTATCTGGACGCGTAGGCAATCACCCTACCGTCCTGCATCAACACCGCTCCAAGGCCAACTCTCGAGGCGTCACAATGGACAGTATAAGACCCCGAACAGGTAGGCAACATCAAAATTGGGGTTGTAGTCAAGGCTGTCTTGAGCTTTTAAAAGCTCGCCTCACACTCCTCTGTCCACTGAAATGGGGCACCCTTCTGGGTTAATCTAGTCATAGGGGCCGCAATCGATGAAAATTCCTCCACGAAGCGACGGTAGTAGCCCGCCAAACTAAGGAAACTGCGAATCTCTGTAGCTGAGGACGGCCTGGGCCAACTCAGTACGGCCTCTATCTTTCTCGGATCCACCCGAATACCCTCACTCAAAACCACGTGGCCTAAGAATGCCACAGAACTCAGCCAAAACTCACATTTTGGGAACTTTGCATATAACTTCTTCTCCCTCAAGGTCAGAAGCACGATCCTCAGGTGCTGATCATGATCTTCCCGACTCTGGGAATACACCAGAATATCATCAATAAAATCAATAACGAATGAGTCAAGATATGGCCTGAACACACTGTGCATCAAATGCATGAAAGCTGCTGGGGCATTGGTCAGCCCAAATGACATAACAAGGAACTTGTAATGAACATACCGAGTCCTGAAGGCAGTCTTCGGGGTATCTGGCTCCCAAATCTTCAACTGATGGTACCCTGAGCGCAAGTCAATCTTAGAAAACACCTATGCGCCCTGAAGCTGGTCAAACAGATCATCAATACGAGGCAAAGGATAACGGTTCTTCACTGTAACCTTGTTTAGCTGGCGATAATCAATACACATACGCATAGAACCATCTTTTTTCTTCACGAACAAAACAGGAGCACCCCGCGGTGAAACACTGGGTCGGATAAAACCCTTCCCAAGCAATTCCTGTAACTGATCCTTCAACTCCTTCAACTCAGGAGGAGCCATACGATACAGATGAATGGAAATTGGTTGAGTGCCCGACAACAGATCAATGCCAAAATCAATGTCTCTATCGAGCGGCATGCCCGAAAGATCAGCTGGAAACACATCAGGATAATCCCGTACCACTGGAACTGAATGAACAGAAGGGGTATCAACACTGACATCTCTCACATAAGCTAAATACGCGGCACACCCCTTCTTAACCATACGCTGAGCTTTAAGAAAAGAGATAACTCTACTGGGAGTGTGATCTAAAGTACCACTCCACTCAATACGCGGAATACCTGGCATAGCCAGCGTCACGATCTTGGCGTGACAATCAAGAATAGCAAAATGGGGCGACAACCAGTCCATGCCAAAAATAATGTCAAAATCCACCATACCGAGTAACAATAAGTCCGCTCTGGTCTCAAAACCACGAATAGTAACCAAACATGATCGATAAACGCGGTCCACAACAAGAGAATCCCCCACAGGAGTAGAAACATAAATGGGGGCACTCAAAGAATCCCGAGGCACACCCAAATGAGGAGCAAAGTAGGAAGACATATAAGAATAAGTAGAGCCCGGATCGAATAGAACCGATGCCTCTTTGTGACAAACCAATATAATACCCGTAATGACGGAGTCGGCGGCAACAGCCTCAGTACGAGAAGGAATAGCATAATATCTTGCCCGGTCCCTCTCTCGAGGGCGACCTCTATCTCCCCGACCTCCGCCTCTAGCCGGCTGGGCAGGTGGGGTAGCAGCTGGAACTGTGACCATGGCCTGAGAACTCTGAGGAGCACGCTGTGGCTGAGCAGTCTGTGAAGATGCACCCCTACCAAGTTTGGGGCAGTCCCTAACCATATGGCGTGTATCACCACACTCGAAACAAGCTCTGGGAGGATGCGGTGGATGTGACTGACTAGGGCCAGGTCTGCTTGACCGACCCCTGGAAGCACCTCGCGCAGGAGGCGCGCTAGAAACTGGAGGTGCATAGTAAGGCTCCTGAGGTGTAGGCGGAGCTGGAGCATTGCCGGCTGCTGGAAGAGCTTAATGAACAGGGGCAACCCGCATAACCTCTGCCATAAGGACCTGCTGATGGGGTACGAGCACCAGAGTAGTGACCCGACTCTCGAGACCTCTTGGCCTCCCTCTCCCCTCGCTCCCTGGCGAGCATACCCTCAATCCTCCTAGCAATGCTCACTAAAGCCTGGCCAACCTGGTATAACGGATAGCATACTCCGAAACGTTCATAGCACCCTTGCACAAATGCTCAAACTTTGCGCGCCATGCATCCCTGAGACTCTGGGGGACAAACTCTCTCATGAACATATCCGAGAATTGGGTCCAAGTCAGTGAAGCAGCCTCGACTAGACTGTCTATCTCATAAGTGCGCCACCAATCATAGGCGGCTCCCCGAAGCTGAAAAGCAGTGAAAGAAACCCCGTTGGACTCCACTATGCCCATAGTGCGAAGAATACGATGACACTCCTCTAGAAATCCCAAGGAATCGTCTGATGCTAATCTACTGAACACTGAGGGATCATATTTCTTGAACCTCTCAAGTCTGTGCTGCTCCTCCTCTGAAGCAGCTGACCCATCCTAGGGCTGAACTGGTGCTGCAGGTGGTGCGGGAATAATCTCGGGAGCCTGCTCAACCTGCACTCGCTGCTCAGGAGTGCGGATGGCAGGAGTCTGTGCTCCTCCCCTGGCCTGGGATGTGGCTGCAGCAAGGGGAAGCAACCCTGCCTGAGCCAAGGTGCTGTACATACTCATGAACTCAGCCGAAGTCTCCTAGAGCGCTGGAGTAGTAGTGGCAGTAGAAGGTGTGCCAGGTGCCTGGGCTCCGGCCGGATCTGCTGGTGGTACCTCGGCGGCAGCTCGCACAGGCGCTCTGGCTGCACCACGTGCGCGTCCTCGACCTCTCCCCCAGCCCCGGCCTCTGACGGCTGCAGTAGGGGACGCGGGTGCCTGATCATCTCGAGTAGTGCGTGTCCTCACAATCAGTGTGAGAATAGAAGTCAGAAGTTTAGGATTGATGTCCAAGAATAAAATGAAATGAAGATTTTTCCTAAACAGTTACATAGCCTCTCGTAGATAAGTACATACGTCTCCGTACCGATCACCGAGACTCTAATAAACTG
This sequence comes from Nicotiana attenuata, assembly GCF_001879085.1. Taxonomy (NCBI): domain Eukaryota; kingdom Viridiplantae; phylum Streptophyta; class Magnoliopsida; order Solanales; family Solanaceae; genus Nicotiana; species Nicotiana attenuata. Next base: position 27,958,545 of record NC_031994.1, read on the forward strand.
GCCTGTGTTCCGTGACTCCTAGGAACCTAGAGCTCTGATACCAACTTGTCATGACCCTAGTTCACCCTCCATGAACATGTCGTGATGGCACCGGATTCCTACAACTAGGTAAGCCTAACAACGCGGAAATAACAACCTAACATGCGAAATGATTAAATAAGGCTAAACGTATCAAAATAATAACTGCATACAAGGCCGCTCGGCCTATACAACTCAAAAGAAATGCGGAACTCTACAACACAATCCCCAAACCCGGAAACTCACGGGAACCACAGGCTAATAGAAATACTGTAAATGCTCTAATCTCCAGAATGTCTACATTAAAAGTATGATAGAATCTAAACACTACAGATAGAATAAGGAAGGAGACTCTTCGGTCTGCGGACGCTGCAGATATACCTCGAAGTCTCCGTAGCTCTCCTCGCCTCAAGGATAGTGCGCCTGAGAGGAGGTACTTGTATCTGCACATGAAAAACATGCGCAGGAAGGGCATGAGTACACCACAGTGGTACTCAGTGAGTGCCAAGCCTAACCTCGGTTGGGAAGTGACGAGGAAGGTCAGGGCCCTACTGAGGTTAAACAATAAAATATAAATCAACAATATGAAAATAGGCAATAATAATGAGTACAACAGTGGAATAAGACAGACTAAACAAAGCAATGACAAATACACAAAGAACGGAACAAACACAGAATAAGTACAGCTCAATACCAATGGTAACAATGAGGATCTCCCAGGATACCGTCCTGTAGTCCTTTTCTCAACTGTCCAGTGGATCTCCTGGGATACCGTCCCGTAGTCCATCATATGTGTATATCCGAAGGATCTCCCGGGATACCGTCCCGTAGTCCAGCTATCAATGTGCAGGGGGATCTATCAGGAATCTAACCCGCAGTCCCAAAGTAAATGTACAGGGGAATGTATCGGTAATCTAACCCGCAGTCCCAAAGTAAATGTGCAGGGGGATCTATCGGGAATCAAACCCGCAGTCCCAAAGTAAACAAACAAGGGGGGGAGCTACTGGAATCCCACATCCGTAGTCCCAATGTAAATGCGCAACCACAACCAAAAGATATTCAGAAATGAAGTACAAAGACAAACATCAGGTAGTACTAGCCTAGCATGCTTCACGTAGTGCAGTCAAGGCAACTTAAACAATTAGGCAAGTTAAATCAACTAAACATGCTTTCCTAATCTAACACAAGTTATAACTGCATGTAAAGCAAGGCAAATGTGAAGGGAACTCAGTCTCAATATCTTAAGTAAAAACCGGATTTTTCATCAATTAGCTCAACTACGCGCTCGTCACCTCACGTACAAGGCATTCAATTACCACATATCATATCCTAAGGGGAAAGGTCCTCCACGCAAGGTTAGAGAAGCCACATACCTCAAACCGGCTCAATATCAATTAGAAACCACGCCCTTGCCACGAGTATCTGACTCCAAATGGCCCAAATCTATTCAATTCAATTACACATTGTAAATAACACCGTAAACAACTGGTTTGGCTATTAAATTCAAAGCTATGGCGTAAAATTAGGTGAAATGACCAAAATGCCCTTCAGGGCAACGCTTCGGAATCAAAGAAATTTCACATTTTCAGAACGCTCGTACTCTCACGAGTCTAACCATATTAAAATCTCCCAAATCGGAGGTCAAATGCTCACTCAAAACTCAATGGTTTAGCCTATGAAGTTTAGCCCAATTTCTTCCAATTTTGATCCCAAATTAGAATTTTAATGATGAAATATAACTAGAAGGGATTAAAGAAACGTTACCCAATAGTCTTCTGTTCAAAACCCTCTAAAAATCGCCCTTACCCGAGCTCAATTTTGTTTTTCTAACTTATGAAATCAAACCCTCGAATTTTCTATATCAGAACAGGCATTTCCGCTTCTGCGGGCAAGGGACCGCTTCTGCGGTCCCGCTTATGCAGAAACAAGCCGCTTCTGCGGTCTTCAATTAAATGGCCAGGACCGCATCTGCGATAAATAAGCCGCAGGTGCGGAAGCGCATCTGCGAGGGACAATCCGCTTCTGCGGAGACTAGGGGGCCACTGCGCTTCGCTTCTGCGGCGGATAAGCCGCTTCTGCGGCGCCGCCTATGCGGGAGAAGAACCGCTTCTGCGGTTTCTGAGGGAAAGGGCAATAGCCGCTTTTGTGGCCATCTAGCCGCTTCTGCGGCACCGCATCTGCAGTTCCCAAGCCGCAGATGCAGAAATACCAGAAGCAGCCGGAAATCAGCTGCTGCACACTTAAAAATTCTTCCGTTAACCACCCGAAATCATCCCGAGGCCCCCGGGACCTCAACCAAAAGCACCAATAACACCTAATACCTCATTCAAACATGTACCAATCCTTAAACCATCTAAAACAATGCCGGAAACTCTAATTAAACAAGGATTTGAGCCTAAGAACTTAAATTTTTATCAAAATACACTTTCGATAAAAAACCTAACGAAAACACGTCCAAATGACCTGAAATTTTGCACACACATCCCAAATGACATGATGGAGCTACTGCAACTTCCGGAACTCCAATCCGACCCTCGGATCAAAAACTCACTGTCGGACCGGAACTTCAAGAATTCAAACATCGGCATTTCAAGCGTAAATGAGCTACGGACTTCCAAAATACATACCGAACACGCTCCCAACCCCAAAATCACCTAACGGAACTAACGGAACCATCGGATTTCAATTCTGAGGTCGTCTTCACACTGTTCCGACTACGGACCACTTTTCCACACTTAAGCTCTCATTTAGGGACTAAGTGTTCCAAAACTCTCCGACACTCAACACCGAATGTCCCGGCAACCCAAAATAGCGGAAATGAACTTAGGGGAAGCAGTTAATGGGGGATCGAGGCGTAAATTCCTATGACGACCGGCCGGGTCATCACATCTTAGTCCCTCTTTCTCACTATAAAAGTACCAGGAAATAGGCTCAAAATGAGCTATTGCACAAGATATAATGACAGGGTGTCGAGTTTTCAAAAAAAGAAAATAGGAGCCCGACTCAAATCTGCGATCGCAAAGTTGACATGTGGTCCGCAGAATGGACCGCAAAACGCTCCTCAAAACCTGAAGACACTATTTGGGTATGCGACAGAAACGCGGTCCACATACCCGTTCTGCGGTCGCATTATGCACCGAAGAACTGCCCCTTACAAAATCTCATGGGGATTTTGCGACGACTATGCAGTCCGTATATCGATTATGCGATCGCATAGTCGGCCTCAAATTTGACCAACACACTGTTTCACTTTGCGGCGACTATGCGGTCTGCATACCTGTTATGCGATCGCATTCTCGACTGCATAATCGCACTTTTCTGGAAAATATTATTTCTTGACTTTTTGATGCATAGATCAGTCCAAAGGGTCTGAACTTGGCACTACGAGCTCTCGGGTTTTGAGTAAAAGTTTTCACGGGGCCTTACATGTTTCCAGCTAAAGGAGTACGTTTACTAGCATGGATTCCAACTGAGTATTTTCATTCCAAACCTACACATATCACCTTGCAATATTCTAATAAAAATCCCCACAACAAACACTGATTTCGACAAGCTAAACAGGTCTGAAACAGGATTAATTCTACTAAAATTTCTACTGCACTGATTCTCTACAATCCACACATATGAACAAAACTTCAACTCATTTAAACCATACCTCAGCTAATTCCTTTCTCATTACTCACAGTAACAGAGTCCAGGAAATTAACACACCATCCAGTTAAGTCCAAAAATCATACTAAAACTCTTAACAGCACGGATTCATTTTCACAAAATATTAATGACATGAGAAAGCTAAATAACATTCCTAGTATTAGATTTACAACAGCATACTGAAGAAAAAGAAAAAGAAAGAAAGAATAAGACTCAATAACATCTTGTATTCAATCAGGTTTCCATTCAGAATACATATTCAAATTCACTTGTTGTCCAATGGTTTGAAAAAGTACCTGGAATTCAAAAAGGAAATCAGAGAGAATGAAGGATTAGCAGCAGCAGTAGCCCAGCAAAATGGAAACAAACAGCAGTAATTTCAGCAAAAACTAAACAGCAACAGAATCAGCAGATCAACCTCAAACCCTTGACCCAACTCCAAACTTTCGAACCCAGATTCACTATTCTAGTGAGCTTTAGAAATTTTGACTTGTCAAAAGGAATTAGAACCCAAAAACCAAACCAAAATTCAGGTAATTTTCAGTATGTATAACTTGAAAGAGAATTCAGCCGCTCTTAGAAGTTTCAGTGTTTTTTCAGTCTCTGAATTGTTACTTGGGAGTGAAGAAACAATGCCTTTATAGGGAAGTTTTAGGGCAACAGAATGAGTTCAGACTTTTTCCCTTTGCTCCCTTTGCCAATTTTCATTTTTGCTACTTGGTCCTTAGTTTAAAAATCTATTTTTGAAAACAGCCCCAAACCCACCTTCCTAGAAGTTTCCCCAGTCAGTTATACAAGATTCCTTAACCTAAAATTCCTAAATTAACCCTTAAACCTTGTAAATTACCCCATCCTACCTCATGGGTCAAGTCTGACCCAAGACTTAACCCAAATGAATGGGCTGCTCTTTGAAAATGGGTCAGAATTGACCCCAAGGCCCAAACCAAAAATTAGAAATCCATTTTAGCTATTTAAATGAGAAACAAAAGAAATAATCACTTTGAATGATTTCAAAACTAAAAATATAAACTAAGTGACTGATTAATAACACAAATAGGCATAGAATCAACTAAGTTATTAAATCGAAACGACCTAATTAAATTGACTATAAAACTAAAACAAGAAAGACAAAATCATGATTTTAACATGACATGAATAAAAGCTAACAGGCCAATGAGTAACCAACAAAAATCAGAGAACAAGCTTTTAAAATTTGAAAAGAAAACTGAACAGCAAACAACACAAATGCGAACACAAAATTAATCTAAAGGGAAAACCTAGGTTTGAGCCTTGCTCAAATTCCGGTCGACTTAAAGAAAAGGAGAAGAAAAGAGAAGGGATAGGAAGTGAAATAACACAAGACGGATGAAAACTTACCCAGTTAAAGCTTGAAACAGCACTGGCTCTTTGATTTAAACGAAACTAATGCTAATCACTTGTTCTTTGTCAAGAACAAATGAACAGCATCAATCTGCGTGGAATCAAACTTCCAAACTCGAAAGAATCGGAAGCCTATGGTCATGCATACCAACAGATTCAACGAAAATTGATTTGGGCTTTTAGGGTTACGAACGCAGATTCAAGATTCGAGAAGAGGTGGAAGGATTCGAGGGAAATAGGGATTGTATTTGGTATGAGGAGGCCGTGGGGGTTTTGGGGTGTGAATTTGGGGCTGGTAAGAGTTGGCGCCGCCGGCCGGCGAGGTTTAGCGTTTAGGGGCGGCTAGGGTTAGGGGTCTCTGAAGAGGGAGATGAAGAGTGAGGAGATGAAACGGGGGAGGGGGGGAGGGGTTTGAGACCGTTCAGACAATTTTATACTGTCAAACCCATCAGTTCCCAACCGTTGGATTTAATGAGATCAATGGCTCGGAATGGAGAATTGAAAACGGGGTCGTTTGGTCACCGGGTGGGGCGAACCGGGTTGGGACGCGGGTTTGGGCAAGAAATTGGACGGGTTTCAGGGCAAAATTGTTTGGGCCTGGGGAATTTTAATTAAAAGGCCCAAACCAGACTTTCTCTTATTTTAAATTCTTTTCTCTTTTTCAATTTTAAATTTTCTTTTTCTTTTCCAAATAAAAATAGAAACCTAAATTAATTCCTAAATCACATTAACCTACCAAATTATATTAAATACTCAACATAATATTTACAAAAATTAGATAACTCCTAAATTAAAAGAAAAGCTACAAAATTCAAAATTAAAGAGTTAAAATGCAACATGAACTATCTTTGTGATTTTTCATATTTTTGAGAAACAACTACTTTACTAATTAATCTAAAATGTAAAATTAAGTCCTAAATGCAAATGCAATGTATTTTTGTATTTTTCATGAATTAAATAAAAATTAAACATGCACACAAAAATGCAAATAATCAGAAAAAATTCTAGAATGATTCCTAAAATAACAAATAATTAAAAGAAAAATCTAAATCTTTGGAAATCTGTAGGAGTAATTCATGTGAGGCAAAAATCACGTGCTCACACTGTTCGCATACTTTGTGGTGCGACTTCAGATTTGGACTGCGGACGGCATAATTATATGTGCAGCCGCAGAATCGCCAATTCTCTAACAGACCAAACATCAGAGAGTTTGCTTTTTCCATTTTTAAGATGTGCGGTCCGCATTAGAATTGTGCGGCCGCAGTTGCCTTCTTCTGTAGCATTAAAAAATATGTGGTCCGCACGATACATGTGCGGTCCACACTTTTTCCATACTTAGCTAATTTTTTTTAGAACAGTTCCTGTAAAGCACACTCATTCCTGAAAAACACTTCAAATCCAGTTAGCACAAAATAAGACCTATCTAAAAAAAAGAGGAAAACAAAGAGAAAAAGAAACATGGGTTGCCTCCCAAGAAGCGCTTGATTTATCGTCGCGGCACGACACAGATTACCATCACTTGAAATGAAGTACCACCATGACGTGGACTCTAAACACCTCATCATTTTTATTCTTCATGTCCAATGCACAAAAGGGTGTCACTCCCACAACCTCAAATGGGCCACTCCATTTAGATATTAACTTTCCGGGAAACATCCGCAACTGTGAATTGAACAACAAAACAAAATCACCCTCTTTAAACTATTTGTTCCAAATGTACTTGTCATGAAGATATTTTATCTTCTCTTTGTATAAGGAAGAACTTGTGTATGCATGGTGCCAGAACTCATCCAACTTGTTCAAATGTGCCACCCTTAAGTTGGCAGCGACATCCCACTCAAGATTCAACTTCTTTAAAGCCCACATGTCTTTGTTCTCAAGTTCCACCAGAGAATGACACGCTTTTCGAATACCCGCCGATATGGAGAAATTCCTATGGGTGTTTTGTAAGAAAAAACCATCCTATAAACCCATAAAGCATCATCAAGTTTCTTCGACCAATCCGTCTAGTTAGCATTCACTGTTTTGGACAAAATACTCTTTATCTCCCTGTTGGAGACTTCCACTTGACCGCTTGCTTGTGAATGATAGGGAGTCGTGGCTTTATGAGTGACACCATACTTGGTAAGTAAGGTGTCGAAAGCTTTGTTGCAAAAATGCAATCCCTCATCGCTTATGATAGCCCGCGGAGTACCAAACATTGTGAAAATATTCTTCTTCGAGAACACCACCACACTTCTCGCCTCGTTGTTGGGTAGAGCAACGGCCTTAACCTATTTAGACACATAATCAACCGTGACCAAGATGTAGGTGTTTCCACAAGAACTCACTAAAGGACCCATGAAGTCAATATCCCACACAATGAAAATATAAATCTCCAAAATGGTGGAGGGGCATTTCATGTTTCTTCAAAATTCCACCGACCCTTTGACATTCATCACAACGTTTGACTTGATCACTTGCATCCTCGTAAATAGCGGGCCAATAGAAACTGCAACTTAGCACTTTGGCCGTCGTTCTTGATCCACCATGGTGACCACCATATAGTGAAGAATGACAAGCCTCAAGAATTTCACATTGTTCCTCCTTCGGTACACATCTTCTAATCACTCCATCCGTCCAAATCCGGAAAAGGTACAGTTCATCCCAATAATAGTCTTGACAATCCCGTTTGAGCTTCTTCCTTTGGTTTGAAAAGAACTCACATGGGATAATACCACTCACAAGGAAATTTGTTAGATCAGTGAACCACGACACCTCCTTCGTTTAAATATCCAAAAGTTCTCATCGAGGAAGGAGTCATTGATTTCAAGTCCATCATGCAGCCTCCCCTCCTCCTCCCAACGAGACAAGTGGTCCGCCACTTGGTTCTCACCTCCTTTTCGATCTTAGATATCAATATCAAAATTCTTGCAATAAAAGCACCCATCTCATCAACCGGGCTTTGGAATCGTTCTTGCTCATATGATAATAAAGTGATGCATGATCCGTGTGGACAATCACTTTTGCACCCATCAAGTACGGGCGAAACTTCTCTATACCAAACACAATGGCAAGGAGCTCTTTCTCCGTAACAGTGTGGTTGACTTGGACACTATTCATGGTTTTTCTAGCATAGTAGACCGGATGAAAAATCTTGTTGATGCGTTGCCCCAAAATAGCCCCAATCGCTACATCACTTGAATCACACATTAGCTCAAAAGGAACACTCCAATTTGGAGCGGTGATAATGGGAGTAGTAGTCAACTTGAACTTTAACAATTCAAAGTCTCTCATTCAATCATCATTGAAGTGGAACTTAGCATCTTTCTCCAAAAGCTTGCATAACGGGTTCACCACTTTAGAGAAATCCTCGATGAAACGCCGACAAAACCCCTCGTGGCCTAAGAAATTCCGTAAGCCTTTCACCGAAGTTGGAGGTGGAAGTTTAGAAATCACCTCAATCTTTTCCTTGTAGACCTCAATTTTATTCTTTGAGATCTTGTGGACAAGGAAAATACCTTCCTCGACCATGAAATGACACTTCTCCCAATTGAGCACCAAGTTTGTTTCTTCATATCTTGCCAACAATTTATCCAAGTTTGCGAGACAATCATCAAAGGAATTCCCGACCACCGAGAAGTCATCCATGAAAACTTCAAGGTAATCCTCCACCATGTCGGTGAAGATCACCATCATACACCTTTGAAAAGTTGCAGGTGCATTGTACAACCCAAATGGCATCCATATGAAGGCGAAAGTACCATAAGGACATGTAAAGGTAGTTTTCTCTTGATCCTCAGGAGCAATAAAAATTTTGTTGTAGCCGGAATACCCATTAAGGAAACAAAAGAAAGCACGACCGACCAATCTATCAAGAATTTGATCTAGGAAGGGAAGTGGAAAATGGTCCTTCCTTTTGGCTTTGTTGAGCTTAAGATAGTCCATACACACTCTCCACCCGGTCACCGTTCTTGTAGGAATCAACTCTTTCTTATCATTGGAGACCACAGTCATGCCCCTTTCTTTGGGACACTGATAGTAGCCTATATTAAGCGATGTAGATGCTATTTATGCTCTAAATTAACCATATCTTATTCATGTTTTAAGTGCTAAATGATAACAAAATGCTCTAATTGAGGTTTTTATGCTTTGCAGGAGCTACTCCGAGTTAGGAGGGGGATATAGAGTTTTTTCGGGTCAAAAATGAAGATACAAGGCCAATCGAGTAGAGCCCGGACAAAAACGAGCAAGAAAAGGCGAAGAAAAATTGGGCAACAATCCACCGCGATCCCGGCTGGAATTGGTGGAAGGAAGCAGGAAACATAATAGTCGTAAATCACTGCGGTCTTGCCGCGGTTGTCCCGCGACCGCGGTCGATCTGGAGAAAGCCAAGAAGTTTAAGGGCTAAAGTGTAAAGCGTGGGAAACATATCCTAACCCTATATAAACTCAACAAACTCGCCCAAGGGAAGGTGAAGCTTGTTTTTTAGACTCAGTTGGAGGCAAGAAGAAGTGTGAGAAGATCAAGAGACCATTAGAGTTTTTCATTCTTCGTATTGTTATCATTATCTTGTGAATTATGAATGATTTTATGGTTTTATCCTGTTTTCCCATGAGTAGCTACACATTTAATCTATGGTTGATGGAACCAATTGTTAGATGAAGTTTTGACTCAATTTTGTTTTAATCGAGCAAGGTTTATTATATGATTATTCAACTATATTTTGTATGGTGATTAATTGAATGTGCCCTCGATTAATCGTGTCTAATTGCCTTGTGTTGCTTGAGAAAGAATACTAGGTTAGATTGTTGTTGAACAACACCACTTTTGGGTAATTGAAGAGATTCATTACTTGAATTTAAAAGTGGGGTTAGAGATAATGAAACTTTGGTGGGATAATTCAGAGCTGCATAAATTATTAGCTAGAGTAGTTCGAGAGAATGCTCCAGCAAATTATCGTAGTTGATCGAGAGATAATTGCGGTAACCCATAGCTCATAATCCTCATAGAGTATTACGGTGAGATTTTAGCGAAAGAGTTAAGAATTAAGCTAGCAACTGGGGAAATCAATACCCTATATCTTTTTACCATTGAATTATCTTTAATATGGAATATTGTTAATTTGAATATCCTTTTACTTTAGTTAAACAAATCTCACTATTTATTGATAAAAATCTTGCATCCGGAAATTCTTTGAGAATGTACTAGCATCACTGAGAGTTATAGTAGATAGGTTAGTTCCCTGAGGATTCGACTCCGGACTTGTAAACCGGATTATATTTGCAACGGTCGCTTTGTCTTTTATAAGGCATAGTTGGGCATGATCAGACACATTGAACCGAAGAAGTCCACGAACTATCGGAAATGGGGTAGCAAACCCCGACATCCAACCACTTAATGATCTCATTTTTGAAACCCTCTTGCATGGCTTCATTGAGTTTCTTTTGATGTTTAATAGATGGTTTGGAACCTTCCTCTAAGTTAGTCTTGTGTATGCAAAACGCGAGGCTTATCCCCCGAATATCTGCCAATATCCATCCAACAACTTTATTCCTTCTTTGTAGCACTGCCAATGTAGCGTCTACCTGCACGTTAGTCAAATAAGAGAAAATAATAACCGATAAAGTAAGAAGAAGGGCCAAGAAATTCATACCGAAGATATGGAGGCAACAGCTTCAACTCCAAGATAGGAGTCTCTTCAATTGAAGGCTTTTTAGGAGGAGTTGTCCTATTTTCAAGATCCAATGACAATTTGCGGGGTTCATAAGCGTACGACCCCATTCCTTGCAAAGAGTCCACACATCCACGAAGCCCTCCATCTCTGAATCATCAAAGTTGAGAAAGACGGCCTCCAATGTATCATCAACATTTATCACAACACTTGTTTCATCCACAATCACATCGGTCACCATGTCCATAAATGAGAATACCTCATTTCTATTGGGTTTCCTAATAGACTTACACACATGGAAAACTACTTTTTCATCACCAACCCGGAAGATAAGTTCTCCGGCTTCAAAATCAACTAGAGCCTTCCCCGTAGCAAGGAAAGATCTACCAAGAATAATTGGCACCTTATAGTCAACCTCACAACCAAGAATGACGAAATCTGCCGGAAGAATGAATTTATCAACACGAACCAATACATATTCAATTACTCCCAATGGTCTCTTCATGGTACGATCGACCATTTGTAATCTCATAGATGTGGGTCTTGGTTGCCCAATTCCCAAAGTCTTGAAAACCAAATAGGGCATCAAATTTATACTTACCCCAAGATCAAAAAGAGCTTTTTCAAACTCGGTGCTTCCAATTGTACAAGGAACCATGAAAGCACCGGGATCTTCTAATTTGGGAGACATTGAATGGACAATTTCACGCACGTGATGAGTCATTTTTATAGTTTCATAATTCATAGACCGCTTCTTTGTCACCAAATCCTTCATGAACTTTGCATAAATCGGGCATTTGCTCCATATTGCCAATGTCATATTAATCAACAAACTCTTCATCATGTCAATGAACTTTTTGAATTTATTCTTGCCATTTTTCTTGGCAAGCCTTTTAGGATATGGAGGAGGAGGCTTAGGCAATGTGGCCTTAGCCTTTTCCACCACCAGTCCCGATATGTGAACAACGTGATCCCTAGATGGGTTCACTTCCTCTTGAGTCTCTACCACATTGTCATCAATATCAATCCGCACTTCATCATTTGCTTGCACCACATTGTTCGGGGTCTCATCTTCCTTTACCACTTGCTCATCATCCACAAGTTTCCTTTAACTCTATGTGGGTGTATCCCCACTTTTTCCACTCCTTGTAGTAATGGCCATAGCATGTCCCGTGTTGTTCCCATCCTTTGGGTTCACCACCCTATCACTTGGTAGTTCCAACCCTTAGGACTAGTATTTAGATCCTGAGAGATTTGCCCTATTTGGACTTCCATGTTACGGATTGATGTATTGTGAGAGGCAAGTTGGGAATCGAAATCGGCATTCTTCTCCATCATTTTCTTGAACATATTCTCAACACGTCCCGTTTAATTGTTGGAAGAACTTGGACCATGGGAAGGATAAGGAGGCCGGTTGCTCTTTTGTTGATACATCAGGGGCCTTTGAAAACCTGAACCCCGATTGCGTTGGTTATTGTTCCATCCCCCTTGATTTTTACCTCCCCAACATCCTTGGTCATTGCCATTCCAATTACCTTGGTTATTTCCACCACTCTAATTTCCTTGATTCTTGTTATTATTCCAATTCCCTTGATTGTTTCCTCCACTCCAATTACCTTGGTTGTTAGAATTCAAACTATCTTGATTACCTTGAGGTCGGCATTGTTGTTGATTCGGGACTTGAGAGTTGTTTCTCTTCCCTTGAAAGTTGTTCAAATATTTCACTTCCTCCTCTTGTTCATTGTAAGATTCATCTTGGTCAAACCCACTATCTTATTGCACATAATTCTCCACTAGATTTTGCACTTGTGGACCCTTGGTCCTTCTTTTGTTCACAATCATGCTTACTCCCTCCATGGCATGGACTTGATTAGGACTTTGCACTTGTTGAAGTTGAGCCTTGATAATTGATTCACCGTGGTGGTCAACTCGGTAATGGCTTGCCCATGATCATGCAATTCTTTATGTAGGTGAATCACGTTCGGATAACCTTGAGGAACATTTGCCCTACTTTTCCATGCCGATGAAGTGTCTGCCATTTCATCTAATATCTCACAAGCTTCCGCATATGGGTTGTCATGAAATTTCTGCCTGTAAGTTGATTTACCACATACTGATTGGTTGTATTGATCCCCCGATAGAAACTTTGTTGAAGCATAGTCTCCGTCATGTCATTATTGGGGAACTCTTTGACCATTGTCCTATACCACTCCCATATCTCATGTAACAACTCATTGGGCTCTTGTTTGAATGCTAGAATCTCGTCTGTAAGAGTAGCCATATGCCCGAGAGAAAAGAACATGGAGATACATTTCTCCGCCAACTCATCCCATGTATGGATGGAATGGTTTGAAAATCTCTCTAACCAATCCAAGGCTTTCCCCCATAGAGAAAAGGGAAATAGCCTTAACCTTAAAGCATCCTCGGAGACGTTTGTCTGTTTACTCCCCCAACAAGTGTCCACAAACCCCTTCAAGTATTTGTATGCATTTTGAATTGGATCCTCAATGAAGAATTCCCGTTGCTCTAGCAATGTGATTACATTTGTGATTTGAAATTTGCCCCCCCCCCCCTAATGCAGGGCAGGACTATGGCACTTGCATACCTTTCATTCAGCGACACCCGGTGTGGAGCCACTCTTAGTGGAGGTAGGGGTGGAACTAGGACATTGTCTTGAGGCACCCGGCCTCGTCTATTTGCTTGAGGTTCAAGAGGAACCTCATCGACTTGGTCATCATCAATGTCCACATCCCCTGAAGCTATGTTTCCGAGTTGATCATTGTTGAGAGCCATTGTTGCACCTATAATTGATTCACAAAATACAGTAACATGGAAGGAAAAGAAGACAATTCACACACTAAACCAAATATATAGCTAAATCCATTTATACTCCCTGGTAACGACGCCAAAAATTGATCTTATCCAAGTCACACCTCTATTCAAGGTTATGAAACGGTCAATGCAATAGTAATACCCAATAAGGAGTCAGGGTCGATTTTCCATAGGGAGCTATGAATGGGACTTAGGAGTATATATTGTAGCGTATGAGCTTGAATTATCTCAATTTGCACTTCCACAAACTTGGGTTGTTTATAGGTCTAATTTAAACTAAGATTGCAAAGCTAAGAAATGAAACTAAGAAATTATTTTTGTTGTTTTTTTAAAATGATATAAAAGGCCTAGTGCAATGACCTTCACCTAGGTGTTTGCCAAATGGGTGGTGAACTTTAAAGCTTGTTTCATTGGACGGGGATAGCTATCGACACTCAAGTGCCCACTCAATGCTTCTCGGCCAGAGAGTGGTTTTGGCCAATTTGGCTTTCTCAAGTCCAAATGGGTAGTTAACAACATGGATGATAAAAAGCTCAAGTCGGTCTTTACTATCTCTAGGTTCAACCCTTTAATTGGGCTTATCAATTTCTCGATTGGCCCAATTTCTTGTTACGCAAGCTTTCCTATACTAAGTCTCTATTTCTCAAGTAGAGACCAAGTAAAAAAGGCATGAACAAATGTTTGCAACCATTAGTTGTACAATTAAAAGCAAGGACAAGGCTAAATAATAAACATCCAACCATAAACAAGCAATAAATCAAACACCCATTAAGATTACACTCTAGGGTTGGTCACAACCCTAGTGAAAAATCTAGCTACTCATTTTTAAAATAGAAGAAGTAGAAGAAGAAATGATAGTTAAACCCATATTGATAATTAAAATGATGAAATCAATGTTCAAAATACTCAAAATAGCAAAAACTACAAAAAAGGGTAAAAGAAACTATCTACTGTAGCGACTGACGTCAAAACTTGACCTAAAAATGTGAAACTCTTCTATTTATACAGGGCTGGAATTTTCGGATAAAAAGGCCCTTTTCAAAGGTTCTACAATCGCACAACTCCATGTGCAGTCCGCACTTTGCGTTAGCTTGACAGGATTGGAAATCTGTTGTCGCATAATTCTGAACTGCTGCCGCACTGCTCTCTTTCTGCGATCCACATAATAATGTTTTCGGCTGCGTAGCTTTTCTTCTGTGATCGCACAATAATCGTGCGGTCCGCTCTTTTGTTGGACTTGAGATGCAGGTTCTCTAAACTTTTGCTGTTACCCAGTTTCTGCGGCCACAAATATCATTTGCGGACCGCACTTTGCACATTTCTGTGATGGAAATTTCTTCACAACCTGCAGCCGTAGATGATATTATGCGGTCCGGACTTTTGAGCTTTTGTTCCTGTTTTTGTCCTTCGAGTTCATATTACTCCTTTTTGAGTTGGATTTCATCTTGAGAGCTCATATTCCATTATTCCTGCAATTAAGCACATTTCATCAGTTTTCGGGAACACAATTAAGTGCTTTTGGACTAAAACGAAAGCTTAAAGGCACTAATAAGTAGTCAATATTCTCACTTATCACTTATAAATGTCACGTGTCCAAACAAGCACCAATAGTTTGGGTGCCTTCGCTCATAGGGCCCATGGTAACAAAGCTAATCACCTGACTCTGAAGGAACCAATCCATATCTAAGCGTTGATCATTTTACAATTATTTAATGATAACTATCCAACAATCAATATCCGCTCATAGTGTCCGTAGTACCAAAATCATCAACTTTCCATAATAACCAACTCTCCACCCATGCATATGTGTATGAAACAATATAATAAAGAAGCACCGGGCATCACAATACGAACACGAATAAAAGCTCATATGGCTAAAAGATGGCAATGGCTAATAATGTAATTCAATTTATCATAATGGCTCAATACATTATTTAACCATGCTCATGTTTAGTCATATTATTTAACAAGAGTCAGTTAAGCCATAGAAACCACCAAACCATGGAGCAAATAAGACAAATGTATGACTACAGATTTATAATAAAGTTCAACATGACAAAATAATCCTTTGTCCCATATTTAACAAGTCATAACCCTAAGCATGCTCCAAAACACAATAAAGAATTTTCATGTAGTCATAGAATCAATTGAAACATGGATAATATCTTCACATAATCCACATAAAGCATAATATAAGTCAACTCTACTAGATATGGTAAAAATCTTACCGACGCATATACGCTCGTCACCTCGCATATATGTGGCTCCAAAATCGAGTTACAAGTATCAAATAGATCACCTGTGAGGAGAATTCTCTCTTATAAGGATAGACAAGAGACTTACCTCTACCTGGTAAGCTTAAACCTTCCAAAGTATCTTTCCCTCTCAAATCAACCTCCAATGACTTGAATCTATTCAAAAGAAACTAAATAACGTCAAATAGAGTCATATGAATGAATTCCAATTATTAAAGCTACAATCTTTACTCAAATCGTAAAAAGTCAACAAAAAGTCAACCCGGACCCGTATGGTCAAAACTCGAGTCAATTACCCATAACACCACGAGACCAAATATATGATTAAATTCCAAATCCGTGTCCAAACTAATCCTCAAATCTAACAAATTTACCCTCTTAAGTTGTAGATAAAAATCCCAAATTTTCACATTGAAATTCCAAGTTTAGGTGTAGGATTTTGCTTCCGCGGAATCGCATCTACGGTAATCCTTATCACAGACGCGGCCACTTCTAACCATCCGGCCCCTTGCAAAAGCCCATCAAAACCTCACAGGTGAGACACCGCACCTGCGTTCTTTCTTTCACAGACACAACATGTACGGAGACTAGCCCAACTCCGCAAATGCAATAGCCCAATCACATATGCGACTTCGCACCTACACTCATACGTCCGCAGGTGCAACGCACCAGAACCAAAATTGCCAAGCCACTACCAAAATGTGTGGAAGCACCACGAAACACACCCGAGCCCCATGAAACATCGTCCAATCATAACAACAAGTCCTAATACCCTATCCGAATGTTCAATATACCTCAACTAACATCAAAACCAAGAATCAACGATCAAAATCCATCTCTTAACATCCACACTTTCAAAATTTTCTAAACACGTTCGAATAATGCCCAACAATTCTTGATTCAAACCAAACTTTGTTTACAAGTCCTAATCAAACAAACAAACTTATCCAAGGTCCCAAACTCACAACAGGAGTTTGATAACACTAAAGTCAACTCCCAATCAAACCTTCAAAATCTCCAAACCTTTAAATTGCCATCTTTTGGCAAATATAGCTAAAACCTTCTAGGAACCTCCAAATCCAAGTTCGAACATATGACTAAGCCCAAAAGCACTATATATGCCTAAGCCCAAAACACCATACGAGCCTATTCGAACCAACAAATCACCAATTTGAGGTCGTCTACTCAAAAGTCAAACCTTGGTTAACTCTTACAACATAAGCTTCCAAAATGAGACTAAGGGTCTCAATCACTCTCACACCTTTCCGAAGCCAAACCAACCTTCTCTACAAGTTACAAAGCATTAAACAAAAATATGAAAAATATAAAATAGGGGAACGAGGCTCAAATACGCAAAACGATCGGCTAGGTTGTTATATTTTTCCCTCTCTTAAACAAACATTCATCCTCGAACGAGTTGAATCATACCTGAAATGCCAAAATGATGAGGATATCTACTCCGCACATCATTCTTGGTCTCCCAAGTCGCTTCCTCGACCGGTTAACCTCTCCACTGAACCTTCACTGATGCAATATCTCTCGATTTCAACTTATGAACTTGCCCATCCAAAAAGGCCATCGGTTCTTCTTTATAAATCATATATTCATCCTACTGCATCGAGCTGAAATCGACCACATGTGACTTGTCTTCATACTACTTTCGAAGCATGAAAACATGAAACACCAAATGAACTGTCGACAAGTAAGGTCGCAAAGCAAGTATGTAATCCACCTCACCAACTCTCTCCAAAACCTTAAATTTACAAATATACTAAGGGTTAAACTTGCCCTTCTTCCCAATTCTCATCACGCCTTTTATAGGCGAAACATTAAGAAGAACCTTTTTGACCTTCATAAAAGCCACATCACGAACCTTCCTATCAGCATAGCTCTTCTGCTTGGACTGCACTTTATGAAGCCTCTCCTGAATTAACTTCACCCTCTCCAAAGCATCACGAACCAAATCTATGTCCCATAATGAAACACCATCCAATCGGAGAACGACGCCGCCTCCCATATAATGCCTCATACGGAGCCATCTGGATACCACACTGGTTGTTGCTATTTTAAGCAAACTCTACTAATGGTAGAAACTGATCCCACATGCCTCTGAAATCAATAAGAGATGCCCTCGACATATTCTCCAAGATTTGAAAGGTCCACTCGCTCTGCCCATCCATCTGAGGGTGAAATACAGTACTCACCTTCATCTGCATGCCCAACTCACTCTAAAAAGTTCTCCAAAAGTGCGATGTAAACATAGTGCCCTGGTCCGAGATGACAGAAACATATACACCATATAATTATATAATTTCTCTAATGTAGATCTGAGCCAGCTTCTCTGAAATGTAAGAAGTCATAATTGGAATAAAATGCACTGACTTGGTCAGTCTATCTACAATGGCCCACACAACGTCAAATCTCCTCATAGTCCTTGGAAATCCTACCACAAGGTCTATACAATGCGATCGCCCTTTCACTCCAGTATATCTAATCTTTTAAGCAAACTACCCGCTCTTTGATGCTCATAATTGACCTGATGACAATTCAAACACCACGAAACATGCCCAACAATGTCCTTCTTCATCCTCCACCACCAATAATGTTGCTTCAAATCACGATACATCTTCGTAGCACCCCGATAAATAGAATAACTCAAACTGTGAGCCTCCTCAAGAATCAACTCCCTCAAACTATCAACATTAAGAACAAAAATTCAACCCTAAAGTTATTATGACCATCATCACTAGTAAGCCATCTCATAAGCATCACCTCAAAAAATTGTGGCCTTAAGGACAAGCACATGGGGATCATCATACTGGGGAGCCTTAATGCGCTCAAATAAGGATGACTGCGAAACAACACAAGCAAGGACTCTGCTAGGCTAAAAAAATCCAAGCGCACAAATCTATTGGCCAAGGCCTCAACATCCATGGCCAAAGGCCTCTCCACAGTTGGAATAAATGCCAAACTCCCCATACTCTTTGCCTTTCTACTCAAGGCATCCACTACCACATTCGCCTTCACTAGGTGATGCAAGATAGTGATATCATAATCCTTCAACAACTCCAATCATCTATGCTACTTCAAATTCAAATCCTTTTGCCTGAACAGATGCTAAAGACTCCAATGATCAGTGTAAACCCGACAAGACACGCCATATAAGTAATGCCTCCAAATCTTGAGCGCATGCACAATAGTTGCTAACTCCAAATTATGTACATGATAGTTCTTCTCATGGGGCTTCAACTGGCACGATGGATAGGCAATCACCTACCGTCCTGCATTGAGAAACATCCAAGTCCAACACAAAAACATTACAATACACAATATACATCCCCCATCCTAAGGGCAGTACCAATACTAGGGTTGTAGCCGAAGTAAACATAAGCTTCTGAAAGCTCTCCTCAAAATCATCAAACCATCTAAATGGAGCACCCTTATGAGTCAACCTTGTCAATGGAGGTGCAATATATGAGAACCCTTCCACAAAGTGACGATAGTAAACAACCAAATCCAAGAAACTCCTAATCTCTATAGCGGTAGAAGGCCTGGGCCAACTTTGAACTGCCTTAAGCTTTTTCGGATCCACCTTGATCCTAATACTAGACACCACTTGGAACAAGAATGGCAACAAATCTAACCAAAACTCACACTTTGAGAACGTAGCATACGACTTCTTCTCCCTTAGAATCTGAAGCACAATCCTCAAATGTTGCTCGTGCTCCTCAAAACTATGGGAATATACCAAGATATAATTAATGAATACAACGATAAATAAATAAAAATGAGGCTAGAACACATTGTTCATCAAAAACATGAAAGTTGCTGGGGCATTAGTCAAACTCAAAAGACATCACCAATAAATTACACTACTGAAAATTTGGTCTACGGTAACAGTTGAAAAACCGTTCCCACAGACTGCCAAACCGTTGCCGTAGGGATTTTGGAGCGGTTTACAGCCCGTCACATCAGTCGGCATACCCATAGGTCTACTGGAACGGTTTTTGCAACGGTTTGCATCGCCGTGACAATAGATTCGTCTATCACAAAGGTTTTATCACGACCTGGATTTCCCACCCTCGGGAGTCGTGATGGCGCCTACTATTAGGAGTTAGGCAAGCCAATTATTTATTATCTCTTTTAGCAAACCTCGACATTATTAAAAACAACGAAATATTCAATAGAAAAGCGGAAGTCTTAAATGTAAATAAACTGAAAGCAATGCGGAAGTTCAATACAACTCTACCCAAGAACTGGAGTCACAAACTCACGAACGTCTAGAGAATGCCAAATACAATGTCTGAATAAAAACATAGTTTTGTTTGTTCCGGTACAAAGGATAACAAACTAAAGTAAAGATAGAAGAAACTCCGGGACTGCGGACGTCAGCAAGGCTACCTCGGGGTCTCTGGACTGATGTAAGCTCCCAAATCTACTATTGCTGTCCAAAAGCTGCTCCGGCACCGTGATCTCTGCAAAAAGATGCACAGAGTGTAGCATCAGCACAACCGACCCCATGTGTTGGTAAGTGCCTGGCCTAACCCCGGCGAAGTAGTGACGAGGCTAGACCGGACTACCAATAATGAAGAACGAGCAACCGTGCAAGCTAACACTCGACTGGGCTCAGAGATATCCAACCTCACAAATCGATTGGCCAAAGCCTGAACATCCAAGTCAAGCGGCCTCTGGCTAGCTGGGATATAAGCAAAACTACCCATGCTGGCGGACTTCCTACTCAATGCATCGGCCACCACATTGGCCTTCCCCGGGTGGTACAAGATAGTAACATCATAATCTTTCAGCAACTCCAACCACCTCCTCTGCCTCAAATTTAACTCCTTTTGCTTGAACAAGTACTGAAGACTCTTGTGATGAGTGTACACCTTACACGTCAGACAATATAGATAATGTCTCCAAATCTTCAAAGCATGAATAATGGCTGCCAACTCTAGATCATGAACCGGATAATTCTTCTCGTGGATCTTCTACTGCCTCGAAGCATAGGCTATGACTCTGCCATCCTGCATCAGTACTGCACCAAGCCCAATACGGGAAGCATCACAATAGACTGTATAAGGCCCTGAACCTGTGGGCAAAACCAATACAGGTGCCATAGTCAGAGCTGTCTTGAGCTTCTGAAAGCTCGCCTCACACTCATCCGACCATCTGAACTGGGCACCCTTCTGGGTCAACCTGGTCATCGGGGCTGCGATAGATGAAAACCCCACCACGAATCAACGATAATAGCCTGCTAACCCCAAGAAACTCCGAATCTCTATAGCTGAAGCTGGTCGAGGCCAGTTCTTGACTGCCTCAATCTTCTTCGGGTCCACCTGAATACCCTCTGCTGATACGACGTGACCCAGAAATGCAACCGAACTCAACCAGAACTTGCACTTCGAGAACTTAGCATATAACTGGCTATCCTTCAGGGTCTGAAGAACCACTCTAAGGTGCTACTCGTGCTCCTCCTGACTGCGGGAGTATATCAGAATATCATCAATAAAAACTATCACGAACAAGTCCAAATAAGGCCTGAACACTCCGTTCATCAACCCCATAAATGCTTTTGGGGCATTGGTCAACCCAAATAACATGACCAGGAACTCATAGTGCCCGTACCGAGTGCGAAATGCTGTCTTAGGGACATCGGATGCCCTAATCCTTAACTGATTGTAGCCAGATCTCAAGTCTATCTTTGAAAACAACTTTCCACCCTGAAGCTGGTCGAACAAATTGTCAATACTCGCAGTGGATACTTGTTCTTTATCGTCACTTTATTCAATTGCCGGTAATCAATGCACATCCTCATCGAACCGTCCTTTTTCTTCACAAATAACACTGGCGCACCCCAAGGCGAGACGCTGGGTCTAATGAAACCCTTCTCAAGCAAATCCTGCAACTGACCCTTTAACTCTTTCAACCCCGGCGGGGCCATGCGATACGGTGGGATAGAAATGGGCTGGGTGCCCGGAGCCAAATTAATACAGAAGTCAATGTCCCTGTCAGGTGGCATACCCGGCAGGTCTGAGGGGAAAACATCTGGAAACTCCCAGACAACAGGCACAGAATCTATAGGAGGAACCTCAGCACTGGAATCACGAACATAGGCCAAATAGGCCAAACACCCCTTCTCGACCATACGTCGAGCCTTCACATATGAGATAACACCGCGAGTGGCATGACCTGGGGTCCCTCTCCACTCCAAACGGGTCAAATCTGGTAAATCCAAGGTCACGGTCTTGGCGTGGCAATCCAAGATGGCATGATACGGGGACAGCCAATCCATCCCTAATATGACGTCGAAATCCACCATGTCTAAGAGCAATAAATCAACACGGGTCTCAAGACCCTCAAACACTACCACACAGGAATGATGAACTCGGTCGACCACTATAGAATCACCCACCGGTGTATATACATATACAGGAACACCCAAGGCATCTCTAGGCATAACCAAGTACGGTACAAAATAGGATGACACATACGAATACGTAGACCCAGGGTCGAATAGCACCGAAGCATCCCTATCACATACCAGAATAGTACCTGTAATTACTGCATCTGAAGACTCAGCCTCTGGCCTGGCTGGAAGAGGATAACACCGGGGCTGGGCCCCACCTCCCTGACCCATATCCCTGGGACGATCGGCTGCTGGCTGGCCTCAACATCTAGCGGTCCGAGCTCCACCTCTATGATCTCTACCTCCACCTCTATGACCTCTACCCCCGCCTCTAGCTGGCTGGGCGGCCTGTGGATCACCTGATGCCTGTATCATAGGACGAGGACCCTGCTGCTAGGAACTGCTCGAAGCTCGAGGGAAAAATCTGACAATATGACTCGGGTCACCACAAGCGTAACAAGCCCTCGGCTGCTGACCCTGTCGACCTGAATGTCCACCCCGAAAACTCTGAAGTGGTGGGGCACTGATGGGTGCTGATGGTGAACTGTGAGGCTGCTGGTCAGAATAATGCGGCTGAGAACCACGACCAGCTGAAGTACCATGAGAAACCTGAAGAGCTGACTGAAAGGGCCTCGGAGGATAGCCTCTACCATAAGAATCTCTACCTCCGGACGAGGTACCACTGAACCTACCTGTATGACGGGGCCTCTTATCTGACCCATGACCACCTCCCTATGCAAGAGCCATCTCAACTCTACGGGCTGCATTGGCCGCCTCCTGAAAAGAAATCTCACTCCCGGCCCCCATAGCCATCTGAACAGATCGGCTGAATCAAACCATCAATAAACCTCCGCACCCTCTCTCTCTCTCGGTGGGGAGTATAACTATAGCATGGCGAGCTAGATCAATGAACCGGGTCTCATACTTTGTGACTGTCATAGAGCCCTACTGAAGGTGCTCAAACTGCTTGCGAAGAGCATCTCGCTGAGTAACGGGGAGAAACTTCTCCAAGAACAACTCTGCAAACTCATCCCAAGTTAGAGATAGCAACCCTGTTGGTCTGGCTAAACAATAGTCCCTCCACCAAGTCTTGGCGGATCCAGATAGACGAAAGGTGGCGAAGTCGACCCCATTGTTCTCCACAATACCCATAGTCCGAAGAACCTCATGGAAGCTATATAAGAAATCCCGGGGGTCCTCTGAAGAAGCACCACTGAATATGGTGGTGAAGAGCTTGGTGAACCTATCCAGCCTCCACAAAGCATCTGTGGACATAGCTGCTCCATCGCCGGTCGAGTCACAATACCCGGCTGGACTGCCACAGCTGGCTAAACCACTGGAACCTGAGCATGGGGAGCTACCTGCTCCGGAGTACGCGTAGCAGGAGTCTGAACTCCTCCTCCAGCCTGGGAAGTGGCTGGTGCTACTGGAAGCAAACCCGCTCGAGTGACGCTCTCCATAAGGCCTACCAATCTGACCAAAGTGTCCTGAAGAACTGGGGTGGCTATAAACCCCTCCGGGACCTGAGCTGGGCCCACCGGAGCTGCTGGAGCTGGAACCTCCTCGTCATAATCAATCTGAGGCTCCACCTCTGGGTCTGCTGCTCGGGGCTGAGCTCTGCCCCTGCCTCGGCCTCTGGCACGGCCTCAGCCTCGCCCTCTGCCCCTCGTAGGAGCTACTGCTGGGGGCTCGGGCTGCTGCGCGGTAGAAGCGGAAGCACGTGTTCTCGCCATCTGCGAAAGAACAGAGTAGAGAGACAATCAGTATTTGAGAAACAGAATCGCACGACAAGAAAGAACAAAAGTGAAATTTTCCTAACTCTGTAGCCCTCTGGGGATAAATACAGACGTCTCCGTACCGATCCCTCAGACTCTACCAAGTTTGTCTGTGACTTGTGAGACCTATGTAACCTAGTGCTCTGATACCAACTTGTCACGACCCGAATTTCCCACCCTCGGGAGTCGTAATGGCGCCTACTATTAGGAGCTAGGCAAGCCAATTATTTATTATCTCTTTTAGCAAACCTCGACATTATTAAAAACAACGAAACATTTAATAGAAAAGCGGAAGTCTGAAATGTAAATAAACTGAAAGCAATGCGGAAGTTCAATACAACTCTACCCAAGAACTGGAGTCACAAACTCACGAACGTCTAGAGAATGCTAAATACAATGTCTGAATAAAAACATAGTATTGTTTGTTCCGGTACAAAGGATAACAAACTAAAGAAAAGATAGAAGAAACTCCGGGCCTGCGGACGTCAGCAAGGCTACCTCGGGGTCTCTGGATTGAAGTCAGCTCCCAAATCTACTATTGCTGTCCAAAAGCTGCTCCGGCACCGTGATCTGTGCAAAAAGATGCACAGAGTGTAGCATCAGCACAACCGACCCAGGTGTTGGTAAGTGCCTGGCCTAACCCCGGCGAAGTAGTGACGAGGCTAGACCGGACTACCAAACAAACCTGTGCAGTTCAATATATATGTATGCAATAATTCAGGTATTAAATCAATAATTAAGGGATGAAACAGTACAACTACAATAGCAACGAGAGTAGGAAATCAACAATTGCACGGCACCACCCTTTGTGCTTTTACTCTCGTTCTCACCAAAACAATCATATAGAGTGCACAGCATCGCCCTTCGTGCTTTACCTCAGAAAATGATGGCACGGAATGATCCTTCGTGCATAAACACTCATATCATGGCACGGAATGTTCCTCCGTGCATTAGTAATCATATCACAATCATGCACGGCATCACCCTTCGTGCTTTATCACTCGTCCTCACCCAAACAACAATCACAAACAACGGGGCGAGGGAATAGACAACAAAATAGGAACCCCGGCAAAGGGACAATAACAATAATTTCAATATCCCGGCAAGGGAGAAAAGTCTACCAAACAACAAAACATCCCGGCAAGGGAATAACCAATAACTCATTAGCTTTCTTTCATTTCATACTTCACATCTCACTATTTCACTTGAGCCAATGCTCCAAAGAATCTTATAATCTCAGATACCTTTTTAATTCGTATTATAACCAAGCCAATACACCACGAAAATCAAATGATCATAATGCTTTTCACGTGTTCTTTACAATATATAGAAGTCCTCGATTAACATGGAATTCACAACAAAATCATGATAATCACCCTTTAAGGACTCACGGTCATGCTAGACACCCATGTATAGATACCTGTCACCATGCCTATACATCGTACTCGATCAATTAGAAAATAGAAAACAAGACTCAAATCCTATTCCCTCAAGCTAGGGTTAAACCAAACACTTACCTCAACTTCCACAGCTAAACCAATCCACAACGACCACCTTCCCTCTCGAATTTGGCTCCAACTCAATCAAATCTATGAAATAACGACTTTACAACATTAAAGCTAAACAAGTCAAACCCAATGCCTAAATATAGTTTTCTAAGCTTTCTTCCCATAATTTCAAAAATCGACCTCGGGCCCGCTTGGTCAAAACCCGAGGTTCGAACCAATTTCATATCATCCATTCCCCCACGAGCCCGAATATACAATTTGTTTTCAAATCCGACCCCAAAACAAGGTCTAAATCAAAGGAAATTGAAAAGCCCTAATTCTACACATTTTCCCCAATTTCTACCCTAAGTTACATGATTTAAGCTTAGGAATCCAATAAATAATGATGGAAAATGAAGAAAACGAGTTGGGATTTACTAACCCAAGAGGTCTTGATGAAAGGAAGCTTCAATGGATGCCTAAGGACCTTGGAGAAGAAGAAACTCGGATGTTTTTATGAAGAAAACGCGACCCAACTGTTCTGAAACATAAAATATAACTGGGCAAAATTGCTCTTCGCGTTCGCGACAGGAGGGTCGCGTTCGCGAAGGGTATCACTGGAAAGGCCATCGCGTTCGCGAGCTAAGGGGGTGCGAACGCGAAGAGTAAAAGCTGGGGATTCAGAATTTGTTCTATGCGAACGCGTGGGAGATAATGCGAACGCGATGAAGGGATTTGTAAGGCTACGCGTTCGCGAGGGGCTATACGCGAACGCGGAGAGGAAAAATTTGGCAAAGCCCCCCTGGTTCAAATAACCCTATGCGTTCGCGATGGGGGTAATGCGAACGCGATGAAGGACCAACTCAAGGCATCGCGAACGCGGACGAGGCGTCGCGAACGCGAAGAAGGAATTTTCTGCAACAGCTGAAACCCATTTTCTACAACTTTTCATAAGTCCGAACCACTCCAAAACACCTCCGAAACACTCCCGAGCCCTCGGGGCTCCTAACCAAACACATACACTAACTCAACAACATCCTACGAACTTACCCGTGCGATCAAATCGCCAATTTAACATCAAAAACAATGAATCAAACCTCAAAATCCATAGCTTTTTCTTCAAACTTCATAAACTTTCAAATTTAGAACTTATAGTCCGAAACACGTCAAACGACGTCCGATTTCGACCAAACTTCACAGAAATATCTTAAATCAGAAAAACAATTTCACAAAAAAATTCATTTCTCGGGCTCTAAACCTCGGAATTCTACTCCGGGCATATGCCCCAGTCTCATATTTTTCTACGGACCTTCCGGGACCGTCCAATCACGGGTCCGGGTCCGTTTACCCAAAATGATGACCAAAGTCAACTTTAATAATGTTAATACCAAAATTCATCATTTTTCACACAGAATTCATATTTAAGCTTTCCGGCTACGCGCCCGGACTGCGCACGCAAGTCGAGGCGACTAAAAATGAGGTTTTCAAGGCCTCGGAAGCACGGAATGAATGAGAAAACAGGTGATGACCCTTTGGGTCGTCACAGGTTTTTCCTTTCTCTGTTGGAACGATTATTTTTTTCAATTGGAACGGTTTAAAACCGTTACTATATTGTTTATACAACGGTCCTTAACCGTTGCCATAGTATTTAAAGCAATACTTATGTAAGCTATTGCTACGGTTATGTTGGATATAGCAACAGTTTCTTTAAGCTATCGTAATGGTTATATTTGTATTTGGAACGGTTTGTAGATCATTTTGGAACAATATATGGGTCCTATTGCAACGGTTTACATTGTCTACTGTAATGCCATTTGTAACCTATTGCAACGGTTCTGGTAGGCTATTGTATCAGTTCAGTTAAAACCAAAATATAGCGCCTGTTATAAATAAATATTTATACATATAATAAATTATAATAACGCTAAAATTTAAATACATCATAAAACAAAACAATTAATAATATAAAATTATCCATCAAGCAAATAATATCCATAAAGCAAATATTCTATCCCATGAGTGCATAAGTTTAGTACATTTCAAGAGGGTAAATAAGTTTCAAAAAATGTTGGTAACAATAGATTCCTAGAACATTCATCTATAACAATTCAAAATTCATCTCAAGTAAAGTCTAGTTCTTCATCGTCTTCATCATCCATTTCTTGATCTACTCCACCTACAAAAGAGGATAAATAAAGTTATTATCCTTCAAGAGAATCCGGTCTAAGAATACTCATAGCACAAATTGCCATGAAAAAAAAGAACAGAGAGCTGCTACTATTACAGAGTGCAAAAAATAGAGAAAACTCTCAGTTATTACACTCTTTTTCAAAAGGCTAATTGTTCAAGCGGGTGTGAGCATGTGATTTTCGCCCCATATGAAATACTCCTATAAAAGCCCAAGGAAAATGGATTTTTGTTAATTATTGGCCATTTTAGGAATTTCTGTAGAATTTTCTGAATTATTTACATTTTTTTGTGCATGTTTAATTTATTTAAATCATGAAAAAAATACTAAAAATATCATGCATTGCATTTATAATTTGTTTTTACATTTTTTAGAATAAATCAGTAATTATTTGTTTTGTGAAAATTTGAAAATCACAAAAATAGCTCATTTTACATTTTTATTTTTAATTCTTAGTTTATTGATTTTTCTCTTTTTAATTTAGAATTAAATAGTGTTTGTAATTTTTATAATTAGTTATGTAGTTTAAATTCACATTTTAGATAATTTAGGATTGTTAATTATTATGGTTTTTAAATTTAAAAAAAAAGAAAAAAAGAAAAAGAAAAGAATTTGAAAATAAAGAAGAGGAATATGAGAGGAGTATTTTTCTGCAATTGGACACAAATTTGGATCTCCAAATCAGCCCAAACCCGCTGATAACCAGGCCCAAACACCAACTAACCCAGTCCAGCCCCATTCAATCCCAAACATCCCCGTTTCGGGTAGACTCGATCACAGCCGTTGGATTTTATCAATCCAACGGTCCGGAACTGAAAGGGCTTTTACCTTATAACTGTCTAAACCGAGACAACCCACCCCCAAAACCAAAAAAATAATTTCATTTCTCCTGTCTCTCACCTTCACTCTAAAAAAACCTAGCCGCCTCACAATCCCACGCCGCCTCTACCGTGAACCACCACTGGTAATCACCTCACGGCGGTTCCGGTGGTCAAATCATTCACAAAATGATACTACGAACTCCCCTGCACCTCCCTATTCCAAATCTTAACTCCCCTTCCTTCGAATCAAGCCCAGTTCGTTCTAATCTTAAATAAAAAATCCGGCCAAAACTTTGACCGTTCCAAATCGCTTAAAACTCACACCCTATGACCCTTACCCCTCTCTAAGCACCAAACCACCATTAACCCCTTTCGAATCAGCCTTGAGTGCCTCAAATTTTAAATCTGGTGATTCTGAAGAACCCTAATTTTCCTCTTCTTCTCTTCCTGGTCTGCGTTTGGTCGAATGGACTTAAAACCTCCATTAGTCGACTGTTCCTGTTAAGAACATTCGATTAATAGTAGTCAAAGTCTATTTTGGAGGATTTTTGGATGAGTTTCCCAATTTGACTTAATTCCGGAACATTTTAGGTAAATCTTCTTTTCTTTTGCTCATTTAAATTTTATCCTTGTTTTGTCTTCTGCATGTTCATGTTCTTGTTTGTTTAGACAGCATGTTTAGATTTCTTCTCTTTTCCCTCTTGTGACTATTAGTTGATTTCTGCCATTCGTTTTAATTAAAGTATGTTCAATTTGTTTAAATTCAGGCTCATTTAGGTTCTTGTTGAATTGTTGCTTTATCTTGTTTTTATGTCCATATCTGCATGTTCATCTGATTTCTAGTTTTTGATTGGTTGTTTAATCAGTAATTGGTTAAGTTTCTATGCCTGAATTACATGAGTTAAATCTAAATAGGATTTTAATAACTAGTTTCCTTGATTCTGTTTTGATTAAACGTTCCTTCTGCTAGTTTTAGAATTAGATTTTTGTGTTTGATTGGTTAGCATGTTGATCTGAATGCTGGATTAGTTTAGATTCTAGGGTTTCTTTATGATTGCTGTAGTTAGGTAGGAAGTACAGTCTTAATAATAGATAGGCTGATTCAAATTCAAATGACAGTAGTTTTTTTTAACTTTCAATTGTTCTATTAATATCTGCTGCATCTTTTGATTTGTTTCAAGTTGTTTGCCCTGATGTGAAAATCAGTAAAACTTTAGGGACTCATTTGGACTAGAAAAGTTTAGGAAGAAACTGAAATAAGTAGTAATCTCAAGATTAAAAAGGGGTTTTTACTTAAGCTGAAATTCAGAAATATCCTAGAAAAGGGTACAGCTGTCCCAGCTGATTAAAAATGTGCTGAAATACAAGACACCTATACCAAGGGCTGTTAAAAAGGACTGTACTATTATTCCTTAGGATAAGGAATATGCTAAAAGATATCCTCCCTAGGCAGCCTATATATAGGTAGGTCCTCATTCTGATTTAGGGACACACACAGATTTTCATACACATTTTTAATCAGCAATTCACTGAATAAGTTCTATTTTTCTCTGAAAAGTTCATACTCAGAACAACTTTGAAAAACTATGAAAATCCCTCATTCCTCACAAGTTTTAAAACATGGTTTGAAAAGAGAAAGTTTTCTTGGTCTATCTGATGGGGTTTTTCTGGTTTCAGCTGTTTGTTTGGGGTTGAAGTTTGATTTCTCTGGGTTTGTTGAGGTTATTTGGCTCATTGTTGCTGATTTCTGCTTCTGAGATCTCTCTATCAGTCTCATCTCCATTGTTACTTTTGTTTCAAGGTACATATGACAATTTCCTTGGTTGATTCCTATGTAGTTGAAATCTCTGAATGAATATGATGTGTCTCCTTTTGTATAACATGGTTTGTGTATGTTTGTTACTTTTTAAATGCTGAAATTACAGCAGTGTTAAAGTTAACCTTTCCCTTAGAATGCAATAAGTTTTCTTTACTCATAGCTTGTGTCATAAAGGTCAGTCTCTTTGTTAGGCTTTATTACTAATTACCTTAAGCTATTTATGCGCTTCTGTTTCTTTTTCTACATTAATTAAAACTTGTTCAGGCTCCCCTCCTTAAAAATCATGTTTGTCCATTGGGCCTGACCCATACATGGTTAGGACTATGGATTGAACTTCCCTTTTCCTTGCTATTGAGTCTATCTAGCATTCACAAAGCAGCCTGCTATGATTTTTAGCTTCAAACTTATAGTGGTTCATGTGTTTAACCCTTAACATGGTTAAAGTCATGAATCATTACCGTTTTCTGCTCTAGATGAGTAAGTTTTGAGCATGATAATATAATGTGTTAGTATAATTGAAGTAATTTTGTGAATCTGACCCTTTCACATGGTCAGATCCGTGAAATACTTTAAAAATAAAGGTTGATTTGGCAATAAGAATCTCTAAGTTGGGTGTTTAAGCAAGCATCTTGTGAGAAGCAGCTCAGTAGCTGACCTCTTGCGGATCTCATGCTTTGGGTCTGGAAGAAATTGATGGAAGGAATTTGAAACCAGAAGAAACCTTCATTTTTTTTTATTATTTAACCATTTTTTTAGAATTTCCTTTTAGATGGTAGATGTTGGGATACTAATTAAAAGTTTTATTATATAAACTATTGGACATACAACTACTGTAAATGGACTGTTAATTTTAATTTAAGTTTAATTACCAGCAGGCTTACAATAGCAGATTTTATAATTCTTTCCAATGAACATGTTTAAAGGATGTATGTAAATATGAACTGGGTTGCATTTGCAAGCAGGCCCAAGTCTTGGGCCCATTTGGGCAAATCTGACCTGAGCCTTTGGGTCTGGGCAATTGGATTTCACAGCTTGACCCAACAGCAGTTCTTTTCAGTTACCAATGTAAGTCTGATACATCTTGCAAGTTAATGTAGAACTAAATTACAAACTTGTCTTGTGTTTTGATTTTTCCTTGCAAATAATGATTTCGTTTCAGTTTTTTTTTTCTCACTAATTCGTATCTGTATATTAGCTAAAAGGTAGATAGGCCCCAAATTAGAAAATAAAGCTAACTGGGCCCGCCTGAAGTTGAACCCAATGTGGGTTACCTAATTCGAATCCGGCAATAATACCCTCCAGTTCTCTTTCATCTTCGGGGCTAATTGTGAGCCCAAATCTCAGCTCTCGAAGCTGATTTAGTAGCAAGCTACTGCTGGCCAATTCCCCTATCCCAAAACAATTTTAAACCTTTCATAATCAGTTAGCCCTTTTTAAGGTTAAGTTAGTCTCAAATAGGAATATCTTAGATGGCCCTAATTGAATAAGTTTCTTCTAAAAAACTATTTGAGGTGTCCCATGTTTTAAAACCCAAAACATATAGCCCTCGTGAAATTAATTAAAATTTGTAAAATTGAGGTGTGCTATGTTGAATAAAACCCCTAAGCCCATGGCCCTCATTTAATTAATACTAACTCCTTTAAAAATCGAGGTGTGCCATCAGTTGAATCATCCATGGCCCTCACATATGTTGCTTTTAAAAATTGAATAATCGTAGTTTGCTTTAGGTTTGATTTAGACTAGTATTGTGATTATGTATACGTTCGTGTAACATATTGCAAATTTAATTCTAAAAAAATAACTCGAGGGATGCGTTCGCGCAACTTCAACCAAATTTTTCTAAATAAAATAAACAAAGCGTTATTAATTGTGGACACGTTCGCGTGACATGATTTTTGACGCGCCAAAGGAAATAAGTATATGTACGCGTAACTCGATTATTTAATTACGAATAATTCAAGTGATTTAAAAGCGTTAAAAAGATAAATGCATATGTCCTAAAAATGAGTAGTTAAACAATTTAACCCAAGTATAAATTGCTAAGCGGCCGTGCTAGAACCGCGGAAACCGGGAATGCCTAACACCTTTTCCCAGATTAACAGAATTCCTTATCTAGAATTTCTGGTTCGCAGACTCTTTAAAAATAAAACTTCCTCGATTTGGGATTTAAAATAAATCGGTGACTTGGGATACCATAATTTATTCCAAGTGGCGACTCTGATTAATTAAATAATCCCATTTCGAATAATGTCACTTTAATTGGAAAAACTCCCACATATACCTTCGGGTGTGTAAAAAGGAGGTGTGACAGCTCTGGCGACTCTGGTGGGGATAAGAACCCCGAACTTCTTGTTCAGGGTTTAAGAATTCGAGCTTGTTAGTGTGATTTTATTTGGCTTTATTTTTTGATATTACTGTATTTTATTGACCCAATGTGCTAATTGCCATTTATTTACCGCTTTGATATTACTTGAACTGTATTTAAATGCCATCTTACGCCTCCCTTCTGAGTCTTCTGAAAAACGATGCTCACGTTCGCGTGGACCACTTTTTTGTTAGAGTTATACCAAAATAAGACGAGGTTGGGCAAGCAATAAGGTCGGGCAGACTTTCGCACTCCCGGTACGTTGCCCCCTCCTCGACCCAATTGTCCGCTCGGATAACCTAAGTCTAGAACACAAACCCCAGGTTTTAAACCTAGAATAACACAACCTCATGCCGGATCCCTAGTAGGAACGATTATTTGCATCATGTGCATTTGACCTTGGGAACTGAACACAGGGGTTGGGTCTATTTAGGACAGGTGTACCCGAAATAAAAGACTATCATCATGCATCCTATTTGCTATGTGAATATTTATTTGTTTCGGCTTTCATGTTGACTGTCTAGGAAAAGGAAATAAAGAGAAAAACCAAGAGTGAGATAGGATAGAGAATTTACCCAGTTCTAAAAACCCCGATATGTGAAAATGCTTCGAAACTCTGCCAAATTTTTGAAAAAAAGAGAAGGACAATGTATTTCAAAAAAAAAGTGAGTCAAATATCATGTTTTTATGTCAAAATTGCCCGAACTACGCAGGTCTGATTCTCACCGAATGTGGAATACGTATGCAACCCACATAAGGCTCGGCCTCATTTTGATAATCAAGTAACATGTAGTTTAGGACCTTTGTCAAAAATAAGCCGACCCAACTTCGGTTGTTTTTTTAAGTCATTCTTACCGAAATAGCCTTAGATGTTGCTTTAATTACTCTTAAATTCATTACAATCCATCTGACTCGCATATATTAAAAAAGTCTCACTAAAGGTGTTCCCTTTGCCAAAAGTGTTCATCATGAAATATTTCTACAGGCACCCACATTAGCTTGTAGACCGACAACTGGATCTTTCCTAATTTTTCCCTTCGTTCTTTAATTCAGGGGCCACTCATTGCCTATGAACACCAACTCACACTTAATTTCATTCTAACACTATCCTCTTCTTATGACCTCTACTTGATTTCCTTTGTTTTACAAACAAATATCTAATGTCTAATTCACAACACTCACATCCATCCACAATCTGGCAAATATGACACTCCCTATTGGCACCCATCCTTCAATGGTACTTTCTTTACAGCCATTACGTACTCCTTATATACTTAACTTCACTCGTTACCCTCTCCTCCCTTTCCTAATCATTGGGTTCGGAAAATAAACACCCTTAACAAAATAAAACATTTCCTTTGGCTTCTCTTGCACTGTCGCTTACCAACCAACCAACTCATTTTCATCAAACGATTCTTCCTCACGGCCACATGTTCCATATGTGGCCATCCAGAAGAAGTCATTCCCCATCTATTTCTATATTTCCCTTCAGCAGCCCACATCTGGCAACATTATAATATCTCCACCCCGCCGGCCCAATAATCCCTTCAGCACTACCTCAACTGGATCCACATGCAACCAGTACACCTCTACAGGTTGTTCGTATGATGGCCCCCACCTTTCCATCCTCACTCTTTTTATCCTTTGGCATATTTGGCTCACTTGCAACCATAACATTTTTCACCATTCTACCACTCCATTTATCCCACTATCATTTCCCCCTAAGCCATTGAATTCACTCATCTTGCTGCCAAATCCACCATGAAGCTTCTTCACAAATGCTTCTTGTCTACTGGAAACCTCCTCCACAGGGTCAGTTCAAACTCAATATTAATGGTGCGGTTGACCATACTACCTCCCATGGAGGTGTTGGGAGAGTTTTTTGTGACATCTACTATTTGGGTGGCAGGCTACTCTACTCCATTGCATCATACTACTGTTTTGCTAGCAGAATTGCTTGCTCTCTACCATGGATTACATATAGCACTCAACAACCACTACAAGCCACTTATTGTAGAAACTGATTCACTGGTACTTACTACCCTACTCTCCACTAATAATCCTAAATACTCACATTTGTTTGATGCATGCAGGTTGATGCTACTTGACTTGGGATTGCCAATAGTCCAACATACATTCAGGGAGGGTAATAGAGTGGTGGACGTTTTAGCTTCTTTTGGCAAAGACTACGCAATGGCTCATCCCCAATAACTTATGTTTTTGAACACCCCCACCTTTACTTTATTGCACTTACTTTTAACTCTCAGGGCACTGTAACTCTTCGTTTGTTCCCAATATGTACTAGTTTCTTTTCGTATCAATAAAATGTTTTTTTTAAGCAACAAAAACAAAATAGACAAATGTAGTTTGCATATAGGCTGCAAGCTGCTTTATCTAGGGCATTTATATTGGTAGCATTAAAAGATCACGCTTGTTTTAATCTCCATACGAGTATTTAATGGATTGATTTTGAGGTTTTAATCTTTATTATGGTTGAATTTTCATACTAGTTGTATCAAAAGGTGCTCTTCTCTTAATAATGATGTTAGAGCATTTACTAAGCTGAGGCATGGAATTCTGTTGGGTATGAAACAGTGAGAAAATGGCAACTATAAAATCTCTCCTTGACAAACATTAAAAAATTTGAAGCTTTGAATTTGAAAATCGGATTTTGTAAAATTATTATTTGTTTGGATTTGGTGTTGTTGAAAATGATTGGGAATATCCTTTGAAGCTTATATCTCAACTTTGATAGAAATTGGTGAAGATTCAAGTTGATTTTGGTTGAAATTTTATAATAAAACTCGAAGAAAAAGACATAATTAAATTGTATATCATTTGTATATTTCGGGATATAAATGAAGTACAAAATATATAAAACTAATATAATTGTACACAAGTACTATATAAATTATAATTTTTTATTGGATTCTGTATAGAAAAAAATTGTTTTAAGTTGCATATCAATTGAAGTTTTTGGCCGAATTCCATACAATAGAAAATTGTATTCAAGTTGTATATAAATTATAGCTTTTGACTGAATTTGTATATATTCTGTAAAAAACTTTAGTTACTTTATGTAAATAGGAATACTTGACTAAAATAGGTAAATAAGTTTCATATTTAGTATATATACGAAAAAATCTCATTTGTAATATGGATACCTACTATGTACAACCCAAACTAAGGCTGTATGGTGGGCCGGGCCCGGGCCTAAATGGGCTAAACGGGCCTGGGCTTAGCGGTCCCGGGCTCTGGCGGTCCCGGGCTTCGTGGGCTCAACGGGTGGGACCAGCCCGTGACGGGCCTAAGCCCATATGGTCCTGGGCTAAATGGGCCGGGCTCGTGGGCTTAGCGGGCCTAACGGTTTTTTTTTATTTTCGGGCTTTTTTTTTAATTTTTTTTATTTAAGGCAATTTCTTGTAAACCATATATGTATGTATATATATAAATTGCTCTTATGCATGGCTATATAAATATATGTAGTATATATAATATAGAAATCTAATTATTAAAGTGCTTGACGTAAAAGTAAAATAACAAAACAATAGTAAAAGTAAATTGGCATGCATAATAAATTAATAACAAAGTACAACATGAAGCATAAATACGTCTAATAATTTTAAAATAACACAAATTGTTGAAAAATCTTAAAGACGAATTTGCGGATAAATACCCTGAACACAATACTTTATATGCCTCCTTAAAATGCCTGTGGTACACCCTGAACGAAAATTTAAGACTCTTCCACAGTTCTTGCACTTTAATATTTGGCCTTCTTCATTTTCTTCAAGCACTGTATTGCGAAACAAATAAGCGCACTCTTTCCGAACGAGGCATGATTTAACTTGAAAATTGAGATTGAGACTTGAAGTCTTGAAAATTGGAGATTGAGAGATTGAGAGAAATTTAGATTGAGAAATGAGTATTGAGTATTGAAATGAAGAAGAGGGAGGGGGGTATTTATAGTGTTAGAGAAAGTTAGTTTTGTAAATTGGAAAAAAAAACGGCTATTTGTGCAATATGACCGTTGGTGGTCATTGGGGGTGGGGCCCTCATTTTGAAAAATCTTGTCTTGTAGTATATATAGTACTACTTCTTCAAGTATATATAATATATATATAGTATACTAGTATAGTATACTAGTATAGTATACTATATATAGTATGTTATGTATATATATTCCCTTATATATTTTCTTGTAGTATATATTGTATGTTATGTATATATATTCCCCTATATATTTTCTTTTAGTATATATTGTATGTTATGTATATATATTATAGCTTATAAATAATTGCAAGTTAAAAGACAAAAAAAATATTAGCAAAGAGATATTCAAGGGCATGNTGCAAACAGGAAGACAAAATATTATGAGTGTGAGTTCAAGAGAGAATGTGAAATTGTGAGGTCTGAAATGTGCTAAATCGTATGTGCTTTGTGAAAAGAGGGGTCGTGTATTTATAGTGTGGAAGTCATGAGGAAATAAGGTAAGAAAATAATTGAAGACTGATTGTAAATCAATCACATAAGACTCCCTTTAATTAGGGGACTCAAATTCAAACGGGTATAAAACAATTAAGGAAAGAAATTAATCAAACACTTGTGTAAAGCGTGCAATTGAGGGTAAATACATAAAGATTATTTAAGGACAAGGTCTCTGAAATACACGGTTGTACAATTTAAGGAAAGAAAATCAATTAACAGCCAAGAAATCACAAGGTCTGAGATTTGGTATGAATGAACCAAGTCAGAAATATGGAAAAGGTTTTAAATTAAGGAAAATCAGCAAACAATCAATTAGACCTATTAAAAAGGAATTCTGAGTCAATCACTAGTTTGAAACCTTTTTGAAGAAGGATCCATCACATATAAATCATACAGACACGTTAAACATGAAAGGAACTTGTCATAAAATCAGTAGAAATTCCAGTATAGGAGAGTTCAGCAAAAAATTCAGAATTGTATGAAAACAGAGATGTTCAAAACTTGGTTACAGAGACCCCAAAGTTAGTCTGAAAGAATTAGGGGGGTCTTTTGAAGCAAACCCTAAAGCAAGGATGAGAGGGCAAGAAACTGAATCGAAAATCACTAGTTTGGAAAGACTTCAGAAACTCAATAGAGAAAACATGATAGACAAAGTAAAATGCAATCACAATAGAAGGATTCAAAGAATATAATGGTAAATACTGATAATAACAGTAGAAAAAGCATGCTTAGAAGAAACTTAGACAGGGCTTAGTAGAAGGTAAACAAAGAAACTTAAAACTTAGCAGGAAAATACAGTAGAAGGGCACAAGAACACCAGAAAAGTATAGCAGAAAGCATATAGGAAAAAACACAGTAAGTTAAACATATCAAAACATGATAAAAAATACAGTAGAGAAGCATATCAGAACATAGTGGAAGAAAATAGTAGAACATAGCATAGAAAACATAGTAGAAGGAAGAACGGAATATAGAAAGCAGTAGAGGAACACATGTGGTAGAAGGAAAACATAAGAACACAGTAGAAAAGCATACGAGACCATAATATAGGAAAACATAGTAAGAGAAGCACATAGGAACATGATACAAGAACACAGTAGAGACAAATACATATAAATGACAAAGAAAAATCATAAAAACATTTAAACGTTTTTCAGAAAACCCTAGATCGGAAAAGAAAGGTTTTTGAAAGTGATTTTGAATGGAAAGTCGGGAGAATCGTTTAAAAACTTCAAGTAAAGCACAGATACACAATGGATTTAAGAAGATCGGAGAAGAAAACCTCAAAGGGTTAGGGTTTCATAAGAACCCTAAAATGAGAAAGGCTTTGAAAAGGTCACCGATCGGAGTCGGAGAAGGTCGGAATCAGACTCAAACAACTATAGCACGCTGGAGCATGGCCGGAGATGGCCGGAAACCTCGAGTCGGCGAAGGTCTGAGTGAAGACCTTCGAGGTCTGGCCTTGAATCATCAAGTATCAGGCACATAGGAGTAATAGGAGGTGAGTATAGGACCCCCTATGGCCTGAGAAACCATGGTTTCCAGTGGGTTTTCACGGTGGGAGACAATTAGGGTTCCAGGAATGTTCGAGAGAGTTTGAGAGACGAAGGGATTCAAAGGCAGCTGATTAGGTGAAAGTGATTAGGGTTAGGGGTGTTTGGGAAATTAAAAAGGAAAGGGGGATTATGGCCGTTGATCAAAATGATCAACGGCCTGGATCAAAAGGGGAGCCGGGCAGGTTTTTAATTGGGTTATGGGCGGGTAAATTTAGGGCTTGGGTCCGGTCCGTTTGAAATTGCAATTGGGGTTTAATGAGGGGTCAATTTGGGCTAAAATTAAAATAAAATAGGGCTAACTTTTAAATAGCCACTTTTTCCTTTTTATTTTATAAAAATAGCAAAATAATTTCTGAAAATAAATTAATGGTGCTAAATTAATTAATAGTATATAAATATTAGATTAAAAATACTGGAATCAAATTTGTAATTATAAACGTTATTAGTTTTTAAAATAGGCTAGTATCGCAATTAAGTGCAATTTAGCTTAAAAAATACCAAATCAATTTATAAAAAATGTGCAAAAATTACTTAGAGCTATATTTTGTTATAAATATGAGGATAAAATAAGTGAATCACCAAAAATAATAATCTTGGGAATAACTATTGGTTTTGTACTGTTAAAATAGGGCAATAAAATGGTTTAAAAATCTTTTAAAAATTGGAAAAATAATAAAATACTTGGGCATGCTTACATATGCATATATATACTATTTTGAAAGTATTTTGCATAACAAAAAATATATGGAAAAAATTGGGTATCAACAAGAGTCTGTCTTACCTACTTTTCTAACCCCAATAATCTCACATTTCTTCCCATTTCCAAAGGAGACAATACCTCCCTTTAGGTCCTCAAGTGAAAGAAACTGGTTCTTGCTCCCAGTCATATGTTTTGAGCAGCCACTATCCATGTACCATATTTGGCTACTTCCCTTCACTTGGGCCTCTTGTTCATCATCTGATTCTCCAATGGCCATAAGCGCTTGTTCATCTCCAGCTTCATCTTCTGAGTCTTCATCTGATGTTTCTCCCCAGGCAGCAACCATAGCCTTTGTTGAACCTTTGTTCCTTTTTGGTTGAACCTGTTCCTTCGTTCAGCCCTTTCCTTTTTCCACTCAATTTCCCATTGAGGACAATTCTTGATCATATGATCAGTCTTGCCACACTTGTAGCAACCCTCATTGGTCTGTTTCTCAGGAGCCCTTGGTTTGTTGAAGGTTGTGCCTCTTGAAGATCCCTTTCCTCTCATCAGGTACTTTTTGAAATCTCTTGTGATCATAGCCATTTCATCATCCTGCAGATCCGAACCTTCAGCAATTCTGAGATCCAGACTCCTTTCCTTCTTGGGTGCATCCATTTTCATGGTTTGCCTTCTCAGTTCATAGGCAGTAAGGTTTCCAATTAGTTCAACCAGCTTGAGAGTAACAATATTCTTTGATTCCTGGATAGCAGTAATTTTGCTTTCCCAAAAGATTGGCAGAACCCTTGTTAAAATCTTCTCAACTTTGTCTTCTTCAAGGATAATCCTTCCAAGAGACTTAAGTTCATTTGTCAGTGTGGTGAACCTTGTATACATCTCTTGGATGGTTTCCCCTTCATTCATGGTGAAATTCTCATATTGAGAATACAGCATGTTCCTCTAGATCTCTTCACTTGAGGTGTTACTTCATGAGCCACTTGCAAAGTATCCCAGATTTCCTTAGCAGTGGTACATCTTTGAATTCTACTGTACTCATCTGGACCTAGTCCACACACAAGCCATTTCTTGGCCTTGGCATTTTTCTCCCACTTCTTTAGGTCTTCAGCAGTGCAATCAGCTCTTGTCTTTGGCACATCAACTCCTTCAGCATTCTTCTTTGTGGTTGCTACGGGACCATCAGTGACTATGTCCCAGAGTTCATAGTCTTCCCCTATGATGTGNAGAGTCTCCTTCCTTACTCTATCTGTAGTATTTAGTCTTCTTCGTACTTTTGTTTTAGACATTCTGAAGTTAGAGCCGTATATTATCTTCTGTTAGCTTGTGTTCCCGTGAGTTTCCGGGTTTTGGGGTGATATTGTAGACTTCCGCGTTATTGAGTAATATTTATTTGCCGAGCGGCATCTTTTATGCAATTTTCTTTTAGTTGTTCAGTTTTAATTAATTGTTCCGCAAGCTATGTTATTTTCCGCTTTGTTCGGCTTACCTAGTTATAGGGACTAGGTGCCATCACGACATGTTCATGGAGGGCGAAATGGGGTCGTGGGAAGTTGGTATCAGAGCTCTAGGTTCATAGGAGTCACGGAACACAAGCCGGTTTATTAGAGTCTCGCTGATCGGTACGGAGACGTCTGTACTTATCTACGAGAGGCTATGTAACCGTTTGGAAAATTTCACTTCATTTGATTCCCTGTCGTGCGAGATTTTTGACATCACAATCCTAAACTCCTGCCTTCTATTCTCTCACAAATGGTGAGGACACGTGCTACTTGAGGAAGATGATCTTAGGAAGGGTGTAAAGTTAGCAACAATTGTGGGTTCAAGTGCCACGAAGATAGATTTTATTTGAGGCAGCGGCTGAGCAGCAAAGGATAAGGAAAGACATGTGGAAAGTGTCAGGCGGTGGCTAAAATTTCTAGGAGGCCGAGAGGACTATTTTCGGAAGAACAGGAAAGTCTATCTGTAAAATGTCTTTTTATAAAATACTCCCCCCCCCCCCCGGCCTCAAAACTTGTTCGAAATTATGAAAGGGGCCACGTTTACAAAATGACTATTTTGATTAAGTAGCATAAAAGGATTTTTGCCCATTGATTTCCTTGTTTTACAAAAAGAGTCCACCAGGTTCAAACCTGACCCCGACCCTCCACAGGTACAAATGAATACTATCCTGAACCTGTCAAAAATGAATGCTATCCCGGACCCATCATAGATGAATGTTGTCCAGAACCCGTCACAGTTAGTCATAAAGCAGGCTCAGCTGCAACTGCGCATGTGGTGGAATGATTTGGATGAAGACCGCAAGGATTGGGTAAAAAAGCAATTAGGTTCCATTATAGACATCATGAGAGTTGAACCCCAAGAATATTTTATCAAAGCCTTGGTAACATTTTGGGACCCCGTCCATAATGGACGGGTATATTGATTTTCCCCAAGAGTTAAGAAAGCAACAACTCATATTCCCAAGGGCTCCCTTTTTGCACAAGTTCTTCGATCTTCTGAACATTAGTAAACAAATGAAGAAGGCCCACATGAGCAAAGGATGTTGTTCTTTCTACTTCTTGTACTTCAGGTTTGGGCACCCAGCCGGATTTGAAACACATAAAAAGGGGTTGAATAACAAGCAAGACAAGAGCACATGGAAAATTCATCGTCGATTTGCCTTTATCATGACATTTTTAGGAATCATGGTCTTTCCAAATGCGGAGGGCATAATAGAAACTCGTATGGCCAGAATCGCACAGATCCTCGTTACCAAAAAAGATCATACACTTGTCCCGTTAGTGCTGGCAGACATTTACTGGGCATTAACTTTGTGCAAATCTGGGGCTCAATTCTTCGAGGGTTGCAATATTCTTCTTCAAATGTGGATGGTCGAACACCTTCGCCGTCATCCTAAGTTCATGAGATTTGCTTCGG
Organism: Nicotiana attenuata; assembly: GCF_001879085.1. Classification (NCBI taxonomy): domain Eukaryota; kingdom Viridiplantae; phylum Streptophyta; class Magnoliopsida; order Solanales; family Solanaceae; genus Nicotiana; species Nicotiana attenuata. The sequence goes on from NC_031994.1 coordinate 28,000,852, forward strand.
ACGGGAACAATTTCATCAAGAATTATGAGGAAAGAGTGGAAGACTACAAACTGCTAGAAGGATTTGAAGCTTGGGTCTCCCATTTAAGAAATCTGAGAGCATATCAAACTGAATGGACCATAGGATGGCTTCCGGTAACAGAAGTCATATACATGACAACTTCAAAAGGCTACTTGATGATGATGGGGTTGAGGAGTATCCAACCATATGCACCACAAAGAGTTTTGAGACAACTGGGAAGATATCAAGTGATACCCGAAGATACATATCTAAGTACCCAAGTCATTGAACTACACCCAGAAGCAACGCTACCCGAGGTTCTAGTTTAACGGGATTGGAATGGTTGTCGGCATCTAAAAAGTGACACCCAGGTACCAGACCCGGCTAGGGGCAAAGTTGATCCCAATTATGCTGCGTGGTTTGAAAGAAGGTTTTATGTGAACAATGAGCCAGAGCCCGAGAGGCCTGCCAAAAGACCCCATGGGCAAGCTTTTGATGACAAAATCCGGGAAAGGTTGGCCTAGGGAGAAAAGGAAAAGAAATATCAAGCCAGCATTAACGCTTTTCAAGAAGAGTTGAGAAATGTCACCTTCAATAATGATATACAGGCACGAGAGGCCGAGGGTGAAAGAAAAAGGCTGTTCCAAGAAAATGAAGCTCTCAGAGCCCAGGTTCGACAATCAAGAATTGCAGTTGAGAAGCCGGGCAGAAGCAGAAAAGATGAAAGGCTCATCTACAACCTTACACAAAAGGTACGTGACTGTGAAGATGATTTGTAAAAAATTGAGTCTGAGCTAGCAAAAGTACGAACAAAGTTGGACAAAAATGCAGAAGAACGGGCAGCTTTCGTTCGACAGATGAAAGAAAGATATGAAAGAGGGGTCATAGGTTGGGAAAAGGAGCTTAACAGCCTCGAGGGCAAAATGGCTAAACAAGCCAAGAGATTCAAAGCCGAGAGAGAACAATGATACGCTCTAATGGCACAAATAGAGGGAGACATACATCATTTGCAAGAACAGAATCATACAGCCACCCGGGTCTTGGAGGCTTGATCTCAGCAGATTGGGTGATTGTTGCAAGAAAAAGGCATCATCAGGGAAAGGGTTAGAAGAATAGCCGACTACATTGTGATGAAATGCAATCAGTGCGAGGACATGACTAGCTCCATATTTTTCTCCACAGTGATGATCTTCGTGCGCCAAATAATGGATGATCTCTATCGCCTCCTGGACGACATGGCGCAGAGGCCCGTAACAAGACCAGCTAGTGTTCCTAGGGCAGATTTGGAGGCACTGATGTACTCTTGATTGTTTTCTCTTTTTCGAGTCTGTATTTTCATTTTAAAGTATGTTTCGAGTCTGTTTGTAGTTTTAAATTCCTAGAAAAAGTATATTTCGAGTCTTTTGTAACTCAGTAAAGTAGAAGTTTTATTAATGAAATTTTGGAAAACCCCGAAAATTGTTTCTTTATTTTCGCATTTATTCCTTGAACTACGTGATGATCTGATTCACGCGGCGTCGTGATACGTAGGAAATCCTAATCGGATCCGGTAATAATTTCTAAATAATTCAAATAAAAGGAAAAGATAGAAAACAAGAAAAAGAGAGAAAAAAAAGAAAGAGAGAGAAAAACAAGAGTAAGGGGGAGAAATGATGAAAAGCGCCCAAAGGAAAGGAAAAGTTGGGGAGATAAACGAAAGCCGTGATGAAATACGCAACCATTGCAAAGCATATAGAAACACATTTAACTGCATAGGTGCATCACACCCCATTGTGTGATTCCCTATGTGTTAATTGTCTCGCACTAACCGGTTTGTTGTGTTTGCTACAAGTAGGTTCTATATTAAGGTGGTTGGTTTTCTGGTAATCTGCTTCACATCCCTACTTCACAAGATCAAAGGGAAGCGTTGAAATGTCATCTGAGGGTCATCTACCAACAGTTCCTATCCCCGAGGATAGCCCGATCTCGGCCATCCCAACTTCAGAGTCAGCCACTGCTGAGGAAAACAGGGTTCTGCGTCTCTGCATGTTGGAAATATGGGATGCCTGGTCCAATGGTAGGGAGCCGCCGAGTACGATACCTGGTTTCCCTGAGCTGCTTCCCAGGGCAAGTGGGACTTCCAACGTCCCAATAAGTTACCCGACTACCGCACTTGGATATCCCACCATTTCAACCCACTTTGCTGGAACACCTTCTGAGGTTTTCCCCCAGGTGTTAATTTCAGGTGCGTCCTCCAACATATTCACTGCGCCACCTTCTTCGGCTACGGTGCAACCTACTTTACCCAGGCCGAGCTTTGATCCATCACCTTTCACCTTCCAAGTACCATCTTTTCCACCAGAACCTACCTAGTTCACCACCAATTCTTACCTTCAACAACCCCAGTACGAGTTTACCACAGGACAGGAGAAAACCACAAAGAACCCCGAGCAAGAGGAGATTACCCGAAAAATGAAGAGCATGGAGGAAAGCCTTAAAAATATACAGGGTTTGAGCGGACAAAAGAGCGTATCCTACGCTGATCTGTGTATGTTCCCACATGTGCATTTACCATTGGGTTTCAAGACCCCGAAGTTTGAAAAGTATGACGGGCACGGGGATCACATAGCCCATCTCAAGAGGTACTGCAATCAATTGCGAGGGGCCGGCGGAAAAGAGGAGCTTCTCATGGCCTATTTTGGAGAGAGTCTAGTGGGCATTTCTTCTGAGTGGTACATGGATCAGGATATATCTCGTTGGTATATTTGGGATGATCTGGCTCGGGATTTTGTCCGGCAATTTCAGTATAACGTAGACATAGCTCCTGACAGGAATTCTCTGTCGAACCTCAAGAAGAAGTCCTCAGAAAGTTTCCGGGAATACGCTGTTAAATGGCACGAACAAGCNGGTGTAAGTTGAGACTACTTTCACCATTTTAGCTTTCCTTAACACAACATTTTTTCAAGAAAATGCCATATTAATTATAATTATGCAAACTAAACACACAAAAATATATTCTTAAAACTTAAGAGTTGGAACGAGTTTACCGAATTGCCGAACAACTTCTTGAAAATTAAAAATCGTTGAAGACTTGAATACTTCAATTCACCAACTTCACAATTTTTCACGAAATTGCAATAATAAAATAAGCAATTATAGAAGAGAAATTAGATATAGATTGAGAGAGATTGAGAGAGATTGGTGAGTAAAAATGAAAGAATGAGGGGGTATTTATAGTTGAGAATTGGGAAAAAGTATAATTATATAAAGTTTGGGGTTAAAATAAAGTTTGGGGGCCAAATGGCTATTTTTTAAAGTGGCCAACGGATAAATTATGAAGGCCAAGGCCAACGGCTAGATTTTAAAAATCTGATCGTTAGTCTTTTTTTAAAAAAAAAAACCTTTTTTTTTAAAAAATAGCCGTTGGGGCCCGTTAGGCCCGGTTGAACCGGCCCTGGCCTGCCTGCCGGTCCCGGGCTCGTGGGCTTAGAGATGAGAACTGGCCCGCGACGGGCCTCTTGCACCATTGGGGACCGGCCCACCAGGACCGGCCCTCCAGAACCGTTTAGCCCGTTAAGACCGCGGGCCCGGTCCGGTCCCGATCTCAGCCCGGCCCACCATACAGCATTAACCCAAACAAACAATTTACGGTAAATATAGTCCAATAAATTTTTTACATCTAGAACAGCCAAATTGCTTAAAATAAGTATTGTCTCTTTCAATATTACTTTTAAATTTTTTAATTTTACTTTTGCATTTCTCAATGTTGAGAACACCTATTCGTTATGTACTTTAAGTATTTGTTCTTTTACACTAAAGTGTTATTTCAAATTTTAATGATGACTAAAAACAAAAGTCAAAGACTCTCTGCTAATATCACTACTACTTACGCAGGTCAACTATCCAAAGCACAACACGGGAAGTTCCTAAAATCAGTGCACCAGAATAAGGAAGCAATCAAAGAAGGTCCAACAGCAGAGGCAAACAACTGTCTTATAAAGATCCCTCCATCAAATGCGTACATCAAGGAAATAAGGAAGAAAAGAAAATCAATAAACTATTCAAGACCCACGGAATACTCAAATTAAGAGATTAGAAAGAAGAATACAAGATGGAAAGCTTTAGAGTCCAAGACTGTCAAGGAAGACCTAACATATTGATTGAATCTGAATCCATCCCTGTTTCATACGCTGGATTCAAGAGGCAACCCTTGGGTCCTACTCTTAGAACACACTGTCTCAAAAAGAAAACCATAATCAACACTTTTACAAATCTCATAGAAAGGAATAGACTGCCTCATCAAGAACTATATAAAAAGACAATAAAAGACGTGGAAGATCATGCATCTTTCATTACAAGTTTTCACTCTTTCTACGTCTTAGAAAAATCAATGTATTTCTAACCTTACTAGTGTCTCAAAAGATAGAGAGAAAAAGAAAGCAAGTGAAAGATTGTATCAAGATTTCATACTATAACTCGTTAGTGGTAAACGTGAGAAAAACCACACTCTCATTTGTAATTGTTCGATTGAAGAACAAAGAGAACTCTTGTGACCAATTGATACTGGATGTTGGTGCCACATCGATACACGAACTAGTATAAAAATCTCTATCTCTCCTGTTTTTGACTTTACATTTTATTACATTTATTTGCTGAACTAACTACTGTTTGTAGAATCTCAATAGTCAACTAAGAATAAAGTTAGCCGACTAAAGAATTTTTACAACTCACCCCCTCCCCCCTTTTGTACTTTCAATTGGTATCAAAGCAGGTCTCACATTCGGAGGAAAAGTTTTGCTTAACCATGTCGATGCCCCCTTTTTCTCGCGAAATCGGGTTTATGACATTTGGGAGGATAACTCGTTCCCTTTTGGGAATTGGGTTTAAGAGAAGTGAAGAGTCGCCACCTAATGATTAAAGTGCATTAGGACACTAAGAAGGTTTTGTTTGGATAATCAGAGATTGGGTAAGGGCTTGAAATTATTCCAAGGGGAAGGTGTTAGGCACCCCTCAGAATCCACTAATGTGGTTCCCGGCCAAGCTATTGTTGTGACTTTAGGGTACAAATAACATATAGACAAATAAGGCTTCAAATAAGAGGGGATCTTCACATAAAGGTTGCAAATAGATGGAGTGGAAAGGAATGAAAGAAAAGCTGAATTTTGAGAAAAAATAGTTTGAGAAATTTGAAAATAAACAATGAAATAAACAAGTAAAAGAGAGGGGGGTCCTAGGTTTATAAATAATATGGATCACCCCACGCAACACCCGGTAACCACTTATACACGTGGTGTTATCGCGTGGTCATCATATCCATATCTACCCTTTCCCACCCCGTTAAGGTATTAAACGCGGAATGGTCTCGTTTCGCTTATCGCATGCTATTACCCGCCCTAATCCTATCAGTCCCGGAGGCATTTGGGACTACTAATCCTAAAGGGAAAGGGTATGAGGTTTTATAGTTTTAAAAGGACAAAATCCTAGGGCGACAATCAAAACACATAGAGCAAATATGCGAAAGGCATTCAAACACATAAGGCTCAAACAGACCTCCTTAGATTAGAGAAAGCATATAGTTTAGCGTGTCTTGCACGTACTGATTAGGGTCTGATTAAACTTAAAAGTTAAAGCAGGCTGATTTATCACATATTTTCAGATAAGAAGTCCGAGTTAGACCTGCCCGCTGGTTGTAATTAATAAAGACTGTTGCAGTTTATAACTTTTACCCTAAGGCTTGCCTAAGTGATAGACGAAAAACTATAGGCATGATGTCTACAGATTTCAGAAATAAGAAAATGATCTGATTACATGCTGATTTAAAGGGAAGTTGCCAGTTAAAAACGAATTTTAGAAAAACACGAGTTCTATTGTTGGTAACGCATTATTACTGCTAATTTTAGACTCATAAGCGAGTGAGGCTATTTAGATTTGAGTTAGAGCCCCTATAGGCATGCTTTTTATGTGTTTGCCAACTTAGAACATTGTTATAGACATAGAAGAGTGCAGAAATCCTATAACATGATATCTAGGTGTTGCATTGTTTTACTTAAGGCCAATAAACATGTTTGCCTAGTGAAAAGCGGGTATGAAAGAATCAGAAAAGACCTATAGGCATATTCTCTATGTGCGTGTGCAGAAGCTATAGACATAATATCTACATGAAAGTGCAGAATCCCTATAGTCATGGTATCTAAATGAGAATGCAGAGTTTCTTATAGACATGAGAGCTAAAAGAGATGCAGAAATCTTATAGGCATGATAACTACATGAAAATGCATAAGTCTTATAGGCATGGTAACTATATGGAAGTGCAGAAATCTTATAGGCATGGTAACTATATGAAAGTGCAGAAGTCTTATAGGCATGGTAACTACATGAGAAATACTGGAATTAGAGATTCCTATAGGCAAGTTATCTACCCTTTTCATGCATAGTCACCCCTCCCTTTTCACTAAACATCCCCTATAGTTATTACAAGTTATTACAGCCCAGAATGGAATAAGAAAAGCAAAATTACATCAGAAATTAAAAGTACAACCAAGGGGAGCCTAATTCAGGCTCCTTGTCTGAAACACGAGATGAACCAACTCCAAAGATCTGATTTCAAAAGCCTTTCTCTCATTTGGGGTGTGTTAGAGTTCCCTAAGAGCCTCATGTGGACTCCGGGCAGTGCTCACACCCAAATACATTACAGGATTAAGACATAGTGCAGTGTGGAAGAGCCAGCCCTCAGGTGTCCAAGTTCAGAGGGAACTCAAGGTCCCAAGGCAAGGCTCACAAGAGAGGGGCAGAACTTAGAAACTAGGAGAGAGTGTAAGTGCAGAAGAGGAGATCTGAAAGGGGAGAGGGAAAAGGGAATAGCTTAAAATCAGTGCACATAGGGGCATAGGGAAGTGGGGAATTTGAAAGAACACAAGAAGAGCAGGCTGATGGGCATACCCAACAATGGGATGTGCTGGCATACCCTCCAGCCTGTTTTAGAGGTTAAGAACTCATTGATTCAGAACCCAGTTCATGGACAACAACTGTTGTTGTCATGCCCTAAGTCACTACTCACAAACACATAGGGGTAATGGGATAGGGAGCAAAGATTCACAGTTGAAACAGGCAATAGAACATAGGCATGCTAAATTAAATATTGAACTCTACATAGACAGTAAAGTAGACACGGATATAAAGACTGTAAGTAAACACATTGGGGTTATGCTGAAACTAAAATTAGGACATACCAGTTTCAAGGAAACAAGTAAGAAGAGCAGTAGTCTTGTAAAAGCCAAAGTGCAAACAGGAAGACAGAATACTTTTAAGCGAGAGTTCAGAAGAGATTGAAATTTGTGTAGTTTGAAGTGTGTTCAATCGTGTGTGCTTTGTGAAAAGAGGGGTCGTGTATTTATAGTGTGGAAGTCATGAGGAAATAAGGTAAGAAAATAATTGAAGACTGATTGTAAATCAATCACATAAGACTCCCTTTAATTGAGGGTTTCAAATTCAAACGGGTATAAAACAATTAAGGAAAGAAATTAATCAAACACTTGTGTAAAGCATGCAATTGAGGATAAATACATAGAGGTTATTTAAGGACAAGGTCTCTGAAATACACAATTGTACAATTTAAGGAAAGAAAATCAATTAACAGCCAAGAAATCACAAGGTCTGAGATTTGGTATGAATGAACCAAGTCAGAAAGATGGAAAAGGTTTTAACTTAAGGAAAATTAGCAAACAATCAATTAGACCTATTAAAAAGGAATTCTGAGTCAATTACTAGTTTGAAAACCTTTTTGAAGAAGGATTCATCACATATAAATCATACAGACACGTCAAACATGAAAGGAACTTGTCATAAAATCAGTAGAAATTCCAGTATAGGAGAGTTCAGCAAAAATTCAGAATTGTATGAAAACAGAGATGCTCAAACTTGGTTCGGAGACCCAAAGTTAGTCTGAAAGAATTAGGGGGTCTTTTGAGCAAACCCTAAAGCAAGGATGAGAGGGCAGGAAACTGAATCGAAATCATGTTTGGAAGCTTCAGAACTCATGAGAAACATGATAGCAAAGTAACATGCAATCACAATAGAAGGATTCAAAGAATATAATGGTAAATACTGATAAGAACAGTAGAAAAAGCATGCTTAGAAGAAACTTAAACAGGGATTAGTAGAAGGCAAACAAAGAAACTTAAAACTTAGCAGGAAAATACAGTAGAAGGGCACAAGAACACCGGAAAAGTATAGCAGAAAGCATATAGGAAGACACAGTAAGATAAACATATCAGAACATGGTAAAAAATACAGTAGAGAAGCATATCAGAACATAGTGGAAGAAAATAGCAGAACATAGCATAGAAAACACAGTAGAAGGAAGAACGGAATATAGAAAGCAGTAGAGGAACACACGTGGTAGAAGGAAAACATAAGAACACAGTAGAAAAGCATACGAGACCATAATATAGGAAAACATAGCATATAGGAACATGATACAAGAACACAGTAGAGACAAATACACATAAATGACAAAGAAAAATTATAAAACATTTAAACGTTTTTCAGAAAACGCTAGATCGGAAAAGAAAGGTTTTGAAAGTGATTTTGAAAGGAAAGTCGGGAGAATCGTTTAAAAACTTCAAGTAAAGCACAGATACACAATGGATTTAAGAAGATCGGAGAAGAAAACCTCGAAGGGTTAGGGTTTCAGAAGAACCCTAAAATGAGAAAGGCTTTCAAAAGGTCACTGATCGGAGTCGAAGAAGGTCGGAATCAGACTCAAACAACTATAGCACGCCGGAGTAAGGCCGGAGATGGCCGGAAAACTCGAGTCGGCGAAGGTCTGAGTAAAGACCTTCGAGGTCTGGCCTCGAATCTTCAAGTATCGAGCACATAGGAGCGATAGGAGGTGAATATAAGACTCCCATGGTCGGAGAAGCCATGGTTTCCGATGGGTTTCGAGGTTGAAGACGGTGGGAGACGATTAGGGTTCCAGGAATGTTCGAGAGAGTTTGAGAGACGAAGGGATTCAAAGGCGGCTGATTAGGTGAAAGTGATTAGGGTTAGGGGTGTTTGGGAAATTAAGAAAGGAAAGGGGAATTATGGCCGTTGATCAAAATGATCAACGGCTTGGATCAAAAGGGGAGTCGGGCGGGTTTTTTTTTAATTGGGTTATGGGCGGGTAAATTTAGGACTTGGGTCCGGTCAGTTTGAAATTGCAATTGGGGTTTAATGAGGGGTCAATTTGGGCTAAAATTGAAATGAAATAGGGCTAACTTTAAAATAGCCACTTTTTCCCTTTTTATTTTATAAAAATAGCAAAATGATTTCTGAAAATAAATTAATGGTGCTAAATTAATTAATAGTATATAAATATTAGATTAAAATACTGGAATCAAATTTGTAATTATTAACGCAATTAGTTTTTAAAATAGGCTAGTATTGCAATTAAGTGCAATTTAGCTTTAAAAATACCAAATCAATTTATAAAAAATATGCAAAAATTACCTGAGATATATTTTGGTATAAATATAAGGATAAAATAAGTGAATCACCAAAAATGATAATCCTGGGAATAACTATTGGTTTTGTACTGTTAAAATAGGGCAATAAATTGGTTTTAAAATCTTTTAAAAATTGGAAAAATGATAAAACACTTGGACATGCTTATATATGCATATATATACTATTTTGAAAGTATTTTGCATATAAAAGAATATACGGGGAAAAATTGGGTATCAACAAACCACAAAGTGAGTAAAGATCATGGGAACAAACACTATTGTTGGAAGGAACTTCACAAACAAGGACAACTTACTTCAGTGGACAACATTTCTCATGCTAGAAAGTGCATATAGAAACGTATGCAAAGTCATATGACATCAAAGTCTGGCGTGTCATAAAAAAGGGGGATCTTCCCTTACCACAAGCAAAAAAGGATAAAACTACTAAAGGCCAGGTATCATCTGATCCGCTAGACTTAGATGACTATACTGACGAACACGTTGTTGTGGTGCAGGTAAATGCTAAAGCCAAGAACCTTCTGTATAATACAATAAGTGGTGAAGAATGTGGAAAGATCTCAAGTTGTGAAACCGCGAAAAAAAAATGTGGGACAAGCTAAAAGTTACCTATGAAGGAACAAACAAAGTCAAATAAACAAGAATAAATCTACTGATCCATGACTACGAAATATTTCAAATAAAAGACGGAGAATTAGTGGAAGAGATACTTTCTCAATTTTGCAAGATTGTTGGAGACCTGAAATCCTTTGGCAAACCAGTAAAAATGGAGAACAAGTCAAGGAAATACTGAGAAGCTTACTTACAGCCTGGCAACCTGTAACGACCCGATCGGTCGTTTCATGAGTTATCGCTTCGTTTTCCCCTTTTCTGCTTTTTTATGCTTTGCTCATCTGTGTTTTATGGTATCGGGTTGGTTGGTTCAAATACGGAAAGGTTTTGGAAAGGTTTGAGACACTTAGTCTCTTTTGAGTAAGCTTAAGTTGGAAAAGTCAACCGGCTGTTGACTTATGTGAAATAGGCCTCGGATGTGAATTCCGATGGTTCGAATAGCTTCGTGAGGTGATTTGGGACTTAGGAGCGTGATCGGAATGTGTTTTGGAAGTCCGGAGTAGATTTAGGCTTGAATTGGCGAAATTAGAATTTTGGCATTTTCCGGTTGATAGGGGAGATTTTGATATAGGGGTCGGAATGGAATTCCGTAAGTTGGAGTAGGTTCGTTGTGTCATTTGTGATGTGCGCGCAAAATTTCAGGTCATTCAGACGAGGTTTGATAGACTTTTTGATCAAAAGCGAAATTCGGAAGTTTTTGGAGTTCTTAGGCTTGAATCCATGGTTAATTTGATGTTCCGATGTTGTTTTAGGTGTTTCAAAGATTGATATAAGTTTGGATAGTGGTATATGACTTGTCCATATTTTTGGTTGAGGTCCCGGGGGCCTCGGGGTAATTTCAGATGGTTATCAGAAAGTTTGGAACTTGAAAGTTGCAGCTGAAGCTGCTGAACCTGTCATAACCGCACCTGCGGATTGGGGACCGCAGGTGCGAGCCCGCAGAAGCGGAAGTGAAGTTGCAGATGCGGTCAAGAGAGGGAAAGGCTGGAGCCGCAGAAGTGGAACTTGGGGCGCACCTGCGACGGCGCATGTGCGAGAATATGATCGCAGGTGCGGTTGCTGGGCGGATAAGTGAAATCCGCATATGCGCACCTGGGACTGCAAGTGTGGGTCCGCAGGTGCGATAATTAGACCGTAGATGCAGTTTTGCTGGGTCAGAACATATATATTTCACCCTTCGCGAATTTGGGTTATTTTTCATAACATTTCAAACGGGAAGAAGCTTTGGAGAGCAAATTCAAGGGAGAATTCAAGAGGGTTCTTTAGAGGTAAGGTCCTTGGTCCCTAAAATCGTTTTTATGATGATTTTTAAGATTGTAATCTTGAAATCTATGGGAAAATCAGTAGCAAATTGGGGGTTAGGGCTTGGAAAATTGGAGACCTAAAATTAGGGATTTGAGGAGCCATTTGTTGTCGAATTTTGGTACTTTTGGTATGAATGAACTCGCGTGGGGGGATAAGGATTCCATTGATGTAAATTCTGTCGGATTCCGAGACGTGAGCCCGGGGGTCGGGTTTGGTCAATTTCGGGAATTGTGTTGTAATTTGATTAATTTCATATGGGTTTCACTCCTTTAGCATATATTGATGGTTATGAACTGATTTTGGTTAGATTCGAGGCATTTGGAGGTCGAATCGAGAGGACAGGGCGTCGCGAGCTAGAGTTTAGCTTGGCTTGAGGTAAGTAACGCTTCCAATCTTGGTTCTGCGGGTTCGAAACCCCGAACTATGTGTTTCATGATTATTATGAAGGTGACGCTATGCCAAGTGACGGGAGTATAGGCGTGCACAGTGGGAAACGCGGTCTGGATCATTCCAGAACACCGCTTAGTGGTTCTTTCTTGCTGATATCTGTGTTGTAATTATGTGATTTAGTTGTTGAGCTGTAAATCATGTTGATTATCTTGTCAAGGCTTTACGCCGATATTATTGAGACCCAAGAGGTCGTTTCTTGCTATCATATCAATTATTTTACTGATATTCTGTACTCAGTCCTTTTCATGCATATTATATCCTGTCCCAATCTCGATTATTACTATTTGCCACATTTTATTGTTGACTGGGCTACTATCATGACACGTGGAGCCCGTGTGTGAGACTGATGAGTTATGACTGAGTGAGGCCAAGATCCTGCTATTGAGTGACAGTATGAGATTGGGCTGCACACTGCAGCGAGATATTGAACAAGCCTTCGTTGGCTTTGTTATAGCGCTTGGGCTAATGAGAGAAGCCCCTCCGGAGTCTTTACAACCCAGTGAGCGCAGATGATGATATTGAGGGATGGATCTTCCCTGGACATGGATCTTGTCCGAAGTATTATACATGGAGATGGATCTTCTCCGTGAGGCTAGAATTGCCTGTGTCCTCGGTACTGGATGACTGCGGTCAGTGATGTATATTCCAGGATGGATCTTCCTTGGGCCGGATGGCCATATACAGTACCGAGGGGTTGAGTACTTGTGAGTGGAGGTTCGTGGAACATTGATCATGCTAGTTGTGCATTGGTATATGTAAAATCTCTGAGTTTTGAACTTCGTACTGTTCGGTTGCATTTAAATACTATTGAACTTTACTTGAACTGTAAGGATGCCTACTTTTCCTGTTCAGATATATGTTATTACCTGTTGAGGTTTGGTCCGTCACTACCTGTCAGTCCATAGGTTGGACTTGTTATTTACTGAGTTGGTGTACTCACGTTACGCCCTGCACCTTGTGTGCAGATCCAGGTATCTCGAGTCATGGTAGCGGCTGCTGATTATATTGTACGGACTTTCACTTGGAGATTGCGAGGTAGCTGCTTGGCGACGCAGTTCTGCCTTCTCCTTCCCTATCTTCCTCTAGTTTATATGTTGGATATTTTTCAGACTGTACTAGCCTTGTTATTTTGAACAGTTTTAGTAGTTTTTGCTCATGACTTGTGACACCCGAGGTCGGGCTTGTATTTTCTTTCCGTTGGTTTTGGAACTTCTATTTTTATATCATTGGATTTCTGTTAAAACATGATATTTTCTTAAGCATTTCAATTGGAAAAATAGGGTAATTGGAAATAAGTGGCTGGCCTAGTTCCACGATAGGCGCCATCACGACCGGGTCGGTTTTTGGGTCGTAACACAACCCAAAGTTATTGCACTGGAATATCAAGATCTTGATAAGATGTTATATGATGAGCTAAGAGGTAATTTGAACAGACGTGTGCAAGAAGAAAGAAAGAAAACACTTGCGTTCCAAACAACATTATCTTAAGAAGAAGAAGAAGAAGAAGAAGAAGAAGAATAAGAAGAAGAAGAAGAAGAAGAAGAAGAAGAAGAAGAAGAAGAAGAAGAGGAAGGAGGAGGAGGAGGAGGAGGAGGTGGAGAACAAGAGGAAAACATAGCTATGCTCTCCAAAGTAGTATCAAGCATGATGAGAAGAAACAGAAATGGCAGAAGAGGCAAACCAAACTTCATAAAAGGTAAAACACTATATGAGAACAATCAGAATGATGGAAGATGCTATGAATGTGAAAAACTTGGTCACATTCAAGTAGAATGTCCTGAACTGAAAAAGAAAATCAAGAGAAACTATCAAAAGAAGAAATCTTTTAGTGTATAGAGCGATGAATAAGGATCTGATCATGAGGAGATAGCCAACATGTATTTCATGGCAATCATAGAAAATAGTGATGAAGAAGAATCTGACCATGAAGAAGCACATGAATTAAGTCTCATGGCAGCCGAAGGAACAAGTGAGATACATTCACCCGTGTGTCCTAAATATAATGAACTTCAAGAATTCGTTAATATTTCTCTTGTAGTAAATTTTTTTTACATAAACTTCGAAAGATTCAACAAGAAAAGAAAGACGGGGAACTGAAACTAGAAGTATGTGAGAAAGAGACATGCTTCAAGAAGAAGTTCATGAACTTCAGTTGCAACTGAATGGATTGAGAAAATCCACCAACCGTAGTTCCATCAAATCAAACTAGTCGACTCCTCATTAAAACTCTTCTAGAACAAAAAATTTAAATCGTTCCTCATTCATTCACTGTGGAAAAAATAGTCATCTATCTAACCACTGTAGGTAGGTTTAGAAATAAAGGGGAGAAACCCCCTGAAAATTCTAAGGCTCCGTCTTATTTTTATTCTGGAAAATTCGGTCACATATCTAACCGCTGCAGGTATAAAAATAGCAAGAGTTAGGTCTGGCGACCTGAGGCAACAAATCTAGCAAACAGCCAAAACCTAACAAGTTAGGACCCAAGTAGGATTGGGTACCTAAAAATAAATAATTTATTATTGTAGGAACACCTCAAGAAAATTCGAAAAGGAAAATGGTATCTTGATAACGTGTGTTCCAGACACATGACATGTGACAAACAACTTTTCAAATCAGTCACCAAGTTTGATGGTGGATCAGTAACTTTTGGAGACAAATCAAAAGTGAAGGTAATTAGAGTTGGAAAATGTAACGACCCGTTCAGCCGTTTTGAGCATTTGCACTTCGCTCGCCAGTTCTCGGGCAATGCTAGCCCCGTATGATGTATTATGACTTATGTAAATCGTTGGTTTTGGTTTTTAGGAGAATCGGAATAGTTTTGGAAGAACAATTCTCAGTTTGAAGCTTTAAATTTGAAAGATTTGACCAAGTTTTGACTTTTTAGTATATGATCTCGGATTTGGGTTTTTATGGTTTGGTTAGCTCCGTTAGGTAATTTTGGACTTAGGAGCGTATTCGGAAGGTATTTTGGAGGTTCGTGGTAGATTTAGGCTTGAATTGGCAAAATTGGAAATTTGGCATTTCCGATCGGCAGTGGAAATCTTGATATCGGGGTCGGAATAGAATTCCGGAAATTGGAGTAGGTCCGTTGTGTCATTTGCGTCGTGTGTGCAAAATTTCAGATCATTCGGACAAGGTTTGATAGACTTTTTGATCAAAAGCGGAATTTGGAAGTTTTGGAAACCTTAGGCTTGAATCCGAGGGTGTTTTGTTGATTCAATGTTGTTTTGATTGTTCCGAAGGTTGGTATAAGTTTGAATAGTGTTATGTGACTTGTTCGTACTATTGGTGGAGATCTGGGGGGCCTCGGGATGAATTCAGAAGTGTTTCGGAAAGTTTGGCTTTGGAAATGAGCAGCTGAAGTTGGGTAAGCTGCAGAAGCGGCCAGGGGCTAGAGGACCAGAAGTCGCAGATGTGAAAGCTTGAGCGCACCTACGAGACCGTAGGTGCGGAAGATAAGGCGCAGGTGTGGTTCCAGGATTTAAGTGAAAACCGCAGAAGCGGTAGTTTGACCGCAAAAGCGGTACCGCAGAAGCGGAAAAGGAACCGCAGGTGCGAAATCCCTGGGTCAGAAAGTATATAAGGTTTCCTTCGTGAATTTTTGCTAAGTTCTCCATTTTTGAAGACGGGAAGTGAGATGGGGCAGTGATTGTTCAAGGGAAATCGAAGGTTATCAGTTCGGTAAGTCACTTAAGCTTCATTACTTGTGTTTATGACCATTTTCCCATTGTTTAATCGTGGTATTAGTGGAAATTAAGGAAGAAAATTAAGGGATTAGGGCTTGATATTAGAGAACTTTGAGTGGGGATTTGAGGGACCATTTGAGGTCCAATTTCGATGCTTCTGGTATGAATAGACTCATGGGAGGATAAGGATTTTATTGATGTGATTTTTATCGGATTCCGAGTCGTGGGCCCGGGGGTCGGGTTGGATCAATTTCGGGATTTTTGATGTAATTTGATTATTTTCGCGTGGGCTTTGTTCCCTTAGCGTATATTGATGTTATGAATCTGATTTTGGATAGATTTGAGGCGAATTGAGGCCGAGTCGAGAGGCAAGGGCATCGCGGTGTAGATACTCATCCGGATTGAGGTAAGTAATGATTGTAAATGTTGTCCTAAGGGTATGAAACCCCGGATTTCACATCATTGTGCTACTTTGAGGCGACACACACGCTAGATGACGAGCGTGGGGTCATGCACTATTAGGGATTGTGACATGGTCCATCCTGTGCGACTGTTAAGTCGTGTATTTGATTGAAAATTGTTTGATATCATTGTGTTTTGGAAAGACATTACTATGTTTTGGGTTGAATGCCATATTTGGGCTTTGTGCCAACTGTTTAAACCCTTAGGGCCTTTTTACTGCTGTTTCCTCACTGTTTTGGTTTTATATCTACACTCAGTCATGCTACGTTTTACCGATTTTATCACTCAGTCATTATTACTCTATTTTTATGCATAAAATGATATTTTTGGCCGAGCACCCTGTTTTACTGATAGCCCAAGTGGCTTGTGAGGCTGATGACTGAGAGGGACCGAGGGTCTGATAGTGAGATTGATGACTGAGAGAGGCCAATGGCCGGTGGTAAGGATTACATATATATACATATATATATATATACATATATATATTTATTGGATCGGGCTGCACGCCGCAGCGATATTATATATATTTATTGGATCGGGCTGCACGATGCAGCAAAATTATATATATTTATTGGATCGGGCTGCACGCCGCAGCGATATTATATATATTTATTGGATCGGGCTGCACGCCGCAGCGATATAGCGCTTGGGCTGAAGGAGCCCCTCCGGTGTCTGCACACCCCCAGTGAGCGCAGTCGACTATATATATGGATCGGGCTGCACGCCGTAGTGATATATGGATCGGGTTGCACGCCGCAGCGGTTATTATATGGTACCTATTGAGCGTTAGTGCTGAGTGTGAGCGCTGATTGATGAGAGTTGAGTCATGAGTGACTGAGAGGCTTGCCCGAGGGGCCATATATACATGCATACGAGTGATGCTTTGCCTGAGGGGCTTGTTTTCATGGAATTACTATTTTCACTCATCTTTATACTAAGCCTCTATTGAAAATGTTAAACAAATATTTTGAGCAACTTCCATTGAAACTGGAATTTTTTTACAATATGTTTGGAAGTAAATCACTGATTTGGTTTTGTTATTTCCATTGAGATTTCCCTGTTATGTGGTGTAAATGAATGACTGAGGGTCTTGCCGGCAGGGTTGTTTATGAATTATTTTTGCCCAAGAGGCTGATTATGATTTTCATCACTTTCACTATGAACTATGTTGAACCTCTACTGAAACTGATAGAAAGAATTTTTTCGAAGGTTTTTACTGAATTCGGAGTTTAATGAGATGATTTGATTTGTATCCTGTTTTGGAGACATACTGTACCCACTGTGGTGCTATGACGTGGCTTACGTGATTTCTTACTGCTCAATCTTTATTTGCTTTTATTACTTACTGAGTTGGCGTACTTACATTACTCCCCCAACCTTGTGTGCAGATCCAGAAATTTCTGAGCTCGGTGGAAGGTTCATCAGAGTTAGTAAGGTAGCTGCATGGCGATCGCAACCCTGCTTTTCTCCCTTCTTATTCTCCCTTAATGTATTTTTGTGATTTTCCCCGACCATATTGGTCTTGAGGTCGTCAAACCGTTGTAGTAGATGCTCATGACTAATGATACCCCGATGTCGGGCTTTCTTTTCGCATTGTTGTTTTGTTTTAACATTATATAAAGGTTTATTGTTAAACAGATTTGTTTTTATCCTAAGAATGGAAAATACCGATTGGTTTGGGGTTTGTGTCGACTGGCCTAGTTCCATGATAGGCACCATCATGATCGGGTTGGTTTTGGGGTCGTGACAAGTTGGTATTAGAGCCAGGTTACATAGGTCTCACGAGTCATGAGCAGGTTTAGTAAAGTCTCGCGGATCGGTACGGAGACGTCAATACTTATCCTCGGGAGGCTGCAGAACCTTTAGGAAAACTTCACATTCTTGAATTCTTATCGTGCGACATTGATTCAGCTTGAAATGTAACTCTTTGAATTCCTTCCACGCGTTCAAATGCACGCATGAGCGCTCGGTATCAGTTGTGCGTCGATGGCTTGTGATTCCCTGATCAAGGGGAGAGATGTGGCTTCTGTGTGTTGATGTTGGGCGAGTCTGGAGGACTTGACGCCGGATTTTGCCTGTAGCTTGAGCATCGAGGTGCTGATTGTGTGAGCATGTGCATCTGGATTTATATGTTCGACAGTGTCCCTATTGAGGGAAGTGATGACTGGATAGCTACGTGATGAGTATGGTATGACTGTGAGATGTGTTCATATGAATTGAATGAGACGAGAAGGGTCTGCTTGGGGGTAGCAAGAACTATCTGGTCTTGATTTCCCGAATTGTGGGTGTGTTGAAGGATCTTTTCATGTTGCTTAGTCGGGAAGTGAAGTAGATTTCACGTTGTGATATGAGTTCGGACTCAGGAGGATTAAGAGATTATTGATGTTTATGACGGTGGAAGGGTATAAAGAGATGTTAGTTTAAGCGAAGCAGGTGGGTTATCTCCTGCGGGGTGTTCTGAAGTTTGTGTGATCCTTATTATGTTTGTTGGAAGACCTCTTTTACCAGTGAAATATGCGTGTCGCAGTTTGAAGTTGGGTCGTTGAACAGAGTGGGCTTGACTGTGACGAGGGTAAATGCGAGGTTCGCAAATGATTTGAAATACGAGATAGTATGTGTCGCATGAGATTATGAGGGAGTTAGTTGAATATCTCTATGGTACTATGGCAGTGATAGAGCATAGGCATTATGATTTATTGTGTGTTTTGACCTATGGCTTTGAGCCAAGTGGGGGAGTCTGCTATCGATCAGTTCATTGCACGGTTATGTACTATATTGGTTCGAGTTTGAGGCATACTGGTAAATCAGTTATGGATTACAGAGGTTGAGATCGAGGATTACCCGAATAAGGGAAAATTTGGATAAAGGTTGGGTTATACTGTAGGTACATGAGAAACATTGAATGATCTAGTTGTTATTTGTATGGCTTAGAAGAATGGGATTATTTCCGGGGGTGTTGGATTGCTAATGGAGCATATGTCATTCGGCCCGTTTGATCATATAATTGAGGTTTGAGTAGGGTGAACGACTCCCAAGAATGGTTCCATTGGATTCCTGATGTATATGTAACAATTGGGAATCTTCAGGATGTGTATTTGGCTAGAAACTGAGATTTATTTTGGAGGGTGTCAGGACTTGTGACGTTTCTATATCCTTATGGATTCTACATACCAGTATCAGGAAAGCGAAGGTAATGGCTTTAGATTCTCAGAGTGGTCTCTTCAGAGCGGGTATCTCAGTTGTGGTACTTTAGGGGTGCTTCAGAAGAATACAACTGTTTATGGGCCTTAGGGCGGTGTGGTTTTATGCTCGGGGTCTCGTGTGGTGAGTCTGAGTTGAGAGATTGCGGTATTATGGCGAGGAGAAGTATCAAATGGAAGGTAATTTAGAAGGAACTTGGATAAATAGGATAGCTTAGTAGTAGGTCGGATCGGCATTGTAAGGAATACGATTAGTTCTTTGGATGCTTCTGAGGTAATGAGTTTCTATAGGTGTTTCATGGCAAAGCTCTTAGGTTGTGGTGATCTGCGTAGCTTGGTCGAGTTAAAAGGATTCAGTCCTGACGGTTTGGTCTTGTGCAAATGGAATTCGGAGAGTTCTTGATGGTTTCTACCACGGTTAGAGATGTAATTTTCTACTGGCGTGAGGAGCATGAGATGTATAGTGATTTTCTTCTAGATGGGGATCAAATGGAAAGTTCTTGGCTAGTTGAGTACGTAGTTGGTTGTGGCTCGGAGAGGATATGAATTTCTTACGTTTATCCTAGGATAGTATGGTATATGCGGTATGTTGTGTAGGATTGAGATTTGCATGTGTGAGATCACGGTTCAGTTCTGAATGGAAGGCCATAAATTCTTAGGCAGCATGGGTAGTTTCGAATGATTAGGCAAATGATATTGCTAATTGGTGTGGCTTGATGAGGGTATACATTTCAGAAAGGGCGATGTGTCGAGTTATTTGTGCTTCATCGGTATTGCAGTACTATCTTGTTTGATCGACTGCTGATATTCAAAATTTGCTTGGCGGCACAGGAGAATTTTAGGACTACCCTAGTGGGATGATCGAGTATTAGAGATGTGTTAGATATTCGGGCGGTAGAGTTGGGATCGGATATGATGATTTGTGTGCTTTATTGATTTGGAGACTGGGAGTTCTCATAAACAGGTTATTTCGTGGTTATGGACTGTGAAGATGGGGGCAAGCAAGTCAGATGATAGTATGTGCTATGATTCAGTCATTGTGAACTTTCGAAGATTTGTTTATCTATTGTGGGTGACCAGAGTTGATTTGGGGTCCATTGGTAAGCCAATATGGATGTGCGTTCTGCATCGAGTCGAATTTGTTGACTCCGAACTGCTATTGTTGGGAGATGTGCCATTCGATTGTTGTTGAGCTTATTCGTGTTCTAGAGTGATCTATGAGTTACTCTCCTGTGCTACGAGAAGTTGTGATTTGGTGGTTATATGCACATATGGTGCGATTTTATTTGGGCCTTATAGCGAGATTTGAACGAGACGGGTATTTGGATGTTGCATGATTTGTTACGCATTGGATACGTTCTTTCAGACTGGTATGGCATTGCGTCATTTGCTTCTCCAGGGTTATGATGACTCACTTTTGGGTGCTAGGCATCGAATTGCGCTTAGTTGATGATTTTGGGCATGGTGACTTGAGGTGTCTCATATGAACCGGTGTTTGGATAGGGTCGCGCATTGCGGCGAAGTTATGTTGAGCTATGATCCTTCGGGTTAGATTCGCGTGTTCTGGTTCTACGATGTGTGATGGGTTCTCAGCATTTTGTTGTGGTGGTACTGGTGAGCTTGCGGTACAGCTCTCTCATTTGATTCCCTTTCATGATTTGAGTACATTTGGACTATTACTTATTGGTGCACGGAATTAAGGGGTTCGGCTTTAGATTGTATCGATGTGTCATGTCACTAGAGTGGTTGTGTTGGATGAGATGAGGTCATTGGGATCTAGAATGAATACTATCGGATTCGACTTCAGCATGTTGGAAGGATAATATCGGGATTCGGCTTAGAAATTCACTACAGTCCTGGCAGAAGGATAGGGAACTCAATGACTGGTTGATCTGAGGAATGGTTATGATTTTTGCATGTTTCTTTCATCATGGGTAGTATAAGAAAGTGTTGGAATGAGGCTTTGTTTGATAAGAAATTTATTATCAGTATTGGGTTGTTTGAGCAGCTGCTGTGATCAGAAGTATTTCTACGAGTGGT
This sequence comes from Nicotiana attenuata, assembly GCF_001879085.1. Lineage (NCBI taxonomy): Eukaryota > Viridiplantae > Streptophyta > Magnoliopsida > Solanales > Solanaceae > Nicotiana > Nicotiana attenuata. The sequence continues at coordinate 28,022,089 of NC_031994.1, forward strand.
TGAATTATATAGTATATCATGTGATTACATCTTGGGTTACAGATATGGTTTGATACAACTTGTTCGGACTTATGCAGCTTATAGATGAGAGATTCTGATCTTATAGATAAGTTCAGAAATGGAAATCTGGTTCTAAGTTTCGTGGGCTTGGTCGAATTGTGAAATTTCAGTTGCATTGTGCTATTGGACCTATATGAGATAGGGTGACATGGGATCACCCCCGGGTATGTGAATGGTAAGGTTATTGAGTGATTTGTTGGCTTTTGGAACAACTCCGGGCACGTTCGAGGACGAACGTATGTTTAAGTGGGGGAGCATGTAACGACCCGACCGACTGTTTTGAGCATTTGCACTTTGCTCGCCAGCTCTCGGGCAAGGCTAGCCCCGTATGATGTATTATGACCTATGTAAATCGTTGGTCTTGGATTTCAGGATAATCGGAATAGTTTTGGAAGAACAATTCTCAGTTTGAAGCTTTAAATTTGAAAGATTTGACCAAGTTTTGACTTTTTAGTATATGATCTCGGATTTGGATTTTCATGATTTGGTTAGCTCCATTAGGTGATTTTGGTCTTAGGAGCGTGTTCGGAATGTATTTTGGAGGTCCGTGATAGATTTATGCTTGAATTGGCAAAATTGGAAATTTGGCATTTCCGGTCGGCAGTGGAAATCTTAATATCGGGGTCGGAATGGAATTCCGGAAATTGGAGTAGGTCCGTTGTGTCATTTGTGTCGTGTGTGCAAAATTTCAGATCATTCCGACAAGGTTAGATAGACTTTTTGATCAAAAGTCAAATTTGAAAGTTTTGGAAACCTTAGGCTTGAATCCGAGGGTGTTTTGATGATTCAATGTCGTTTGGAGTGTTCCGAAGGTTGGTATAAGTTTGAATAGTGTTATGTGACTTGTTCGTACTTTTGGTGGAGGTCCGCAAGGGCCTCGGGATGAATTCGGAAGGGTTTCGGAAAGTTTGGCTTTGGAAATGAGCAGCTGAAGTTGCTGCCCCTATCATAACCGCACCTGCGGATTGGGGACCCCAGGTGCGTGATTGCAGAAGCGTTGGGTACGCCGCAGAAGCGGCCAGGGGCTAGAGGACCAGAAGTCGCATGTGCGGAAGCTTGAGCGCACCTGCGAGATCGCAGGTGCGAAAGGTAAGGCGCATGTGTGGTTCCAGGATTTAAGTGAAACCCGCAGAAGCGGTAGTTTGACCGCAAAAGCAGTAGCGCAAAAGTGGAAAAGGGACCGCAGGTGTGAAATCCCTGGGTCAGAAAGTATATAAGGTTTCCTTCGCGAATTTTTGCTAAATTCTTCATTTTTGAAGACGGGAAGTGAGCTAGGGCAGTGATTCTTCAAGGGAAATCGAAGGTTATCAGTTGGATAAGTCACTTAAGCTTCATGACTTGTGTTTATGACCATTTTTCCATTGTTTAATCTTGGTATTAGTGGAAATTAAGGAAGAAAATTGAGGGATTAGGGCTTGATATTAGAGAGCTTTGAGTGGGGATTTGAGGGACCATTTGAGGTACGATTTCGATGCTTTGGGTATGAATAGACTCGTGGGAGGATAAGGATTTTATTGATGTGATTTTTATCGGATTCCGAGTCGTGGGCCCAGGGGTCGGGTTGGACCAATTTCAGGATTTTTGATGTAATTTGATTATTTTCGCGTGGGCTTTGTTCCCTTAGCGTATATTGATGTTATGAATCTGATTTTGGATAGATTTGAGGTGAATTGAGGCCGAGTCGAGAGGCAAGGGCATCGCGGTGTAGATACTCATCCGGATTGAGGTAAGTAATGATTGAAAATGTTTTCCTGAGGGTATGAAACCCCGGATTTCACATCGTTGTGCTACTTTGAGGCGACACACGCGCTAGATGACGAGTGTGAGGTCGTGCATTGTTGGGGATTGTGACTTGGTCCGTCCCGTGCGACTGTGAAGTCGCGTATTTGATAGAAAATTATTTGATATCGTTGTGTTTTGAAAGACAATACTATGTTTTGGGTAGAATGCTATATTCGGGCCTTGTGCCAACTGTTTGGACCCTTAGGGGCTTTTTACTGTTGTTTCCTCACTGTTTTAGTTTAATATCTACACTCAGTCATGCTACGTTTTACCGATTTTATAACTCAATCGTTATTACTCTGTTTTTATGCTTAATATGATATTTTGGGCCGAGCACCCTATTTTACTGATAGCCCGAGTGGCTTGTGAGGCTGATGACTGAGAGGGACCGAGGGTCTGATTGTGAGGTTGATGACTGAGAGAGGCCGATGGCCGGTGGTTTGGATTATATATATATATATATATATATATATATATATATATATATATATATATATATATATATATATATATTGGATCAGGTTGCACGCCGCAGCGATATTATATATATTTATTGGATCGGGCTGCACGCCGCAGCGATATTATATATATTTATTGGATCGGGATGCACGCTACAGTGATATTATATATATTTATTGGATCGGGCTGCACGCCGCAGCGATATAGCGCTTGGGCTGAAGGAGCCCCTCCGGAGTCTGCACACCCCTAGTGAGCGTAGTCGACTTTATATATGGATCGGGCTGCACGTCGCAGTGATATATGGATCGGGCTGCATGCCGCAATTGTTATTATATGGTACCTATCGAGCGTGAGTGCTGTGTGTAAGCGCTGATTGATGAGAGTTAACTCATGAGTGACTGAGAGGCTTGTCCGAGGGGCCATATATACATGCATACGAGTGATGCTTTGCCTGAGGGGCTTGTTTTCATGGAATTACTGTTTTCACTCATCTTTATACGGATCCTCTATTGGAAATGTTAAACAAATGTTTGAGAAAGTTTCATTGAAACTGGAATTTATTTAACGAGATGTTTGGAAGTAAATTACTGATTTGGTTTTGTTATTTCCGTTGTGATTTCCCTGTTATGTGGTGTAAATGAATGACTGAGGGTTTTGCCGGCAGGGCTGTTTATGAATTATTTTTGCCCAAGGGCCGATTATGATTTTCATCACTTTCACTATGAACTATGTTGAACCTCTACTAAAACTGATAGAAAGACATTTTTCAAAGGTTTTTACTGAAATCGGAGTTTAATGAGATAATTTGATTTGTATCTTGTTTTGGAAACATACTGTACCCACTGTGGTGCTATGACGTGGTTTACGTGATTTTTTACTGCTCATTCTTTATTTACTTTTATTACTTACTGAGTTGGCGTACTCACATTACTCCCTGCACCTTGTGTGCAGATCTAGGTATTTCTGAGCTCGGTGGCAGGTTCACCAGAGTTAGCAAGGTAGCTGCATGGCGATCGCAGCCCTGCTTTCTCCCTTCTTATTTTCCCTTAATGTAGTTTTGTGATTTTCCCCGACCATGTTGATCCTGAGGTCGTCAAACCGTTGTAGTAGACGCTCATGACTAGTGACACCCCGATGTTGGGCTTTCTTTCCGCATTGTTGTTTTGTTTTAAACATTATATACAGGTTTATTGTTAAACAGATTTATTTTTATCCTAAGAATGGAAAATACCGATTGGTTTGGGGTTTGTGTTGGCTGGCCTAGTTCCATGATAGGCGCCATCATGACCGGGTTGGTTTTGGGGTCGTGACAAGTTGGTATCAAAGCGAGGTTACATAGGTCTCGCGAGTCATGAGCAGGTTTAGTAGAGTCTCGCGGATTGGTACGGAGACGTCTATACTTATCTTCGGGAGGCTGCACAACCTTTAGGAAAACTTCACATTCTTGAATTCTTATCGTGCGACATTGATTCAGCTTGAAATGTAACTCTTTGAATTCCATCCACGCGTTCGTATGCGCACATGAGCGCTCGGTATTAGTTGTGCGTCAATGGTTTGTGATTCCCTGATCAAGGGGCAAGATGTGACTTCTGTGTGTTGATGTTGGGCCAGTCTGGAGGACTTGAGGCCGGATTTTGCTTATAGCTTGAGCACCGAGGTGTTGATTGTGTGAGCACGTGCATCTGGATTTATATGTTCGACAGTGTCCCTATTAAGTAAAGTGATGACTGGATAGCTACGTGATGAGTATGGTATGACTGCGAGATGTGTTCATATGAATTGAATGAGACGAGAAGGGTCTGCTTGGGGGTAGCAAGAACTATCTGGTGCTTGATTTCTATCGTGATTTGATGTATAGCCCCGAATTGTGGGTGTGTTGAAGGATCTTTTCATGTTGATTAGTTGGGAAGTGACGTAGATTTCACGTTGTGATATGAGTTCAGACTCAGGAGGATTAAGTGATTGCGTGATGTTTATGACGGTGGAAGGGTATAAAGAGATGTTAGTTTGAGGCGAAGCATGTGGGTTATCTCCTGCGGGGTGTTCTAAAGTTTGTGTGATCCTTATGTTGTTTGTTGAAAGACCTCTTTTACCAGTGAAATATGTGTGCCGCAATTTGAAGTTGGGTCATTGAAGAGAGTGGGCTTGACTGTGACGAGGGTAAATGCGAGGTTCGCAAATGATTTGAAATACGAGATGGTATGTGTCGCATGAGCTTATGAGGGATTTAGTTGAATCTCACTATGGTACTGTGGCAGTGATAGAGTATGGGCATTATGATTTATTGTGTGTTTTGACCTATGGCTTTGAGACAAGTGGGGGAGTCTGCTATCGGTCAGTTGATTGCATGGTTATGTAATATAATTGTTCCAGTTTGAGGCATACTGGTAAATCAGTTATGGCTTACAGAGGTTGAGATCGAGGATGACCTGAATAAAAGGAAAATTTGGATAAAGGTTGGGTTATGCTACATGGTTACATGAGAAACATTGAATGATTTAGTTGTTGTTTGTATGGCTTAGAAGAATGGGATTATTTCCGGGGGTGTTGGAGTGCTAAGGGAGCACATGTTGTTTGGCCCATTTGATCAGTATAATTGAAGTGGCTTTTGAAAAAGCAAATAATGTTTGTTTGAAAACCCCGATATAGGTCCTAAGAACCTAAAATTTAAGCATCATGTGTTAGCCCACATTATTGCTACCACCCTCCTTCCTCGCACTGGGTCCCTTAGCACCTTGTCTACCCAAGATGTATTTGTCCTGTACTGTCTTGTGAATGAAAAAACTATTGATTAGTTCGCCTGGATACATCAATACATGCTTGAGAGTATTAGCGATGTATCTTCTTCTACTAATAGTTTGCCCTATGGTCTACTAATCTCTCATGTTCTGCAAGCGATGAAAGTGGACTTATCTCCCTTTGCTCCTAAAGTCATCTCTAGCACTTATGACAAAATAATTTTTGCAATGATGGGATACACCTTGGTTAAAGGGACTTGTATTAAGAAAGACAAAGCCCCAAAAACTACAACCTCAACTCAACAGGGTGCTAGAGGAATTAAGTCTGAAGTCAGCCAACCTTCATCCTCAGATTAGTTGCTGCTAATCCAACAAAACATTGTAGGTGTCAAGGATATGCTAACCATTATGCAGGGACATATGGACAAAATCAGGGATGTGACGAAGGAAACTGGAGCAGATGTGGCCAGAATAAGGATCAATCTTCAGACTACAAAGAGACTAGGTATTAGGGCTATGCAGGATGTCACTGATCGATTGGACAAAGTCTCCAAGGAGATTGGTGCCTCCTATGACAGTTTCTGCACTAAAGTGATCAACACTCTGAAGCATTTCCTTGGAAGGAGTTGATTATGTGGGATGTTTAAACTATGACTACTTTTTTGTGTGTTCTGTTAAGACTTTATGTGGTGGTGCTTGCTCAGGTATATGGTCAACCTAGGCCGACTATGCCTGCTTTTGCTTGACTATGACTTCTTAGTTATTTATATAAGTACTGCATGAATCTTCTCTGCCTGTTATTATCTATCACTATCTGTGTATCTTCTCTTCCATCTTTTTGATTGATCTCAAAAAGGAAGAAGAAAAAGAATATAAAGATAGGGGGAGCAATACATGGATACAAAGATAGGGGAAGCACAACAGGCAAAATGGATACAATGTGAAATGGAAGTATCAAATAAATAATTTTTTAAAATCTTTAACTCTTTTGTTTATTGTCATCATCAAGGGGGAGGGGGAGGGAAATTCTTAGGTTTCGAATTTTAATGATGGCTAAAAACAAAAATCAAAGACTCTCTACTAATGTCTCTGCTACTTATGCGGGTCAACTGTCCAAAGCACAAGAAGAGAAGTTCCTAAATTCAGTGCACCCGAATAGGAAAGCAATCAAAGAAGGTCCAACAGAAGAGGCAGATAACTGTCTTATAAAGATCCCTCCATCACATGCTCACATAAAGGAAACAAGGAAAGAAAGGAAAACAATCAACTATGCAAGACCTACGAAGACTCAAATTAAGCGATTGAAAATAAAACCGCAAGAATGGAAAGCTTTAGAGACCAAGACCGTCAAGGAAGATCTAACATATCGATTGAGTTTGAATCCAACCATGTTTCATACGCTGGATTCGAGAGGAAAACCTTGGGTCCTAATCTTAGAACACACTGCCTCAAAAAAAAAATCATAATCAATAATTTTCCAAATCTCAGAGAAAGGAATAGACAGCCTCATCAAGAACTATATAAAAAGAGAATAAAAGACGTGGAAGATCATGCAACTTTCATACAAGTTTTTACTCTTTCTATTTTTTAGAAAAACCAATGTATTTCTAACATTACTGGTGTCTCAAAAGATAGAGAGAAAAAGAAAGCAAGTGAAAGATTGTTTCAAGATTTCATACTGTAACTCGTAAGTAGTAAACGTGAGAAAAACCACACTCTCATTTGTAACTGTTCGATTGAAGATCTAAGAGAACTCTTGTGACCCAAGGATACTGGATGTAATTACCACATTGATACACGAACTAGTATAAAAATCTCCGTCTCTCTTGTTTTTGCCTTTACATTTTGTTATATTTATTTGCTGAACTAACTATTGTTTGCAGAATCTCAATAGTCAATTAAGAATAAAGTTAGTCGGCTAAAGAATTTTCATAATTCACCCTGCCCCTCTCTCTTGTACTTTCATAAAGAACACCTTATATACAATATTATACATCAAGTATGTTATTATACGGTGAATGTACAACATCTGTAGGCAAAAACCTAAACTCTCTCTACTATTGTGTACATTGTATAACTGTGAACACATGATTATACATACATATATATATATATATGTATGTATATGTATAATTTGAGAATGTATTATATTGTCCAAATCCATTTAAAAAAAATGAGAGCCTACATTATTATAAAACAATATATACAATATTAATATATCGAAATAGCCCTAAAATATTAAACGGAAGAATTCATATGGAAAGGACATAACTGCAATAACCTATTTTTGGACTACAATACCTTCTATGCTAATTTTTAATATTTAAACTTTTAAAATTAATAAAATCTTGTCTATTAAATTATTATTAAAAATATGTAGGAAGGTTTAATAAAATCAATTCCATAAGAATCCTCCGTATTGAAAATACATTACCACTACATAATGTCCAGTACGAAGAAAAAATAAAAGTAATATTAAATGGAATGCATACAGAGCTGAAATTGAGAAGAAAAAATATCCCCACAATAATATATTTTTATATTATATTTGAACTATTTTCCTACTCAAATAATATTTTTTTAATCAATTTTTCATGTAATATTAAAAAATACCCAATTATTGAACAACAACTAAGAAAATATTTAAGGATATAAATGTGTGAGAAAGAAAAAAAAATGATTGGTAAGGATCAATATCACTAATGATTCGACAAACATACAAATCTAAAAGTGAAATGTCATATCAATCTTTTACTCTTTGAAAATAAAATTTATAGTGGATAAAATTATAATTAAGATTAAATATTCAAAACAAGAGATGAACTAATATTAAGATCTGAATCAAAATAGAATAAATTATTTTTTATGTTAAAACCAAATGACTAAATATTTTAATTAATTATTTAGCAAGAGAATCCAATTCAGTTATTTTTTAAATTCATCATATGAGTAAAATTCTTATTCAATTTATAAAAAAGAATCTTAGGGTACATAAATTTATTCCATAAAAAGAGCGTTAGAACACAAAGTGAAAAAGGTTAATATATTATTAAGAAACAAAATGCAAAACAAGTGTCTGAGGAAAGCACAATCAAAGCTAAATCCTAAACAACAGTTTTCAAGACTATATTATAAAGAGTCGACTCTAGTATAACGGAATTATTATTTGTAGATGCTTCCGGCAGAATCGAAATAATATTTCTATGTCATGCATTACTTGCAAATATCATATCAAGAGGCATGACACTGTTAGCAATAATAGCACGTGGTATACCAACGATGATTTAATTGTGAGACCACCCACTTTAGATTTGATATACCTCTTCAAACAACTTATATAACCATCACAAATATATCAAAGCAGAGCATGGTGCTAGCGATATATTGGATATTAATGAATCGTTTGGTTAAAAACTAATGGTTTGGGAAGTGATTTCTGTCAAGTACTACCAGTAGTTCTAAAATCGACAAAAGCATTGATTGTAAATTTTAGAAAGTTTATTACTTTTGAAAAGTGTTTGATAATATTTGACATAAGATATTCGTGCATCGCACGAATGTAGAGACACACACACACACACACACACATACATACATACATACATATATACATACATACATACATACA
>NC_031994.1:28030794-28120029 GCF_001879085.1 Nicotiana attenuata
GGGGGGGGGGGGATAGAGTGTACGCAGACCTTACCCCTACCCTCGGAGGGGTAGAGAGACTGTTTTCGAAAGATCCTCGGCTCGAGAAGAAGAAAAATAAATAGTAGACAAAAGACAATAGATCATGACAACAATAGAAGATAAAAAAAAATAGTAACAACATCGTAAGAAATAGAAAAATAGATGTAAAAGCAATAACTATAAACAACAATACTACCATAGGAAATAGTGAGGAAACTACATAAACCACTAACAACCCACAGCGAAACATCAACAGGCCAGCCCCGCCCCCTGGACAACAAAGAAAAAATGCTCGACTCCCTCCTAACCTACAACCCCAATGCTCGACCTCCACCCTTTTCTATCCAGAGCCATGTCCTCGGAAATCTGTAGTCGTGTCATGTTCTGCCTGATCACCTCACCCCAATACTTCTTAGGTCGTCCTCTACCTCTCCTCCTACCTGCCAATGCTAACCGCTTACACCTCCTAATCGGGGCGTCTATGCTTCTCCTCCGCACGTGACCGAACCATCTAAGCCTCGCTTCCCACATCTTGTCGTCCATGGGAGTCACGCCCACCTTCTCCCAAATATCTACATTCCTAATCTTATCCAGCCTAGTGTGCCCGCACATCCATCTCAACATCCTCATTTTTTGCCACTTTTCATCTTCTGGGTATGAGAATTTTTGGTTGCCCAACACTCAGCCCCATACAACATGGCCGGTCTAGCCACCGCTCTATAGAACTTGTCTTGGTGGCACTTTCTTGTCACACAGGACTCAAAAGAGTTGAAGAGCGAAGAAAAATATAATTTTGATTTAGAGCTTGAGGCTAAACCAAGTAAATCTAAAATTGTTGGGCTAAACCGTAACTCAAATCTATGGGCTGATACCCAACTTGAATATCCCTTTGAAATATAATAGCAAAATAGTCGCTCTTTAATGCGGAATAACATTTGAACAAAATACTCCTACGGAAGAACTCCAGGAACAAGAGCGAAGTTTAGACATTTCTCAATTCAAATTCCAGAAATAAATATTGGAGTTTAAAATGTGCAGTTGACACTCCAAGAATAATTAATAGAATTTAAACCTACACGAGCAATTATTAGAGTTTGTTTACACTTGAAATTTAAAATCCAGAAAAATCTCTGCAATATTTTTTTTCTTCCTTGTTCAGCAACACTAATGGCAACTCCTTTTACTATTTTCTCAACAATATTCCTAAAGGATTCACAACACATTCATGCTTTTGTGTTACCCTAATACATTATTATAACGGCACCAAATGTATTTAAATAAATAGACATAACAACCCAACAATTTACCAAATACAAAAAATGAAACTAGCACGAATCTGATGGCATGTTCGCTGTCCATGAAAAGCGACCTGGAAGTTGGTGTAAGATTTTTAGAGCATTAACATGCAGCCTTAATTAGTGGATGTATTGATTTTTTAGAGAAGCAGAGTGTCACGACCCGGAATCCCACCATCGGGACTGTGATGGCGCCTAACATCACACTTGCTAGGCAAGCCAACGTTAGAGATTTATTAGTCAATTCCTTTACGTTTCAGTGATTAACAATAAGCAAGCTAAAACAAGTTGAAATAAACGCGGAAGTAAATAAATAACAACTCTGATTATATACTATTACTACCCAGAATCCGGAGTCACAATTCAGGAACATTCTAAGATTTTACTACGAGTATTTGTCCGGAAAAAAATACAACTTTTTGCGAAATAAAGAAAACATTAAAATATGAAGTGTGGAAGGGGATGCTAGGGCCTGCGGACGCCAACAGGACTACCTTGGGTCTCCAAGCAAGTGAATCTGTAACGACCCGGTAGGTCGTTTCGAGAGTTATAGCCCCGTTTCCCCCTATTTCTGTTTCCTTTTGTGTTCTTCAGCTATATTTTATTGTATCGTGTTGGTTGATTCGGGTCCTGAGTGGTTCCGGAGTGGAATGAGACACTTAGTCTCCTATTTAGAAGCTTAAGCTGGAAAAGTCAACCGGATATTGACTTATGAGTAAACGATCTCGAATTTGGATTTTTATGGTTCGGTTAGATCCATTAGGTGATTTTGGACTTAGGAGCGCATCTAGAATGTGCTTTGGAGGTCCGTGGTAGAATTAGGCATGAATTGACGAAAGTTGGAGTTTTGACGATTTTGGTCGGCAGTGAAAATTTTGATATCGGGGTCGGAATGGAATTTTAGAAGTTGGAGTAGGTTCATAGTATCATTTGTGACGTGTGTGCAAAATTTCAGGTCATTCGGAGGTGATTTAGTAGGTTTCGACGTCATTTGCGGAAATTTAAGTTTATAAATTTTTAGGCTTGAATTCGAGGGTAATTTGGTGTTTTGATGTTGTTTTGAGTGTTCCAAAGGTTCGACTGAGTTTGTATGTTGATATGTGACTTGTTGGTATGTTTGATTGAGGTCCCGAAGGGCACGGGATGATTTCAGATGGTTAACGGAGAGTTTGGAACATGGAAAATGCAGCTGAAGTTGTTGGTTCTGTGTTAACCGCACCTGCTGAGTAGGAACCGCACGTGCGAGAACCGCAGATGCGGAAGTGGAGCTTAGATGCGGAGTATCACCCGGGAAGGAAGAACCGCAGAAGCGGGCAAGGCCCGCAGGTGCGATATTTTGGGCCGCAGATGCGGATTTTGAGGAGTAAGTGGAATCCGCACCTGCGATGGTTTTTCCGCAGGTGCGGCGTCGCAGAAGCGTGTATTTTGACCGCAGGTGCGGTTTTGCTGGGCAGAACCTATAAATTGAAGACTTCGCGAATTTTGCTCATTTCAACCATTTTTGAAGATGAGTTTTGGAGCTTTTGGGGTAATTTTGAAGAGGGATTCAAAGGATTATCAGTGAGGTAAGTTGCTTGAGCCCTAATACTCGTATATGTGGTGATTCCCCATTGTTTAATCATGTAATTGGTGAAGATTAGGAGTGAAAAGGAGGGGTTAGGACTTGGGATTTTGGAGAGTTGATTTGAGGATTTGAGGGACCATTTGATGTCGAATTTTGATGAATTTGGTATGGGTAGACTCGTGAGTGAATGAACTTTCTAGTTTTGTGACTTTTGTCGGATTCCGAGACGTGGGCCCGGGAGCCGGGTTGGAGTGGATTTCATTATTTGTGTCTAATTTGATAGTTTTTCTTGTGGAATTAATTCCATTAGCGGATATTAATGGTATTCTACTGATTGTGAATAGATTCGGAGTATTTAGAGACCGAATCGAGGGGCAAGAGCATCAGAGAGTAGAGATTTGACCGGCTTGAGGTAAGTAACGATTGTAAATCTAGTCCTGAGAGTATGAAACCCTGGAATTTTGTGTCATGTGACTATTTTGAGGTGACGTACATGCTAGGTGACGAGCGTGTGGGCGTGCACCATTGGGGATTGTGACTTGGTCCGTCCCGTATCTACTGTAAAGTTGAATATTTTGTTGAAACTACATGCTTCTTACTTGTTTTAGAAAGAATTGGTGTAAATCAGGCTGGATGCCATGTTTAGGCCTTATGCTAGTGTGGTTCGGACCTTAGAGGTCTTTTATTGCTATCCTCTCATTGTTTACGATTGGAAATCTATACTTAGTCCTGTTTATACTTATTGATTTTAATAACTCAGTCTTTATTGCTCTGTTTGATGCATATAAATGTCGTTTTGGGCTGAGTACCCTGTTTTTACTAGAGCCCGAGTGGCTTGAGAGGTTTATGACTGAGTGAGGCCGAGGGCCTGATTTGTAAGGATTTATGGGATTGGGCTGCATGCCGCAGCATGTTTTACTGATTTATGATTGAGTGAGGCTGAGGGCCTGATTGATTTATGCCATGATTGGCTTGTTATAGCGCTTGGGTTGAAGGAGCCCCTCCAGGGTCTGCACACCCCCAGTTAGCGCAGGTACCTACTGAGTGCGAGTGCCGAGTGTTGAGTGACTGGGAGGCATGAGTGATGGTGAAGTATGCCCGAGGGGTTGTATACGAGTGGCTGTGAGGTTTGCCCGATGGGATGTATATGAGTGATGTTTTGCCCGAGGGGCGGTTTATGATTTCATCATTTTTGCTTACGTTTGCATTGAGATCTTTTTGAAAACTGTTGAAAAATATCTTTAAATGATTTTTACCAGAACTGGGTTTATACGAGATGATTTGATTCAAAACCTGATTTTAAAAGCCCGTTGTATTTTACTGAGCTTTCATGATATGAACTTTAAATGCTTTATTGCTCGTCAATACTGCTCAGCCTTTATTTACTGTTGTTACTTACTAAGTTGGCGTACTCATGTTACTCCATGCACCTTGTCTGCAGATCAAGGCGTATCAGGACCCGGTAGCGACTGTTGACTATTCCAGTTGTAGATCTTCTCGGAGTTAGCATTGTAGCTTGCTGGCGATCGCAGCCCTGCTTTTCTCCCTCCTATCTTCTTATAGTTGTTTGTAGTTATTTTCCAGACTGTGTTAGTCTCGGTATTTTTGGATAAATTGTAGCAGATGCTTATGACTAGTAACACCCCGATGTCGGGCTTTTCTTTCCACACTTTTTTTATTTAGAATTTTTTATGGAGTTTTATTATTAAATAGCTTGAATTTATCTTTAAGATGAAATATCGTGTTGTTTTTGGTAAAGAGTCGGCTTGCCTAGTACTTCAATAGGCGCCATCACGACATGGTAGTTTGGGTCATGACAAGTTGGTATCAGATCCTAGGTTACATAGGTCTCACGAGTCATGAGTAGGTTTAGTAGAGTCTTGCGGATCAGTACGGAGACGTCTGTACTTATCTTCGAGGCTGCGGAACCTTTAGGAAAACTTCACATTCTTGAAATCTTGTCGTGCGAATCTGTTCATTCTGGTAACTAAACTTCTGTTATTCTATTCTCTAACAGATGGTGAGGACGCATGCTACCGGTCAAGATGGACGGCCACCAGTACCACCAGGTGGAGCCGCAAGAGGCCGAGGTTGCGGTCGAGGTCGTGGTAGGAGCAGGGGTGTAGCCCGCACAACAACTAGCGCAACACCTACAGAGCCACCAGCTGCCCCAGTTCATGATCAGGTCCCAGTATGGATGCTCCAGCGGGACCAACCCAGGCACCGACTGTGCCTATTGTTATCCCAGGTCTTCAGGAGGCCTTAGCTCAGATTCTGACCGTGTGCACCAGTCTTGCTCAGGCGATCGCTGTTTCTACCACATCAGCTACTTCCCAGGCCGGGGAAGGCACTCAGACTCTCGCCACCCCAACACTCGAGCAGGTTGTTCAGGGACTTCAGACATTGGAGGCACCACCAGCCCAGCCGGTTGCACCTGCTCAGGATAATGTGGTACTAGTTATGCTTGATGACGAGCAGCGTAGAATGTAGAGGTTTGGTAGACTTCAGCCTCCGACTTTCAGTGGTACAGAGGGCGAGGATGCCTAGGGTTTCTTGGACAAGTGTTAGAGGATTCTACGTATAACGGGTATTCTGGAGACCAGTGGGGTCTCGTTCACTATATTTCAGTTCTCGGGAGCTGCCTTTACTTGGTGGGAGGCTTATGAGAGGCGTAGGCTTGTTGGTGCAGCGCCCCTTACCTGGTAGTTGTTCTCCGTTCTCTTTCTGGAGAAGTATGTGCCGCAGTCCCGTAGACAGGAGCTGCGTAGGCAGTTCGAGCAGTTGCGCCAGGATGATGACTGTGACATAGTATGAGATGAGGTTCTCTGAGTTTGCCCGTCATGCTATTTGGTTGGTTCCCATAGATAGGGAGAGGATCAGGAGGTTCGTTGATGGCCTCACATATCAGCTACGGATTCGTATGACTAGGGAGAGGGTGTCTGGTGCTTCTTTTGAGGAGGTTTTTGACATTGCTCGGGACATAGAGTCGATTTGCCATTAGGAGCGAGTGGAGAGGGAGGCCAAGAGGCCTCGTGGAACTGGTAGTTTTGGTGGTACTCCTCATGGGGGTCAGTTCCAGCACGGCAGAGGTCGTCTAATCAGGCATGATCAGTCAGCTCGCCCAGTTCACCGTGGGGCATCATCGGGCCATGGCTCTCACAGTTCTCATCAGGGCCATTCATCACTTGGTGCCCTCCCAGCCTAGAGCTCGCCCCGTGCTCCATCAGTTTAGGGCTCCTCCATGCCAGGTTCTTCTACCAGTTATCCCGACGCTAGGGATTCCCTTCAGTCCCCGTACCAGCACCAAGGGGTTGTTTTGAGTGTGGGAGTTGGGGCATATGTGGAGGCAGTGTCCTCCTCGCCATGGGGATCCGCCTCAGTAGAGGAGTCAGCCATCGACTTCAGCACCAGTTACTTCACCACCCGCCCAGCCAGCTAGGGGTGGAGGATAGTCAGCTAGGGGTTGCCCTAGAGGGGGAGGTCAAATCGGTGGTGGTCAGGCCCGTTTCTATGTACTCCTAACCAGACTAGATGCTATTGCTTCAGATGTTGTGATCACAAGTATTGTCTCAGTTTGCCAAGGGTTGCCTCTGTATTATTTGATCCTGGTTCCACTTTTTCATATGTGTCGTCATATTTTGCTCATTATTTGGATACGCCCCACGAGTCTCTTATTTCATCTGTTCATGTATCTACTCCTATAGGCGATACTATTGTTGTGGACCGCGTATATCGGTCTTGTGTGGTGACTATTGGGGGTTTGGAGACCCGAGTAGACCTTTTGCTGCTTAGTATGGTAGATTTTGATGTGATATTGGGCATGGATTGGTTGTCCTGTGTCATGCTATTTTAGACTGTCATGCTAAGACGGTGACGTTAGCTATGCCGGGGGTGCCACAGATTTAGTGGCGAGGTCCGTCGGATTAAGTCCCCGATAGAGTAATTTCATATTGAAGGCCCAGTGGAAGGTTGGGAAGGGTTGTCTTTCTTATTTGGGCTTTGTGAGGGATGTCAGTGCAGAAACTCCTACTATTGATTCAGTTCCGGTGGTGAGAGATTTTTTTGGATATATTTCTTGTAGACCTGTCGGGCATGCCGCCAAACAGGAATATTGGCTTCGGTATTAATTTGGTGCCGGGCACTCAGCCCATTTCTATTCTACCATATCGTATGGCACCAGCGGAGTTAAAGGAATTGAAGGAGCAACTTCAGGAACTCCTTGATAAGGGGTTCATTCAGCCTGGTGTGTCACCTTGGGGTGCACATGTTCTATTTGTGAAGAAAGATGGCACTATGAGAATGTGCATTGACTACAGGTAGTTGAACAAAGTCACAATCAAGAACAAGTATCCTTTGCCTCGTATTGATGATTTATTTGACCAGCTTCAGGGAGTGAGGGTGTTCTTCAAGATTGATCTTAGGTCAAGGTATCACCAGTTGAAGATTAGGGACTCGGACATTCTTAAGACAGCTTTCAGGACCCGATATGGTCATTATGAGTTCCTTGTGATGTCTTATGGGCTAACCAATGCCCTAGCAGCGTTCATGCATTTGATGAATAGCGTGTTTTGGCCTTATCTCGACTCATTTGTTATTGTGTTCATTGATGATATTCTGGTGTACTCTCGTAGCCAAGAGGAGCACGCCGAGCATTTGAGAGTTGTATTGCAACGGTTGAGGGAGGAGAAGCTTTATGAAAAGTTCTCTAAGTGTGAGTTTTGGCTCAGTCCAGTGGCGTTCTTGGGGCACGTGGTGTCTAGTGAGGGTATTCAGGTTGCTCCGAAGAAGATAAAGGCGGTCCAGAGTTGGCCTAGGCCATCCTCAGCCACAGAGATTCATAGCTTTCTTGGTTTGGCGGGGTATTACCGTCGGTTCGTTCAGGGATTTTCATCTATTGCATCTCCCTTGACCAAATTGACCCAAAAGGGTGCTCCTTTCAGGTGGTTGGATGAGTGTGAGGCGAGCTTTCAGAAGCTCAAGACCGCCTTGACCACAACTCCAGTGTTAGTTTTGCCATCAGCTTCAGGTTCTTATACGGTATATTGTGATGCTTCGCGGGTCGACATTGGGTATGTGTTGATGCAGGAGGGTAGAGTGATTGCTTTATGCTTCTCGCCAGTTGAAGCCCCAGAGAAGAACTACCATGTTCATGATTTTGAGTTGGGTGCCAGTGTTCACGCGTTGAATATTTGGAGGCACTATCTCTATGGTGTGTTTTGTGAGGTGGTTACTGATCATCGTAGCCTCCAACACTTGTTCAAATAGAAGGATCTCAATTTGAGGCAGCGGAGATGGTTGGAGATGCTAAAGGACTATGATATTACTATTTTGTACCATCCGGGAAAGGCCAATGTGGTGGTTGATGCCTTGAGAAGGAAGGCGGTGAGTATGGGCAGTCTTGCATTTATTCTTGTTGGGGAGAGACCTCTGGCTGTTGATGTTCATGCGTTGGCCAATTGGTTTGTGAGGTTGGATATTTCGGAGCGCAGTCGAGTCCTAGCTTGTGTGGTTTCTCGGTCTTACTTGTTTGATCCTATCAGAAAGTGCTAGTATGATGATCCTCATTTGCTTGTCCTCAAGGACAAGGTTCTGCATGATGATGCCAGAGATGTGACTATTGGTGAGGATGGGGTATTGAGGATGTAGGGCAGGATGTGTGTGCCCAATGTAGATGGCTTTGTGAGTTGATTTTGGAGGAGGCCCATAATTCGTGGTATTCCATCCATCCGGGTGCCGCGAAGATGTACCAGGATTTGAGACAACACTATTGGTGGAGAAGAATGAAGAAGGATATAGTGGGGTTTGTAGCTTGGTGTCTCAAGGATAGGAGACCGGGTGGCTTACTTCAGCAGATAGAGATTCCAGAGTGGAAGTGGGAGCGAATCACCATGGATTTCGTAGTTGGACTCCCACGGACTTTGAGAAAGTTCGATGCTATTTGGGTGATTGTGGATCGGCTGACCAAGTCTGCACGTTCCATTCCTGTGTGTATTACCTATTCTTCAGAGCGGTTAGCTAAGATTTATATCCTAGAGATTGTTCGCCTGCATGGTGCCCCAGTTTCCATCATTTCAGATAGAGGTACTCAGTTTAAATTGCAGTTTTGGAGGGCCGTGCAGCGAGAGTTGGGTACTCAAGTTGAGTTGGGCACAACTTTTCACCCTCGAACGGACGGACAATCCAAGCGCACTATTCAGATATTGGAGGACGTGTTACGCGTGTGTGTCATTGATTTTGGGGGTTCATGGGACCAATTTCTGCCACTAGCGGAGTTTGCTTACAACAATAGTTATCAATCGAGTATTTAGATGGCTCCGTATGAGTCTTCATATGGGAGACAGTGTAGATCGCCAGTAGGTTGGTTTGAGCCGAGCGAGGCTAGGCTTTTGGGTACAGACTTGGTACAAGATGCTTTAGACAAGGTGAAAGTGATTCAGGAGCGGCTTCGTATAGCACAGTTAAGACAAAAGAGTTATGCTGACAGAAAGGTTCGTGATGTGTCTTATATGGTTGGGGAGTAGGTTCTACTGAAGGTTTCACCCATGAAGGGTGTTATGAGATTTGGGAAGAAGGGCAAGTTGAGCCCTCGGTTCATTGGGCCTTTTGAGGTGCTTCGGAGGATTGGTGAGGTGGCTTATGAGTTTGCTTTGCCACCCAGCTTGTCGAGTGTGCATCCAGCATTTCATGTTTCTATGCTCCGGGAGTATGTCGACGATCTGTCTCATGTCTTGGATTTCAGCACGGTTCATTTAGATGGTGATTTGACTTATGA
Source organism: Nicotiana attenuata (assembly GCF_001879085.1). Lineage (NCBI taxonomy): Eukaryota > Viridiplantae > Streptophyta > Magnoliopsida > Solanales > Solanaceae > Nicotiana > Nicotiana attenuata. Next base: position 28,040,447 of record NC_031994.1, read on the forward strand.
TGTGGAGCCGGTAGCTATTTTGGAGCAGCAGGTCCGAAAGTTGAGATCAAAGGATATAGCTTCAGTGAAAGTGCAGTAGAGAGGTCGGCCCGTGGAGGAGGCTACTTGGGAGACCGAGCGGGAGATGCTGGGCAGATATCCACATCTATTTGAGGCTTCAGGTATGTTTCTAGACTCGTTCGAGGACGAACGTTTGTTTAAGAGGGGGAGGAGGTAACGACCCGGCAGGTCGTTTAGAGAGTTATAGCCCTGTTTCCTCCATTTTTGCTTCCTTTTATGTTCTTCTTCTATATTTTATCATATCTTGTTGGTTGGTTTGGGTCCAGAGTGGAATGAGACACTTAGTCTCCTATTTAGAAGGTTAAGTTGGAAAAGTCAAATGGATGTTGACTTATGAGTAAACGATCTCGAATTTAGATTTTTACGGTTCGGTTAGCTCTGTTAGGTGACTTTAGACTTGGGAGCCTGTCCGGAATGTGATTTGGAGGTCCGTGGTAGAATTAGGCATGAATTGGCGAAAGTTGGAATTTTGATGATTTTGGTCGGCAGTGGAAATTTTGATATCGGGGTCGGAATGGAATTTCGGAAGTTGGAGTAGGTTTGTAGTATCATTTGTGACATGTGTTCAAAATTTCAAGTCATTCAGAGGTGATTTAGTAGGTTTCGGCATCGTTTGTGGAATTTGGAAGTTTAGCAGTTCTTAGGCTTGAATCCGAGGGTAATTTGGTGTTTTGATGTTGTTTTAAGTGTTCCGAAGGTTTGACTAAGTTCGTATGTTGATATGTGACTTGTTGGTATGTTTGGTTGAGCTCCCGGGGGGCTGGGGATGATTTCGGATGGTTAACGGAGAGTTTGGAACTTGGAAAATGCATGTAACGACCCAACCGGTTGGTTTGAGAATTTAAGCTCTGTTCAGTGGCATAAGGTCTTGAGCAGCTTCGTATTATGTGTTATGACTTGCGTGCGTGGTCGAGTTCAGTTACCGGATGATTCAGAGTCAAACGGGAAGAAGGATTCTATTCTTGGAAGCTTAAGCGGTGAGAGTTGACCGAAATTTTTGACTTTTGTGTAAACAGCTCCGGAATGGGTTTTGGATGATTCCAACAGTTTCGTATGGTGATTTGGGGCTTAGTAGCGTGTCTCGAAGGTAATTTGGGGGAACGTAGTAGAATTTGGCTTGAATTGACGAAAGTTGGAAATTAGGCAATTTTGGTCGGCAGTGGAACATGAGACATCGGAGTCGGAATGGAATTCTGGGAGTTGGAGTAGGTTCGTAGTGTCATTTGTGACGTTTGTGCAAAATTTGAGGTTATTCGGACGAGGTTTTATAGGTTTCGGCGTCGTTTACGGAACTTGGAAGTTTAGAAGTTCCTAGGCTTGAATCCGAGGTTAATTTGGTATTTTGATAATGTTTTGAGAGTTCCGCGGGTTCGACCAAGTTCGTATATTGAAATAAAACTTGTTGGTGCCTTTGGTTGAGGTTCCGGAGGCCTCGGGTGAGTTTCGGGTGAGCTTTGAGCGAGGCCGGGCATTCGGAACTCTGATATTGTTCTGGTGCCTTGAAAATGCGAACCTCGGCAAAATTTCGCAGACAGCGGAAGGGGGGACGCGGACCACATAATTTTGGTCGCGGTCGCGCTCTAGGGAAGTTCTGCAGATCCGCTGGTCCGACTTCGGAAGCCTATATCTTCTGATCTACAAGAAGTTTTGAGATGATTCAGAAAAGAATGTTGTAGCCCTTCGTGTCTAGTTTCCAGAAAGGTAAAGAAATCAACATTTGGACATCTGTAGAGAAAGTTATGGCCAAAATTTAAGCCTGGTAGTGCAGCCACCAAAAGTGCGGTCGCACCATTTTTTTCGCGACAACAAGAGCTGGGAGGCGCGGCCGCGCTTGGAATTTCGTGGACCACATAGTGGAGATCAAAGGGTGCACTGTATAAACGGGGTTTAGGGCATCATTTCACATTTTAGACCTAGGGAGCTCAGTTTGTGGCGATTTTTCGTGGGTTTTTTAAGAAATTCATCGGGGTAAGTAATTCTAACTCGGATTTGGTTAATATACATTAATATATCAATGATTTCATCATTTGATTAGTACTTTGGGGTGGAAATTTGGGGAACATTGTAGAAACTTCCTAAAATAATTTTTTGGGATTTGAATGTCGATTCGAAGCCGGATTTGAGTGAAACTAGTATGGTTGGACTGGTGAATGAATGGGTGTTCATATTTAGTGACTTTTACCCGATTCCGAGACGTGGGCCCGGGGCCCGACTTTTGTGTTGACTTTTTGACTTTTGACTTAAAGTATAGTATTTTCTTATGGAATTGATTCATTTATCTCGTGTTGTTTATATCGAATTGTTTGTGGTTAGATTTGGGCCATTCGGAGTCGGAAATCGTGTAAGAAGCATTCTTATTGATTAATTGAGCTTGGTTCAAGGTAAGTATCTTGCCTAACCTTATGTGGGGGATTTTCCCTTAGGATTTGAGTCTCCTATGTTATTTTTAGTCCATGTACGCGAGGTGACGAGTGTGTGCTCGGACTTATTTGTGGAAAGTTGGCCTTTTAGGGTTCTTAGATCCTTATATTCACTAAGTATGAAGTTGTTCTTGATATGATTGAGTTTCCAAATTTACTAGTTTCACCTCTACATGCCTTAATTGGAATTTATTTGCTTTATAATTCACTATTATTGCCTAGTTGACTCTTATGTGACTTAACTGAAGATTTTTACCGCTTCTATTGACATGCTATCTTTTCATAACTGCTTATCTTTAATTGTTATTATTATTATCTCATCATGTAATTGTTTTATCTAAATTGAGGTTATGATTATCTTTCCGCTGTCTATCCTTAATTAAACGGTTGTATATTCTTCATAATTGCCCAACCTTAAAAGAAGTTTAGATATCCTATATTTTAGTTGACTTGCCCTTATTTGGAATTATTTGACCCGTGTTAGTGTCCTTGTTGTTGAACCATCCATCGTGGGACCGCTGTTACATATTGTTTCCTTCTTTGTTAAGTTGTTCTTGTTTCGCCTAGCATTTTCCTATTATGGTTATTCCTTGTGAACTAGTTTTACCGTTTCCTTGTGATATAAAGTTCTTGAGTTGATTTACTTGCCGCACTTTGTGTTTATTATCATTGTTGTTGTTCCCCCATTTGTTGTGAGGCACGAGGTTTCTGCCGTGCGTTTGTTGTTATGGGGTTACACGAGGTTTCTGTCGTGCTATTGTTACTATTGATATTTGCACATGCGGCGTGACAAGGCAGGATATCTATATGTGGGTTGTGCATGTGGCGAGAGAAGGTGGGAACATTTTATTGCACGTGTGGCGAGATAAGGCGGGCATATATATATCTTACTACTGCTGTCACGCCCCGAACCATGGCCTGGGCGTAACACGGCACTCGGTGCCTGACTGCATGTGACTGAGTGAACCAACTGTATGGCTGGATCAACATGTGGTATAACTATGAGCTAGAGGTAAATGTAAAACATGATAATCTGCTAAAAAGTCTGACTGAAATATCATAGATGCGGAAAATACTGAAAGGTCTGCAAGTATAAACAAGTAGCCGACAAGGCTAACACATGAAAGCCTGCTAATATCTGACTGACTGGGTTATAGTCTATGAAGCCTCTGAGGAATACTGAAAATGCCAACTGTTTACCGGGACAAGGTCCCCGGTATACCTTATTAACCGAAAATACTATAATGACTAACACAAAAGAGAGATAAGGCCCCGAAAGACTGAGGCTCACCAACAGCTGATACGAGATGTCCTAACAAGCAGAATCGTCAACCTGAAAATCGTTACCTGCATCGCGAGATGCAGGCCTCGGGCAAAAGGGATGTCAGTACATTTGAATTGCACTGGTATGTAAAATAGCTGAACAAAAGAGCTGTAAATACTGAAACTGAAACTGAACTGCTAGCTGATAAACTGATAACTGAACAAGGAAGTAAGGATATGAATACTCCCTCTTCTGAATGATGAACAACCTGTTTATCTTATAAGCTACGGCCTCAGGCCCAATATATATATACATGTGCACAAGCTACGGCCTCAGGCCCAAGTATACGTATACATAACTACGGCCTCAGGCCCAAAAATGCATAAAGCATAAACTACGGCCTCAGGCCCAAACATGCATAAAGCATAAACTACGGCCTCAGGCCCAAATACAGGTGTTCAACATTCAGGAATTTAGAATCAGGAACTGAGAATCATACTGTAATAAATGATACTGAAATAATGAGCCATACCAAGTGACATGATACTGTAATAGTGAATAGGATTAGACTGATTTGAATATTCATAATAAGTTGATCTATCATAACTGAGACTCATAGAATATCTAATGATTATGAAACTATGCCATCTAGAGAATAGAAGTTCTACTACTATTCAGGGAACTAGGTCATAGATACTTTCTGAGGAAACTGGTAAGGGTCATAATGAATATGACGTAGGGAGAATCATAGACATTCCCAAACGTAAAGAGTTAGCCTTACATACCTTAACTTCCGGCTCTTGAGCGTAATACAACGTTTGTCAACCCTTTCAAATTTAATCTATAGCAATACAAGTCAAAGGGATTCCATATTAGCTATAATGCTCATGTTTTGGTCACTTAAGCATTTTATCAAATACTTGGTGAAAATAAAGCTTCATAGTCCTTATTAATGGTGTCTCTACACCCAACAACCCATTTCCTTGGCCCCAGATAAATTCTAAAGTCTCAAATGGTTGTAATCGATATTATTCTTTATCACCCATAAGCTAGACCACACCCTTAACCAATAATCAACACTCAACACCCCAAACCAATAATCGTTCATGCTTTTCTATCAAACCCATCAACTCATATCTCATGAACTAGGGTTTATAAAACCAATGCGCTAGAATCAATTAGAGGGTGAAGACATTACCTTTTCGAAGTTCAAACCCTTGAATTTTGAGTTCTAGGCTTCCTTCTCTCAACAATGATGACCCAATCGAATATCTAATAATATGGAGGGTTTACCCATGTTAATAAGATATTGGAAAATTGAAATTAACTTAGAATCACCATTAGAACTTACCTTGGGTGGTGGAAGGACCCTTAAGGAGTTAGGTTTTTGAGAGTTCCCCTTTCTAGAGCAAGTTTTTATGTTTTGGGGCTGTGGGGGACGAAATATAGCTTTAAAACGACCTTCCCACTAGCGCGATCGCGCACCTGGAGGCTTGTTCGCGCTAGTGGTTGCGCTAAATGGCAGTAACACTGCCTCCCACTAGCGCGATCGTGCACCTGGAGGCTTGTTCGCGCTAGTGGTCGCGCTACCGGGCGCGCATACGCATACTGTTCTGGAAAACGCACATAACCTTTTGCACAGAGATCCGTTCGGGCTCCATAATATATAGTTGGAAAGCTATTTCAAAGGCCTACAACTTTCATTCTTTGCGTTTTCCCCAATTCCTTAGAGATTTTCACTAAAACTTGATGGAAGACAGACCTTCTGCAAACTTAGTCGATTTTGTCAAATCTTATGAACCTCTCTTTCCATCTTGATTTTTGAAACAACTATTTTACCCACAATCATCCCGTTGGGACTTCACATGTTCCAAATATAACCTTACCACTCATTTACCACATTCACACCTAAGGCAAATTTACGGGGTGTTACACGTGGCGAGACAAGGTGGGCTATGTCAGGGATTGATTTGTGATGAATTGTGACGGCCTGGGGCATTCTTGTTGTTGATATTGTGTTGTGGCACACTTACCTGTATGAGATTTATCTTGCGAAGGTTGTGAGAAAACATTATACGTGTTGTACATTTTTTTCTTTATGCTTATTAGCTGGTATGAACTATGTTAGGACACCTGCACAAGCATACACGTAGTTAAGCACTCTTATCGGGTAAGAGGTTTCTTGATACAGTTGAGTATAGATGCACACCCTTGTTTTACTTACCTTATATGTGAGAGTGACTCTATTTGGTACGCGAGTGGTCAGAGTGATTATGAGATGCATTGAGGGCACATGATGCCAAGTGTTAGGGTTCAGGTATTGAGACCCGTGAGTTGTGATTTGTCCGAGGTTCGGCACCTCGTGGAGTTTGTTGACTAAGAACTGATGTGAAAGTAATCGTAGTTGCTGAGCTATTACTTGTCCTTGATATATCTGTGATTTCAAATTTAGATTGTGTTTTAGTTTACGCTTCTGTGTCATTATTAATTGAGTTCTGTTGATACTTGTTGTTTCTTTCTTATTTTAATCACTGTATCGTCAGCCATGTTGCGTAGTGTTTATGCAGAAATCATATATTGTTGTTTCTATATTTAGACTTGCTCATCTTATTAGACCAGTAGGTGTCTTGACTGTTCCTCGTCACTACTCCACTGAGGTTAGATACTTATTGGGCACCGCTGTGGTGTGCTCATACTATACTTCTGTCCATTTTTGTACAGATCCAGGTATTTGCTCGTTAGTAGCTGAGCGAACCGTTGCTGTGGAGACTCAAGGTAAACCTGTTGCCGCGTTCGCAGGCTTCGGGGTCACCTTCTTATTTTTATATTCAGACTGTTTCATTTATTTCCAAACAGTTGTATTTAGAAGTTGCATTAAACTCTGTAGAGCTTATGACTTGTACTACCGGCTTTGGAAAATTGTAAATTTTGTAAGGATTTCTATATCGAGACTCTTAGATTCTTCTTTATTATTGTTGTTATTCAGTAAATGTTAGGCTTACCTAGTCCCTAAGACTAGGTGCCATCACGATACCCATTGGAGGGAAATTTGGGTCGTGACAATGCAGCTGAAGCTTCTGGTTCTGTGTTAACCGCACCTGCAGAGTGGGAACCGCAGATGCGGAAGTGGAGCGCAGATGCGGAGTATCACCTGGGAAGGAAGAACCGCAGAAGCGGGGCAAGGCCCGCATGTGCGCACCCGCAGGTGCGATATTTTGGGCCGCAGATTCGAATTTTGAGGAGTAAGTGGAATCCGCACCTGCGATCGTTTTTCCGCAGGTGCGACATCACAGAAGCGTGTATTTTGACCGCAGGTGCGGCTTTGCTGGGCAAAACTTATAAATTGAAGACTTCCCGAATTTTGCTCATTTCCACCATTTTTTAAGACGGGTTTTGGAGCTTTTGGGGTAATTTTGAAGAGGGATTCAAGGGATTATCAGTGAACTAAATTATTTGAGCCCTAATACTTGTATATGTGGTGATTTCCCGTTGTTCACTCATGTAATTGGTGAAGATTAGGAGTGAAAATGAGGGGTTAGGGCTTGGGACTTTGGAGAGTTGATCTGAGGATTTGAGGGACCATTTGATGTCGGATTTTGATGAATTTGGTATGAGTAGACTCTTGAGTGAATGAGCTTTCTAGTTTTGTGACTTTTGTCGGATTTCGAGATGTGGGCCCGGGGGCCGGGTTTGACTGGATTTCGGGATTTGTGTCTAATATGATAGTTTTTCTTGTGGAATTCATTCCATTAGCGGATATTGATGGTATTCTACTGATTGTGAATAGATTGGAGCATTTGGAGACCGAGTCGAGGGGCAAGAGCATCACAGAGTAGAGATTTGATCGGTTTGAGGTAAGTAACGATTGTAAATCTAATCTTGAGGGTATGAAACCCTGGATTTTTGTGTCAGGTGACTATTTTGAGGTGACGCATATACTAGGCGACGAGTGTGTAGGCGTGCACCATTGGGGATTGTGACTTGGTCCGTCCCGTACCTATTATAAAGTTGAATATTTTGTTGAAACTACATGTCTCTTACTTGTTTTAGAAAGAATTGCTGTAAATCTGGATGGATGCCATGCTTAGGCCTTATGCCAGTGTGGTTCAGACCTTAGAGGTCTTTTATTGCTATCCTCTCATTGTTTTCGATTGGAAATCTATAATCAGTCCTATTTATACTAATTGATTTTCATAACTCAGTCTTTAGTGCTCCGTTTGATGAACATAAATGTCGTTTTGGGCTGAGTACCCTGTTGTTACTGAGAGCTCGAGTGGCTTGAGAGATTTATGACTGAGTGAGGACAAGGGCCTGATTTGTGTGGATATTTATGGGATCAAGCTGCACGCCGCAACATGTTTTACTGATTTATGATTGAGTGAGGCCGAGGGCCTGATTGATTTATGCCATGATTGGCTTGTTATAGCACTTAGACTGAAGGAGCCCCCCTGGAGTCTGCACACCCCTAGTTAGCGCAGGTACCTACTGAGTGCGAGTGTCGTGCCGAGTGCTGAGTGACTAGGAGGCATGAGTGATGGTGGGGTATGCCCGAGGGGCTGTATACGAGTGGCTATATATGAGTGATGTTATGCCGGATGGGCGGTTTATGATTTCATCATTTTTGCTTACCTTTGCATTGACATATTGTTGAAAACTGTTGAAAAATATCTTTAAATGATTTTTACCAGAACTTGGTTTATACGAGATGATTTGATTCAAAACCTGATTTTAAAAGCCCGTTGTATTTTATTGAGCTTTCATGATATGAACTTTAAATGCTTTATTGCTCGTCACTAGTGCTCAGCCTTTATTTACTGTTGTTACTTACTGAGTTGGCGTACTCACGTTACTCCCTGCACCTTGTGTGCAGATCAAGGCGTATCAAGACCCGGTAGCAGTTGTTGACTATTCCAGCTGTAGATCTTCTCGGAGTTAGCAAGGTAACTGCTGGCGATCGCAGCCTTGCTCTTCTCCCTCATATCTTCCTATAGTTGTTTGTAGTTTTTTTCCAGACTTCACGGCCCGAATTTACCACCGTCGGGACCGTGATGGCGCCTAACATTGTACTCGCTAGGCAAGCCAACGTTACAGAATATCTCACCTTTTTCTTTTATCTTTTAACAATTAAAACTTAACAAAAGTAAATCAGCGAAAATAAATGCGGAAGAGCACAGTTTAAAAGATTATCTTTATACTAATAATAAAACCGTAATAAGTTCCACCCAGAACTGGTGTCACAACTCACGAACAGTGTAAGAATACTACAAATAATGGTCTGAACGAAAAGTTTACATCTGTCTCGAAAGTAGATAAAACAAAAATGAAATAGGATAGAAGGGGGCGCCAGGGCCTGCGGACGCTTGCAGGACTACCTTGGGTCTCTGGGAAGCAGTGATAGCAACCAACCTCGCGATCAGCCACTAGCTCCAAAATCTGCACAGAAAGTGCAGAGTGCAGTATCAGTACAACCGACCCCATGTACTGGTAAGTGCCGAGCCTAATCTCGACGAAGTAGTGATGAGGCTACGGTGGGGCATACAACATATACAACCTGCAACAATTTATACTAAACAAAAAGGAAATACAATGTAATATAACAGAAACTAGAATTAATGAATACGAAAACCAGCCATTCTACCAGTAATCAGCTATAACCAATCTTTAGAAAGTTTCAACATCTCAGTAATGAATTTCAACAGGAATGAATACTTAAAACAACAACTGATGCGGCGTGCATCCCGATCCCATCATATAAACTATAACATGATCAATATTCACCCTTATTCCTCCTTGTTGCGGCGTGCAACCCGATCCCACATATCCACCCTTATTACTCCTCAACACATACCACCCTTTTTACTCTTGTTGCGGCGCCCAACTCAATCCCACCTGTCCACCCTTATTACTCCTTGTTGCGGCGTGTAACCCGATCCCACCTGACAATCACATTTCACCCTTATTCCTCCTATTGCGGCGTGCAACCCGATCCCAATATATATATATATCAGCACCAATCACAAAAGAATAACAACAAGTGTTTCACAAGCTAACTCAAATCCCCCACATTACTTATACCTCAATCTACACAATGGAATATCACTACGATTATGAAACTTCACCATTGAAAACTACTCAGCAAGACCAACCAAGGTGCACCATAAGGCACCAATAAATCAATACAAGCCAACAGGGTAATAAAATGAAGCTACGAAACAAATAATACTTCAACGGAACGACAACAGTTAACATGAACCAATTAAGTAATTCAATAAAGAGAACAACAGTTAATATGAAGCAATTAGACATAGAAACATTCATAAGCAAGTAGCAATTAAGGCAGTAAAGCAAGATATAGGGAAACGGGGAAAGGAAACAGGCTAAACAAGTAATTTGGCGACGCATAGGTACTCGTCACCACACCTATACGCCACAGACATGATATCTCACATAGCAAGCAAGTCGGGGATCCCTAATCCCTCAAGTCAAAGTTAGACCAAACACTTACCTCAAGCCAACGAGTATTTCAAAGCTCAACCACCGCTTTACCTCTCGATTCCACAACCAATTCACTCGTATCTAGCCATAATTAACTTAATAACATCAATAAACGCTAAAGAAACCAATTCCAATGCATAATCAAAGATTTCAAACATTTTTTCCAAAAAGTCAAAAATCGACCCCGGGCCCGCTTGGTCAAAACCCAAAGTTCGGACCAAAACCCGATTACCCATTCACCCTTGAGCCCGGATATACAATTGGTTTCGAAATCCGACCTCAAATTGAGGTCCAAATCCCCCAAATTCGAAATTCCTAATTCTACCCAAGAACACCCAATTTTCCATGAAAAACCCTAGATTTTGAGATGAAATCATGTAAAAAGATGAACTAGATTGAAGGAAATGAGTTAGAAATTGTTTACCTATGATCTGCGGAAGGACTCTTCTTTAGAAAATCGCCTATAGGAGCTTAGGGTTTGAAAGAAGTGAAGTGAAAATCCCGTCAATATTGTTTTTGAACAGTTACAGGTATCGCATTTGCGATCAAAGATTCGCAAATGCGACCAATGCTTCGCAAATGCGAAGCTTGGCCTGACCTGCTGCCTTCGCAAATGCGAACAGTTGTTCGCAATTCCTGTTTTGCCTGTTTCTTTCCCGTTCCTCTCATATTGTCTCATTTTCTGTCACAACTGCTACATGCTTTACTTGTATTTCCATGCTTAATTGCTACTTGTTAGACATTGTTTCTCTTTGCTGAAAGTATTAGTTGTTTCGTAGTTTCGTTGCCTCCTATGAGTTGGTTATTGGTACTTTCAAGGCATATGCTGGATTGGTACTCTTGCCACCTATTAAAAATGACTCTTAGTAATGAATTATGACTAAGAGTCATACGGTTGGTGTATTAATAGGCTGCCATGTGGGATTTTGATCCTATCCATCAATCAATGAATTTAATTAAGTAATATCCCGCTATCCGGTAATTAATCAATTACCCGCATAATTAAGAATTATTTAAAATTACTTAAAATTATTTTTTTTAATACACTTTATGCATCCTACTATCATGGTCATATGGTACCTTGTATGGTACTAGTCCGTAAATATCGGTTATTAACGCTCGGCCCGTATTTTATCCCAATATGCCAAACTTGGACGAAAAATTCATTTTCTTTGACTTGCTTCCCCTCTCATCTTCACGAATTTACTCATCATTTGTTTAAAATAGCATAATCCTTATAATCACCAAATAATCTTTTTCCTTGGACTAATGTCAATTATCTTACGACAAATTCAACGTACAATACTACAGGGTGCAACATCGTCATAATTTAATACTGCAAAGCGTAACATCATCGTAATATAATACTACGGGACGTAATATCGACGTAATATTGCGGGGCGTAACAACATTCCCCCCCTTTGGAACATTCGTCCTCGAATGTTGAATGATGCTCTTATCATTCTCATAACCCATAGGTCTTGCGAATACTTTAGTACTCGTCCTGCCATCTAGGCGACTGTTCTGTGAATGAATCCCAAAGGCCAGTGCATTCCCCCCTTTAAGCCTCTACGACTTGTAGTCGGAATCCTTCTATTCTCGTAACTGTTGCTACCCTCTATCATGCAGCCTTTACGACTCTAACTTTGTTTGTGCGCCTGACTTTTCTCTTCTATTCCAGCTTTTAGCCAATCTCTAGGCTTCACTTTGTGAACATATACTAAATTATGTCAAGCTGTCCCTTTGGGCGTCATTAGCTTTACTACATCTAAGTAGGCCATATTATACCAAAATTCTTACTTCGATTTATCGTTACTGAGGTCTGCTATCGAACTTCAAGTTACTCTCGTTGCTTATCCTATATGCATAAAGCTAAATCCATTAATGCTTCTTCATTACTATTCATCTTAAGACTGATGGCCCAATCTCATCTCGTACTTTGCAACTTTTACCCATCCATTGTTGATTCACCTCAATATTGATCTACAATCATCCATTGGTAACTTGAAATTCCTTACATAATATATTGCCACTACGGCTTACGTTGCATCATGGAATATTTGAAGTGATTTTTCTGATCCACCTAGGTGATACGATATTATACTTCCATAACGTATTTCATAGCATCCTAGTGTGACTCGCCATACGTGGCTATTTTAATCCTGTCCAATTCATGAAATCCCTTTTTTATCTTCAGACCATTACTCAATCGAAGGCCCAAACGTCGTCCTTTATCTATCATAATCACACCACCATTCTACAGCATTCCATCTCTTCTAAATGCTATTAGTCAAAGACTCCTTTGATCATTTAGGCAATATTGAGCTTTCTATGACTTAGAGGAACCATCGGCTCCTTTATTTTCATAGGCTTAATCCCGAGGACTTATCCATTTTCGTCACCTTCTCACTTGCCTTCTCCTTATCCTTACTCTTGTCTTTCTAAACCTTGTTGTTCTATCATATTTTAGCTTGCGATCAATTCCCATGCATTTCTGGAACATCAAGCGAGACACCGCATCGTCTCTAACTCTTCTTTTACTCTCTAATTAGACCTTTCGGTTAGAAACCATAGGTTGGGAAGTATTCCACTAACGACGCTGCTATCATTCCTAGATACTGAATCCCCGTGCTTCTAGCCTTTTATCCGTAGTATGGACTATTCACGACCTTCTGCATTTTGAGTATCTTGTATGTTGTTCCCCTTTCCTTTCTTACCTTAAAATCTTGCATCGTATCTTCTCTCTTTCATGATCTCCCTTCCACATAGGTATAATTCACATTCATAACTTAAAGCTCTATTATAATAGTTGCACCTCTAGACAGACACAATTCGGTGGGAGCTTCATACTGACTTCTTATGAGGCTAGAGCTTCTTCTAACTACCTTTATCGTAGAGCCGTTATAGAATATGGTTGTTGTAGTATCTCCCTTGTTCCTTTGATAGTAAGAGTACTTCTGCAATATTCTCAATCATGATTTCTATAATTTCTGGGTCTATAACCGAATTCCTGATTTACTTCGTTGATGTAACTATTTAGTTTCCTTCTTATTCTGATCGGCCTTTATGTCGGCTTAAATTATCTCCCGCTCTGGGGTTCCTGGTATTAGTTATTCTTTTTAGCCGTTTATGGGCGCTGAGGAATATGCATGATACAATCCTTTAACAATTTAATTCTTCGTTTATGACCCGGGCTCAATTCTTTCTTTTAACGTATGTCAGAATCTTCTACGGCTGTATATGCTGCATGTATAAACTCCGAACCCTTAAGTGCGTTCATAACGTAACCAACTCTGGATCATTGATCGAATAATTTCTTTCGTTCCATCTTAGATTTCTTTCGAGGTAAGCTATTACTTTTCCTGGTCTTTCTGCCCCCGTGTTGCGTCCATACTTAGCTTATCTTAGTGCCCATTTCGTGCAACTCATATGATCTCTAATATTACTTTTAATTTTACTTCCCGTTCATTAGCCACGGTAGGTGCCACTTTCCTTTGGAGTGCTTCCAATGTTGTTGTGAGACTATTGTTACACGACCATTTCCTCTTTAGGTCGTTGTGTTTTGGTTGAAGCCTTCTTCCTTATTTCCTCAACTAGTCTTTCATTGTGGTACTTAAGGGGGTGGATCCTCTGACTCTTGTAAGGCTGCGAGCTTATCACATCGTATGCCTGACGGAATTTTTGATGTTCTTCCTTGTCTATAATTACCCGTAGTTACTTATCTCCACGCCCTTGTGCCACTAGGGTTACTCCTGAACTAATGTTTTGATTGTCTTCATGGTGGCACTTTCTTTTATTTCCGTAACACTCATACGGTACCTTTTTAACTTCCCCAACTCCTATATAGATTTTTTTCAAAGATCACGATGTCATAACAATGAGGCTGAATTCCCCATATTGGGGTTGCCTATGTTTATCTTGCACGATCTGTTGATTTGTCTGTATTCTCTTGTCTGGCCATAGCTAGGCTCTTCTTGAATCAACTACTAATTGCTTGTTGGCCCATTCCCGTATCAATATTCCGCGTACTCTTTTTTGGGGTCATTTCCTTTGTCTTAGCTTTACCTCTCGCACTGGCTCCTTATTAATCAATAATATCTCAGGAAGGAACCCTTACTTCCTCTCTCTGATATCGTGTTTGCATAATGCTCTGGTATCGTAGCATATCTGTAGGCTTTGAATAAGTGCAATCTCATCACTTTTTTGTTTTATCGTATTCTTCCTTTACTATTCCATAGTTACAAGAACCACTTAATTCTGACGTAATATCACGTCATTCCATATCCCCCCCCCCCCCCAGGGGAGTACTAAGAGTTGGAGCTACGACAATCTACCTATAGATGTTCTACCTATTCATTTTTGGCGTCCTTTCACATCATCGATGACCCTTACTCTCCTTGCGGTAATCCTTCTGTACTAAGGATAACGAAATTCCTTACTCGCGAGGTGAAAATTACTATAACTGGCACATACAATCTCTTAAGCTTAATTTTGCTCGCATCGCTTACTTTAGGGAAGCGTCTTCCTAAATGACCATTCTCTAAATTTCTCATGAATCTTCTTCTGTTGTCCATTTTATTATTGCCGGTACGAAATCTAAAATTCTCATGATGTCGACCATTATCAAATCACTAAATCCCTAATTCATGTTTACTTTATCTTGTTCACCAGCCCATACTGATCTCTATTCTTCTGGGGTCTAGCTTTTCCTATTGGTAATCACGTTAGAGTCACGAACTTACTTTTTGAAATGAGGATATGACTTTATGGCCTATACTCTTTTGTTATCTTAAGGCCTATCACCTTTCGTCTCTTCCTTCACCTGACTATGGACCCAGTAATACCGTCATCTTTTTTATCTACCGTTGTCGTTCATGTATCGCATCTTACTCATAATTCTTCCTTATCTCTCTTCTCATTACTCTGCTAGTATTTCTGCCTACCCCTTTCTTGTGAAAAATTCAGCAAGACATTTTTGCTTTTTGCTCCCCTTGCTTCATCCATCGGCTCTTCGGGTTGCTCAACGTCCTTACTCTACTAGGGATGAGAGTCACACTAAGGTAATATTTATCCCTTCCAGGCTTTCAGTGCTTATCTCCTGAATTTTTTTTCATGCTAGTATTCGCATCTAATTGTAATATTCTAGAGTG
The DNA here is from genome assembly GCF_001879085.1 of Nicotiana attenuata. Classification (NCBI taxonomy): domain Eukaryota; kingdom Viridiplantae; phylum Streptophyta; class Magnoliopsida; order Solanales; family Solanaceae; genus Nicotiana; species Nicotiana attenuata. Next base: position 28,055,836 of record NC_031994.1, read on the forward strand.
CACCATATGGGTGTCTCACAAGAAGATCTATTAGCACATTTGTAATACTCTTTAGAAATGTCAACTAACACAAACAATTCATTCACCATTTTGGGTTACTCTAACCCCAGCCGGATCCTGATGCTTAAACTACACCTGTTAGCCCCCATAGGGCATAACTGAGATGGGTACGGCCAATCGTACATACCTCTGTTACTGTTGAATATAACTCAAAAAGCTTATATTCCTCTGCCTGAATTATAAATACTATTAACCTTCATTAACTGGGTGCTCGTACTCTTCTTCATCTTTCTTCTTTTGCTTGTTGAAACTTGTATTTATCTTCTGAATCTCTCATTATCTTTCACCATTAAGGTGGATAGGTATTCTTGCCTCAAGATTCCTTATCAAGAGGCTTACACCTTTCAGTACGCACATGACCCGCTGAAGACCTCACATTTACTTATCATAAAAATGATGCAAAGTTAAGTTCCTCTGACCCAAGTCTTCCATAGCCATGTCTTTTACCAATCGTCTTTCTGGATGTAGGTATCGTCTTACTACGAATAAAATGGAAGTTAGGAATTTGAATTCTTACAACTGAGCTCTACCACATGATCTAAAGTAAGAAGAAAGAGTAACAGTCCTAAATGCCTTGTAGCCTCCTGCTTTTAAGTGTGGTGCACGACACACCCATAAACAAGACTCTACTAGACACGGCTTGTAGACTCCCTAGGACAGAACTGCTCTGATACCACTTTTGTCACGACACAAAGCGATGGGCCGCGACGAGCACTCGGTACCTTACTCAACCGAGTACCAACATAACGTATCTTTTCGTGTCATACTATCATAGATAACTGAACTGGAGTAAAGCATGAGGGAATACAAACTTATACATATGAAGTACAGGCCTATAAGGCCGGCATGATTCTTTATATACTCGAAACATAGGCCGACAAGGCCATACAAGTATCTGTATACATGACATCTGTTTACAAGCCTCTAAGAATACATAATATCATAAAGGTCGGGACAGGGTCCCTCCATACCAATCAATACATGTAATAATCATACTGACCACAGAAGATGGAGTGCACCAACACCTTCCGCTGAGCTGATAGCCTACTTGGAGGACTCTCGACCTGTCTATCAGGACCTAAGGGCATGAAACGCAGCGTCCTCAGGTAAAAGGGACGTCAGTACAAATAATGTACCGAGTATGTAAGGAATGAAAATCAGTAACTAGTAGACATGAGAGAAACATGGAGTAAAAGAATCAACATGTATATCTGAATAACTCTGTGAATCATTTAATATTATAATGTCGTGCATATGCGTATAAATGTCATACCATGCATGGGTATATGCGTTCATAACATCATCAAGCCTCTGAGAGCATCCCATCATATCATCTCGGCCACTGTGGGAAAATCATCAACATATACCAGCTGATCAGGTGGTGGTGCGTATATAACGCCGTAACCTTTTCCCATATCCCGTATACATATAATATACATATATACGCGTATATAACGCCATTCTGTTCATGGGTCAATGTACATGTATAAATGAATGCAATGCATGAAAAGTACGTCAATAAAATCTCTAGGAATGTCATAACACCATTATGCCTTTGATTAATATCATGAAGTAAACTTTTTCAACTTACGTATTTTTCTGAGACCCATGAACAGAAGATATAATAATATGTCACATGGGGAATCAAGAATATAGATAGCCCTAGAACTTCTATGAATAGAGTCATTTATGAAAGTCGTGCATTTGCTCGTTTCGTTTATTTCGTATGGATCATACCAAAAAGAAAGAAGGGATAGCCTTAACATACCTGGGGTAAGGAAAAATCTGTATGACGTTGTGCTTAAAATCCGTTATTACTTGCAAAATTTTGTCATGAAAACCTATATGGTATAATATTGTCCTTACGTTTCTTAAGAGTGAAGGTTTATTTCTCATATTCTTATCTATCAAAAATGACTCTTAGTCATGACTCTTGCCAGCTATTAAAAATGACTCTTAGTCATGAATTATGACTAAGAGTCATACTGTTACGCGGCGCCTTCCTGAGATTCCTTGGAAGGGCGACGTAAGGCTAGGCAACTGATATCAGTGCAGTTGTTGTCCGCCAACTGAGGTCCCCTCCGTACGCTAGACGAGACTGTCAGTGCCGTACGGGAAAACCAATGTCAAGAGTAATTGAGAGAACAGAAATGAGAATTCAGAATGAAAGAAAGCTTGATTGCATTAATGAAAGCTATTACAGAAAAGCAACGGGGTGTCGAGGGGGAGAGACACCAGTACAGAGAATTGCTTGCTTGCTAGAAAGTTTTGATTGCTTGATCCCCCCTAATAGTACTTAAAAAAAAATAATCCAAAGTTACAAGACTAGACTTGACTAAGCTAGAGAAACATAATGGAAGTACATGAAATAAAACTACTCTATATTTACAATGAAAATGACTTAGTTTTCTATAAGGCAGCAGCAGGTCCGTTGTCAGCAGCAGTGTCTTTGGCATCACGGTCTGCGCGCGCGGCGCTGTTGGCTTCTGCCTGCGGCTTGGCGCTTGCGAGGGATATCGGTGGGGCGACAGAGGCACCTGCGCGCTTGTCACTTGGCGCGGCCAAGACCACGGGGCCGTCCGTGGCGCTAGGCATTGGGAGGTTCGTTAGGACGCCACGGGGCGCGCCCAAGGGGTCATGGGGCATGGCTGGAAAGCCGCCCATGACACTATGCATGTTTCAAAATACTAGAAGAAAATGCAAAGGACCAAACAGATTACCATTTCTTACTATTTGTCCATTTTCATGCTCCTCAGTAGCGAAAGAACTGAAATGTCACAACAGAAATCCAAAAAAGAAGAGGGACTAAATCAGAGGAGTGGGAAAATGGGAAAATTAAAAATCGAGCAGAAGTAAAAGAGCAAAAGAGAAGGATGAAAGTCACTAGAAAGCAGATGCAATAGAGGAACAGAACAATTGAGAGATAAAAATTGAGAAATGTAGTTCTCAAAATTACAAAAAGTAAACCTGAAGCCTAAAGTCGGTCACGTGGGTCTCTGTGCAATGAATACGTACTGATCCTTTGGCAAGTCATTTACTATAATGCCAACATTTTAGATTATTTTGACGATTATACCCTTCGTCGTTCAAGAAAGTTTCACTTATTATATAGGTAAAAGATATGGATAAAAATAAATTTTATATGTATATATATTCTTAACGGGTTAACGGATTATCCGTTAAGAAAATTGAATAATCCGCCCCCAAACCGATAAGCTGTTAATAAAAAAATTTCAATCCACTCTCCGTCCTTTAAACCGTTAACCCGATACCAATAAGCCATAAGCTTCGATTTCGTTTCGATTTTCGGTTTCGGTTCGGTTTTGAACGCCCCTACTTTATGGGAATTTTTCTATGGGTATTTTCTGTTGAAAATTAATTTTCTTAAAAGAAGGTATTTTTGACTATCATATCATATCATATTATATTACTATAATAAAAGTGGGAAGCCTAAAACTAAAAACTTGAATTACCTAAATACCCTTCTAATTAATATAAATATTCTACTTTAAAAAATTAAATAAAACCACTTATTGATTTGAAGGGATGTAACCCTTCACTTAAGTTACAAATGTTCATAATAGAATTCGTTCCCCAAATTGAACATATAATCACCAAACAACCTGTAATCCAAAATTAAACTAAAAGAGAAATGGAATGATAGAAAAGTGCAGCATATATTAGACTTCGTTCTATTGCAAAGTGATGAACTTGGTTGAACGCTTGGGGTCATAACAAATTTCGGTATTTATACAAGTGAGTAACTATAGCTTTTTGATCTATTAAAATACATGTATAGGCTTTTATGGGAAGAAAAAGGATTTGATATTTGGTTTTTCAACAAAGTATGTGGTTCTCACAATCAACGAAATGAACAATTTTATTTGTATGTTATTCTTCTGCTTCGTTCAGCATGAAACAATTACTACTATTTGGAGTCCAAATATTTTTTTTCCCTTGACTACACATTTCCAAATGTTTTCCTATACATTTGTTAGTTAGTATAAGATTGTGACACATAGTATTTTACATCTAATTTATAAGTATGGAAACTTTAATTCGAAGAATAACAAATTGACAGTGTCCAATTACTAAGAGTTGAATACATATATTCTGATAGTGTAATTTATCGGAATGCTTCTATTGTGTTGATCTACATTCTATCCGTTCATCAAGAATCTTTGTCGTAATGACGAAATTGCTTTGTTGATGCGGAAGGTATTCTTGGTGGGAAAAAAGTTATCTCCGAGAGGCGTAAAAAGCAGAAGAAAATAGCGAGAGAGAAAAGGATTCTAACAGTTGATAACGAGGTCGTCGAGTCATACTTCAAGAACAGCATTTCGAAAGGACACCTTAGTTTACTGAAAAAGTAAAAGCTACCATTGGTAAACTTGCCTAGGTAACATTATCATGGTTAGTTGCAACTTGCAAGATTACATTGTTAAAAGGCTAAGAATTTTTGTATTTCCATTCTTATGTAGATTGCAGAACAAACCGATTGAATTTTGAAATAGAGAGAGACTTGAAGATTAACCACCCAAATATAACCAATAGCGTGGTTTTGGAATCAAAATAGTTTTCTCTAAGGAAAACTATGTCAATTGAAAGAAGGAAGTGATCTAGGAAATTTAGTTTCTACAAATATTATGTGCATGAAGATCTCAAAATATTTTATTTGTGTACCGTAATGATTGGAATAACATGTTTAAAGGTTAATAGTTGAAACCCGCTTTTGAAATCATGACAAAAAAAATTATATATATCGTTTAGGATCACTAAAGTATCGAGGAGGTGAATACTCTACAATGAAGGATAATAGTTTGTTTATAACTATAGAAATTTCTTATCGAAAAATAACCCAAATAATCCTACAACGTCAATTGATATTGAAGTAAGTCAAGATGATTGCACGGTAATTACGAAAAGAGTGCAATAATCCAAGATAAATTTTGATTATTTATCTACTCAGATGATATCCAATCATCTTGCCTCGACAATTAAATTATCATACGACGATCCACATTGATCATTCAAAAAAAATATTGTGCTTTATTTTTTCATATATAATTAACGACAATTTTTTTTTAATAATATTAATATTAGTTTACAAAAACGTATACTATATGACTTAGTGTGCCGAGAAACTAGTTATTTTTAAAAGAAGATTCAAATAGGAATTTAAGAGGAACTGCAAAAGGTGGATGACAGGTATTGTGGTTATAGTTTTTAAAAATGTTGATGCCCAGGATCGAACTGGGGACCTTCAGTGTGTAAGACTGACGTGATAACCACTACACCACACCAACCAGTTGGTACCTTAATCCATGTGGTCTTTACTTGTCCCCATAAAAGGCATTTGTTTGACATTTTCCAAGCAAAACTTGTAAGAAATATAGTTCTCAAATTGTAGCTTGAAAGTGTATTTTAAGTAAAATGTTTAATTTCTTTTAAATTTTCTCATAATTTAACCTTTTAGTGCATCAAGTTTATTTCTATATTTTCTGTTTAATATTTTATATTATTAAGGAGTAACTATCATTAGTATATATTTTTCGTCAAAACTATTATCTGAGTATATAATTATCATAAATATGAAGTATATGAAATGTAGTCATCTCCCATCTCCTGTATGAGGTCTTTCTAACACAATTCACTAGATTTATCTATGAACATCTTTAATTATCGACAAGACTTCAATAATTGAATTGTTTAATTCACCTTTGAGTAACTATATTTTTTAGTCTATTCGATCAGGTACACGTTGATTAAATTTTGTGAATATTGAAGAGAAATGAAAATGTTCTTGAAATGATTCACTTTATAGAACCTAAAAAAAATTCACCAAATAACACCTTCAAATCATATATAAAATATAACATACATGATATGCATTTTATATGTTTTATTTTTTAATTATAACAATTTTTTACGTCATCTAATAAAGTTCACTTTGTAATTAATTCTATTTTTGATTTTGATGGCAGCAAATATGGAACAACAAGAAAAAGAGAATATAGCAAAAATTGTACTCCTTTTATCTAAGTAAAATTGCAGATCAGAATATGAGGATGGAATATATTTCGCCACTAAAATATATCAACTTATTATGATTAATCATAGTTAAGTGATAAAAGTTATATGTATAAACATGTGTCATGTATCTATTGATTGAATGTAAATATCAGGTGCAAATAAGTTTTTACTGATAAGCTAATGCATTCAGAATTCATGTAAATTTATATATCAATTTCTTATTATTTAAATAATTTCTTAAAATATAAGTTACATAAAAGAACATTACACTGAATACTCCTAGGGTTCTATAAAAATATTTTTTAAAAGTCATAGAAAATCAAATTAAATTTATACGACAGAGCCTTATTTATTAAATGCTGGAAGTAATTATTTTGAGAAAAAGTGACAAAACGAGGAATTTATTTTCGGTAAAAGGAGACATGTTATTGAGCGAATCAACCAAAACACATAACTTTGAAGTTTCCTTAGAAGGAATTTTGAGATAAACTATTAGTACTTATTATTTAAAAAAACACTATTGACAACTTAAATATTTTTGTTATAAAATATAATTATGGTGGATGTCCATAACCATCAAATGAGTAATACCCACTACTCTTCTCCATTATCTCCATAGCTCCCACTACTCTAATACTTATGGAGTTATGGTTGTAACTCCCATACCTCCCCCATGATCTTCCATCATGATCTCAAATGCTTAATGGCATATTTATGTAATTCTTTTGATATACCTCTATGTAATACTATAAATAGAGGATGAGAAGTCATTTTGTAACACACTTGAATACATAGAAGAAATAAGAATCTCTTCTCTCTTGCTCCCTACATTCTTGTCTATTTTCTTGTTTTATATTATTAGTTTGAACTAAGTTTTTTAACACGTTATCAGCACGAATGCTATTTTATTTCCTCTAATACTTCCTAAAAGAAGTGAAAGCCTTCCATGGAAGCTCAACTGCTTTTGCTGCTTTGCCAAGGAAAACTTCCATTACATCTCGATAAAAATTTTGTGGTAAGCACTAAAGATGACACTGTCGTGTCATTAATTTAGTCTTATATGTATAAAGATGAGAAAGGTAAAATTTTATACTGCAATAGCATAGTTAACCTCATTGATTTCAAGTCAGTCTCATTTGATGATAATATTTGCTAGATCTTAGTTTGCCCTATCATCTTATTCAATATGATGATGAGTGTTATATCTTTTTGCTTCAAATTCATGAAAATTAAGACTAATATTAACCCCAAAGGAATTGTATTTTGAACCGTGCAACAATGACACTTTTTCATAGATATGTTGATAAATTATAAATCTAATTAGATTTTTTTACGCACTATCGTTTTTACTTAGAAGCAATCCCATTCTCATTTTCAGAAATGATGCCAGTAGACCTTTAAAGCCAACCATGTGTCACGACCCAAGTTCTCCCTCCATGAACTATCGTGACGGCACCTAACCTCTACGACTAGGTAAGCCTAACAATTAGTGGGAAAAAAATTTCAAAGTACAAAACTAGCCAACTAACAAGTAAATATAAGTAAAGTGTTTAAAATGCCGCCCGGCATATACAAATGTAACACTCTCGACCAATAATAACACTCCCAAAATCCGGAATCTCATGAATCACAAACTAAAGAAATACATAGTGTTCTAACTCCAGAAGTCTAAACAAGGAAAATATACAAGAAGTCTATAACTGCAGGGAGAATAGAGAGGGACTTCTAGGTCTGCGGACGCGGCAGATATACCTCGAAGTCTCTGGATCTCCTCGCCTCACGGATAATATGGCTGAGCGAAAGAACCTGGATCTGCACACGAAAAACATGTGCAGGAAAGGGCATGAGTACAACACAGCGGTACCCAATAAGTGCCAAGCCTAACCTCGATCGAGTAGTGACGAGGAAGGTCAGGGCCCTACTGATTATATACATAACAAGGTAAAATAGTATGAAGTGCGATAGTATAATTAAAATACTAACAGTCAATAAAGATTAAATCACAAAAAGAATAACTCAGTACACAGAGATAGCAATAGGGGATCTCCCAGGATAACCACCCGCAGTCCCAAACGTAAAATGTGCAGAGGATCTCCCGGGATACCGTCCCGTAGTCCAAATCGTAAATGTGCAGGGGGATCTCCCGGAATACCGATCCGTAGTCCCAAACGTAAATATCCAGTACAGGGGGATCTCCTGGGATACCGTCCCGTAGTCCAAATATAAATGTGCAGGGGAATCTCCCGGAATACTGTTCTGTAGTACCAAAGTAAATACACAACCAAATCAATATACACCACAGTCTCAAGAAGGAAGTCTACAATTCTATTCAAGTTCGTATCAAGGAAACGGGTAACTTCTACCCTAAACATGCTACACAGAATTCAAGTAAGCAGTTAAAGCAGATAAGACAGTTAATTCACGTAAGCATGCTTTCCTAAGCTAAACAGGAGGCTTCATATACTAGTATTACTCAATTAAAGGAAAACATAGATATTTACTTAATGGAAACGGTTTTTTTTAGCAATTAGCACATGTACGCACTCGTCACCTCACATACACGGCATTTCATATAACAACAGTACCAAAATCCTAAGGGGAGTTTCCCCACACAAAGTTAGGTAAGCCACTTACCTTGAACCGACTCAAAATCAATCCGATATCACACTCTTGCCACGAGTATCCAACTCCGACTGGCCCAAATCTAATCAAATCAATTACATAACGTAAATAAAACTATACGCAACTAATTTAACTAATGAATTTAAAGCTACGGCGAGAAATTAGAAAGAAGCCCAAAAATCCTCCCCGGGCCCACGTCTCGGAATCGGGTAAAAGTATCAATTTAGAATACCCATTCACTCACGAGATCACTCATCCAAAAATTACTCAATTCCGACAACTATAGCTCGATCAAAACCCCAAAACTCGATTGGGAACTTTTCCCTCAAATTCTCATTTTTCCACTCAAATTCCTTGATTAGATGAGCAAAACAACAATAGATTGATGAAATATAAACGAAATAGGGTTAGGAATTGTTACCCACTGATTTCCTCTTCAAAAACCTCACAAAATCGCCTTCTCCCGAGCTCAAAATCGAAATTGGTGTTATGAACTTCAAGCCCTTGAAATTTCATATTTTTGCCCAGCGATTACCGCATCTGCGGTCCCGCTTTTGCGACTAGGGGACCGCACCTACGTAAACTCATTAAACCCCCAGGCACCGCACCCGCACTCCATTCCTCGCAGATGCGGTTCCGCTTCTGCGGTCCAAGGGCCGCATATGCGACCAACGATCTTCAGGCCTCAGACCGCATCTGCTATTGTCAAACCGCTTTTGCGGCGCCGCACCTGCGGTCCAAAATCCGCAGGTGCAAAAACAACAGGTCCAACAAATTCAGAAGTTGCCTAAGTCCAAATTCTAATCTGTTAAGCATCCGAAACTCACTCGAGGCCCCCGGGACCTCAACCAAACATACCAACCAATCCTAAAACATCATACAGACTCAGTCAAACCCTCAAATCACATCAAACAACGCTAAAACCATGAATCACCCTCCAATCCAAACCTAATGAACTTGAATTTCCAAAATTCTACAACTGATGCCGAAACCAACCAAACCATGTCCGATTGACCCCAAATTTTGCATACAAGTCATATTCAACACTACGGACCTATTCAAACTTCCGGAATCGGATTTCGACCCAAATATCAAAATTTCACTACTGGCTCGAAAACTCCAAAAATCAACTTTCGGCATTTCAAGCCTAATTAAGCTACGGACCTCCAAAACACAATCCGGACACGCCCCTAAGCCCGAAATCCCCAACGGAGCTAACAGAATCGACAAAATTCTATTCTGGAGCTGTCTTCACACTGCTGCGACTGCGGTCCAAATTTTAAAACTTAAACTCTCATTTAGGGACTAAGTGTCCCATAGCACTCCGAAACTCAAGATGAACCATCCCGACAAATCACTATAGCAGAAATAGACACGAGAGAAGCAGTTACTAGGGGTTGTATACGGCTAAAATCGGAGAGTCTAATTTTATGATCGTTATGGCATTTCCCAGCCAGTTTTAGGAAGCCTCGAGGCATAGCTCGAAGTTTGACCCCGGGGCTCGGGGCAGTGCAAATCGGCGGCTATCTTGGACAAGCGGGAAATTCCCAATAGGCATGTGGTTAAAGCTGACCAGGTCTACAAGAATAGTACAAGTCCGTACCGTGGCATTAAATGGCTGTACCAGCCGTTGATCTTTGTAATAAATGGCTGTACCAGCCGCATATCTTTGTAATGAATGCACCTGTACTGTGTTGGGATTCCCCCTCCTATATAAAGGGGATCCTTGTCATTTTTTGCACACATGATATTCAATACAAGAACAAGAACATTCTCTACTCTCTAACTTAAACATGTTCTCCCTTGATTTTGTTGCTTATAGTTATTACATTGCTTACATTTATTACGTTTCATTGATTGTTCTTCATTTATTACTCATCATTGATTATAAAGAGCCCTCATAAAAGCTCTTAGAATTGTTAGTCCTTCATCAGTCATCTCCAGTCGAGCTCATTAGCTTAACCTCGAGGCCCAGCATAGGATAGCTCGAGACCCCGATTCTCGGCCACTCGGTTCGCGTAGCACACTATCTTCAAGCCCTTATCTTATTTTCTAGTCTCATACTTAGTATCTACTGCCAAACGACTAGCATTAAATAAAACACGTATTTTTAGAACCACAAAATCAAATCCAATTGTAATTACCATTTTCAAGATAAACAGTTTGGCGCCCACCGTGGGGCTAAAAATAATAGTGATTTTTTTTCGTGCTGGTTTACTAAATAACGCAAGTTATCTTTCACACTTTTTCTTGTCCAAGAACCTTTGATTTTAGCTCAAAATGTCTAACTTAGTGAATGCACATGAGAACAACGGTCCTGAGGACCATGGAGAGAATGGTGTAGCTGTTCCAGGCATCGGTGTACCACCGCGAAACCCTGAGGATGCACCATAACCAATTCCCGTGGACGTGATCTCGTGCAACGCCCAACACGTCAATATAGGCTCCCACACTAACAGGAAATACACCAAAAAAACAAACGAGAAGCATAGAAAATCCCAGCTCGGGAGGAACGAGAGGTCAGCCTTCATGTCATTTTTGAGATGTTGTAGGCACAACAGCTGGTATGCACCATGGAAGGCTGGTAGGTGGTCAGACCATGAAACCTCAGCAACCAAGCGTGTATGCACCATGGAAGGCTGGTAGGTGGTGAGACCACCATAGATTCAGGCCAGGAGGTGGCCGGAGAAGGTGAGTGAAACTCATCGGAGCGGAGGGGAAGGGGGAAGGTTCTAGAGAGAACCAGAGATAAAGAGATAGAATCGAGTGAGGAAATGAGAGGGGTCTTGGGGGGTCGTTTGGTTTAATTTGGTAAGGGCGGATCTAGACCGTTGATCAAAATTGATCAACGGCCAGGATTTAATCCGGGTTGGGTCGCGTAGATTTAGGATTGGGCTTGGGTATTTGGGTTTGTTTAACGTGGGTTGGGTATTGGGTTTAATTAGGCTAAATTAGAAGGCCAAATCTGGCTATAAATTAAATAGCCCTTTTTTTCCCATTTAATTTATAGAAAATAATAAACAAATTTCTGAAAATAAATTGAAAGCACTGAAATAATTTATAACATATAATTATAGATTTAAAAATATAAAATCCCGTTTTATAAACATGAGACGAATTTAAACCTAAAATGGCTAATATTGCAATTATGCAATTTTATCCTCAAAACTGCTAAATAAATTTGTAAAAATATCTTAGCTATATTTTAGTATAAATATGAGAATCCAATAAATGAATCACCAAAAAATGATAATTTTGGTGACAATTATTGGGTTTTTCTTGATAAAATAGGGCAGTAACTTGATTTAAAAATCTTTGAAAAATTAAAGAAAAAATAATGTAACCTTGGGATATACTTATATATGCATATATAGGATATTTGGAAGGTATTTTGCATATTTTAAAAAATACAGGGAAAAATTGGGCATCAACAGCTGCCCCTCTTTACCCGGGAAGGATGAAAGAGTTGTCAGGTAAAGATATGATGGCCAATTTTGACCGAACGAAATGGTTTGAAGAGGTTCGGCCACGCTCTGGCTTCTGAGCTGCCTACATATCCCTGGTCTTACAGGAATCAGGTCATATGTAGTTCAGGATCCACCGGCGGAGTATGCCGGTGAAGGCTTCAAACACGGATGCAATATTTAGGATAGGGTTGCGGGGAACTGGAGCGGAATTGCTCCTGCCGAGATAGCCGTTGCTCACCGGTTCACCTGCAAATAAGCAAATACGGGCATATATTGTGCGTAAGTTTAAACATGATGCAAATTCCTGTCGGACCCTGAATGTTGTCTTTGGACGGTTAGAATGACGTCCTTAGACCATGATGTCCTGGGCCATGAAGCGTATAATAAAGGATTCGCAGGCCATGAAATGATGCTCTCGGGCTATGAGAATGATGCCTCCGAACCATGATGCCTTTGAATAATGATATGCAATAGATTAATAGGGGTCCTCAGGCCATGATATGGTGTTCTCGGGCTATGACAATGGTGCCTCCGAACAATGACGCCCTCGGATAATTTGGCGATCTTTCAGCCCATGAAATGCAGTAGGTGGCGATCTTTCAGCCGTGCAAGCGTAAATAAAGTGGCGATCTTTCAGCCGTGCAAAAAAATGAAGTGGCGATCTTTTAGCCATGCAAGTGTAAATGAAGTGGCGATATTTCAGCCATGCAAGTGTAAATGAAGTGGCGATCTTTCAGCCGTGCAAAAAAAATGAAGTGGCGATCTTTCAACATGCAAGTGTAAATGAAGTGGCGATCTTTCAGCCATGCAAGTGTAAATGAAGTGGCGATCTTTCAGCCATGCAAGCGTAAATAAAGTGGCGATCTTTCAGCCGTGCAAAAAAATGAAGTGGCGATCTTCCAACCATGCAAGTGTAAATGAAGTGGCGATCTTTCAGCCATGCAAGTGTAAATGAAGTGGCGATCTTTCATCCATGCAAGCGTAAATAAAGTGGCGATCTTTCAGCCGTACAAAAAAATGAAGTGGCGTTCTTTCAGCCATGCAAGTGTAAATGAAGTGGCGATCTTTCAGCCATGCAAGCGTAGATAAAGTGGCGATCTTTCAGCCGTGCAAAAAAATAAAGTGGCGATCTTTCAGCCATGCAAGTGTAAATGAAGTGGCGATCTTTTAGCCATGCAAGTGCAGAGCGAGACAATGTTTAGTCCCTGAAGGCAGAATGTAGCTTTATGCAATGCAAAAATGCAGATGGAGACAGTGTTTAGTCTCGGAAGGCAGAATGGTAGCCTTATGCAATGCAGAAAAATGCAGATGGAGACAGTGTTTAGTCTCGAAAGGTAGAATGGTAGCCTTATGCAATGCAGAAAATAAAAATAAAATGGCAAATGGTAATAGAGTTCTTAACTGATAGCAGGCTGCGATATTGTGACTGCTGGGCACATCGCGATATAGGGAATATCGCCGGTGTGCATGGATAACAAATGCTGGTAAACGCAACAATTCTGAGGGTTGCATTCCTGAACAACGTCTTGTCTTGTCAATATATAGTATGTCATGTGCTTTCGCAATCTAAGTGTCTGTATCCAAAGAAAATCGTGAGTTTTGTAGAGGGGAGGTTAGTTCGTATCCCTGCTGGCCTTGCTTTCCCTGTTCGGCTTTGATCTGGTGATACGGTATGCATCATTGGGGTAGTGTTGCTGAACAAAGCAACTTTGATAATAAACAACACGAATTCGTAAAAATATGACATAAGTATATATTTAAGAAATAACTTTTAGATGAACCGACGACTGTGACGTGACTCAAGACATTGCAACCTCTCTTGCTACGGAATTTTGAGGGTCCTCCTCAAAATTCTGCCCCAGTTTAATGAATTGAGGCTTCTGACGGCTACTGGCGATGACTGGGGCTAAAATTACTTCGAAATTTTGAGGGTCCTCCTCAAAATTCTGCCCCAGTTTCCAATTACGGGGGAAAAATAAAAAATTTATTGAATTGTGACCAAACCCATAAGGTTGCCTACGTATCCCTTCATAAATGGGAATTAGGTCAGACGTAGTTCATTACATCATATAGGAAAACATAGAGATCACACGTAGTAACGCTTGACTGCATCTGAATTGATCGATTTCGGCCAAACTTCTCCATCCATTTCTGCAAGTATGAGGGCTCCTTCTGTCAGAACCCGATGAACCATGTATGGACCTTGCCAGTTGGGAGAGGTGCGGGAAGGTTTTCTTTAATACCAGTTGTCCCGGTGTGAACTGTCTCGGCTTGACTCTCTTGTTGAAGGCTCTGGACATTCTATTCTGATAAAGCTGACCATGGCAAACTGCATTCATTCTTTTTCCATCTATATGAGCTAGCTGTTCGTAACGACTCTTCACCCATTCTGCGTCGTCGAGCTCAGCTTCTTGTATGATCCTTAAGGAAGGAATTTCTACTTCGGCGGGAATGACTGCTTCTGTACCATAAACTAGCATATAGGGGGTTGCCCCAGTTGATGTGCGAACTGTGGTGCGATACCCCAATAAAGCAAATGATAGCTTCTCGCGCCACTGCTTATGCTTCACTATCATTTTCCCCAATATCTTATTGATATTCTTGTTGGTGGCTTCTACGGCTCCGTTCATCTGAGGCCTGTAGGCTATAGAATTCTTGTGTTTGATCTTGAAGGTTTCACACATAGCTTTCATTAAGTCACTATTGAGGTTGGCGCCATTATCAGTAATGATCGACTCTAGAATCCCGAATCGAAAAACGATGCGGTCGCGGACAAAGTCTGCCACGACTTTCTTAGTTACTGCTCTGTAAGATGCTGCCTCGACCCATTTGGTGAAATAGTCAATTGCTACTAGGAAGATACGGGAGGATCTTAGAGTTCTTGGTTGCCCATTCTTCTCGGACCTGATGTATGAGTAGGTCTGAATCCCCGATTACTAGCAGCTCTTGTATGTTCATGTCAATAGCCATCTTGAGCCCTAAGATGCAGGCTTTGTACTCGGCCATGTTGTTAGTGCACGGGAACCTGAGTTTGGCAGACACCGGATAATGCTGACCGGTTTCTGATACTAGGACCGCTCCCACACCGACTCCTTTGAAATTTGTCGCTCCATCGAAAAACATTCTCCACCCATCATAGGATTCTGCAATGTCTTCTCCTATGAATGATACCTCTTCATCAGGAAAATACATCTTTAGGGGTTCGTATTCTCCATCCACGGGGTTTTCGGCAAGATGATATGCTAGTGCTTGTCCCTTGATTGCTTTCTGAGTTACGTAGACAATGTCGAATTCACTCAACAGGATTTGCCACTTGGCTAGCTTGTCGGTGGGCATGTGCTTCTGAGAAATGTACTTTAAGGGATCCATCCTTGATATGAGATATGTAGTGTAGGCACAGAAGTAGTGCCTCAGCTTTTGGGCTACCCAAGTCAAAGCATAATAGGTGCGCTCCAACAGAGAATATCGGGCCTCGTACGGAGTGAATTTCTTGCTGAGATAGTAAATGGCCTGTTCCTTTCTCCCTGTTTCATCATGCTGCCCCAAAATGCAGCCGAAAGCTCCATCTAATACTGTGATGTAGAGTAGCAAAGGTCTACCTGGCTCAGGAGGGACTAAGACCGGTGGTGTTGATAGGTATTCCTTAATTCTGTCGAAAGCTTTTTGGCAGTCATCCGTCCATTTAGTAGCGGCGTCCTTCTTTAACATCTTAAAGATTGGCTCACAGATAACTGTAGATTGTGCTATGAACCGACTGATGTAGTTGAGTCTCCCCAAGAAACTCATCACGTCCTTCTTGTTCTTTGGAGGTGGCAGTTCTTGGATAGCTTTGACCTTTGATGGATCCAGTTCTATTCCCCAGCGACTCACAATGAACCCAAGTAATTTTGCAGCAGGAACCCCAAATGCACACTTTGCGGGATTCAGCTTTAGGTTGTATCTCTGCAATCTGTTGAAGAACTTTCTCAAATCTTCCATGTGATTAGTGGCCTTCTTGGACTTGATGATAACGTCATCTACGTACACCTCGATCTCCTTGTGTATCATATTATGAAAAATGGTAGTCATAGCCCTCATGTAGGTGTGATGAAAGCCGTTTTCTCAGCATCTTCTTCATCCATCCAGATTTGATGGTAATCGGCGAAACAATCCACAAATGATTGCAATTCATGCTTCGCGCAATTGTCGATCAGGATGTGTATATTTGGCAAGGGGAAGTCGTCTTTCGGACTGGCACGGTTGAGATCCCGGTAGTCGACACAGACTCTAACCTTCCCGTCCTTCTTTGGTACTAGCACGATATTAGCTAACCACGTTGGGTATTCCACTACCCTGAGGACCTTGGCTTTGACCTTCTTGGTGACTTCTTCCTTGATTTTCAGACTCATATCTGGCTTGAACTTTCTGAGCTTCTGTTTTACCGGTGGACATGTCGGATCAGTTGGCAGTTTGTGTGCCACAATAGATGTACTCAGACTAGTCATGTCATCGTACGACCAGGCGAAGATGTCCTCATATTCTCTTAGAAACTCGGTGTATTCCTTCTTTTCTAATGACGATAAGTGAACGTTGATTCGTGTTTCTTTGACATTCTCTTCATCTCCAGGTTACCAATCTCAGTCTCGTCCAGTTTGGACTTCGGCCTGTTTTTACAATTCTCGACTTCCTTAACAATCTCCTCTGGTATGTCATCTTCCTCTGAATCTATATCCGTTTGTTGCGTTGTCTTATTGCATGTCACAGTCATCAGTTCGTCAAGATAAGTAATAGTAATGCTGTATAAGTAGAGTAATGAGAGAAAATAATAAGAGTGTTGATTTATAAGGAAAATTGAAATGCTTTGATAAATTCCACAACTGTTTTGAACATTGAAGATCTTATTGCGGAAATTTAAAATGTGAAAGGAAAGTTAACTAGTAAAAATAAAAGATAGTGCATTATGCTTGTTCAGCCTTGCTACCCCGAGGCTCGTCGGGCTCTGGTGGTTCTGATGGTCCAATTGTTGAGGTATGCTCGTCTACTCACAGTCTTTATGGATGGGCCTTCCTCCCTCTCCTCCTCGAAAACGACACAACAATCCATATCATTGTCTTCCAGGAACAAATTCCTCACTGCTGCCAGTGCTTCCTCTTCTTCTGACCCATAGATAACTCCGGCCAGTTGGAAAGTCTGTTCCAAGCATGGTATTGGCTGCTCCAATGGATAGTAAGGGCCGCGCCATGATGGTGACCGGTGGTTGAATTGCTCCCAAGTATACTCATATCCCAATCCGAAGGTGGTGCCATATTTCTTGAGTTTGATAGGCTTAGCGATTCCTTGGAGGTTCTTGCCAAGTCCCTTGCCAGGTTCGTATCCGATCCAGTTCAATATGCTTTCAATTTTGTTGTCCCACCATTTGTCTTTATCAATAGCGTTGACCCGCTCGATGTGGTGATTAGTCTCCCCGCCTATCTTTCTTCTGCCTCCTATTGCCGGGATGGTCTGGCGATTGTATATGGGATTACTACCGTCGCCATGAATGATCACCTCTTAGTGATTCCACTCAAACATCACTGCCTGATGTAGTGTTGACGCTACAGCCCCAGCGGCATGAAACCATGGCCGTCCCAACAACAGATTGTAAGATGCCGGCACGTCTATTACTTGAAAGTCAACATCAAACCAAGTAGGCCCCATTTGCAAACACAGGCTAATTCCCTAATGGTGGTCCTTTGGGAACCGTCGAAAGCTTTGACGTTGATGGCCCCGTCCTTGATCTCATACAGTCCCTTTCCCAATTTCCTGAGTGTTACCAACGAACAAATATTGAGACTGGACCCTCCATCAATCAGGATTCTGGTGATAAAGTAATCTTCGCATTGCACGGTGATGTGCAACGCCTTGTTGTGACTCAGCCCTTTTGGTGGCAGCTCATCTTCATGAAAAGTGATCTTGTGACTTTCCAGTACCTGGCCTACCATGTTAGCCATCTCCCTGCCGGTGATGTTGCTCGGTACATACGCCTCACTCAGCACCTTTAGCAGGGCATTCTTGTGTGCATCGGAGCTCTGTAGCAAAGCAAGGATAGAAATTTGCGCCGGTGTTTTGTTCTGCTGATCAATGACCGAGTAATCCTTGGCTTGTATCTTTCTCCAGAGATCGTCGGGCCCGGTTTCAGTGATGGTTGGTCGACTAGAGGCCTGCTTGCTTGACTCAGCCAAATGTTCCGAGGTATAAACCCTACCAGTTCTCGTCATACCCTGTGCCGCAACAGCTTCTTCGATCATGACCTTGCCTTTTCTTCTTGCCTCGGCTATGTAGTCCCAAGGTATGGCTTTTGTATGGAATGGTGTTACGGCCGACATTGCCACTGGAATTGGCGTGGCTATCTTTACTCCGAACGGAGCATGTACCTTGGGTGGTAAAACTGCAACTTCGAAGGGTGTAGGTGCATTTGCTGGTGACATAATTTCAACCTCAATCGGCGTTGGCGTCTTTGCAGAGGATGGTGCTTCAAACTCAAGTGGCATGGACATATTTATCTCGGCGCCCCAGAGGGCTGAATCTGGACTACAATCGGATTAAGGGTGACTATTGGCTTCTTTGGATCATCACCTTCTATGATCAAACCGATCGATCCCTTGAGGTCCCAATCATCCTCTATTTCAATCATGTGAACGCCTCCACCCTTGTGATCTGGCAGAGGGTTATTGCGGACATTCGGGGTAGGCTCCTTTGCCACAATGATCTTGTTATCAATTAACATTTGGATCTTATCTTTCAGAGCGTGGCATTCATCAATGGTGTGTCCTTTCATGCCGGAATGGTATGCACAGGACTTGTTTGGATTGACCCACTTAGAAGGATTCTCAGGGGCAGCAGGGATAGGGGTGACTTAACCAGCAGTTTTGAGTCTTTCATACAATTGTTCAATAGGTTCAGCAATAGCCGTATACTGTTTTGGGGGTCTTCGGTCAAAGTTTGGTCGGGGTCTAGGGAAGTTTTGGCGTGGAGGAGGGGATTGGTAGTGGGATGGTTGAGTGTTGTAGGCTTGGTAAACATGTGCTGGTTGGGAGTATTTGGGTGAAGTGGGCTGATATGTGGGAGGTGATTGATAAGTGAGTGGTGGAGTTTGGTAAGAGGGTAAGGGTGCTTGGTAGTTTGGGGTAGGCTGGTATGTGAGTGGAGACGTTGGGTATATTTGGTATTTGACGGGAGATTTGGTTCTCTGTGCTACCATTACGGCTCCTACGTCCCTTTTCTTGGACATACCGCCTGACTGTAAGGCCTTGTTTGTAGCTTGTAAAGCCTCGAAATTAGTAACCATGCCGCTTTTGATGCCCTCTTCGATCCTTTCTCCCATCTTGATAATGTCAGAAAATGTATGGCCCTCGATCATCATTAGCCTCTCATAATATTGTGGGTCTTGGGCCCGAACGAAGAATATGTTCATTTGTTCTTCTTCTAAGGCGGGTCTGACCTTGGCAGCTTTGGACCTCCAACGAGTAGCATACTCGCGGAATGTTTCTGTGGGCTTCTTCTTCAGATTTTGAATATATAACACATTTGGTGCATTCTCTGTGTTGAACCTGAATTTGTCCATAAAGTCGGACGCCATGCCTACCCAGTTCGGCCACTTTTTTGGATCTTGGCTAATGTACCAAGACCAAGCATCTCCCTTCAAGCTCCTCATGAAAAGCTTCATGCGGATTTTCTCGTCTTTTCCTACTCCAACCATCTTGTCATAGTATGTTCTCAAATGGACCCTTGGATCCCCTGTACCATCAAACATCTCGAACTTAGGAGGTTTGTACCCCTCGGGAGGTTCCTGATAAGCAAATCTTTATCGTCAGACTCGGGTGTGCCTGAGATGGGTTGGGTGGAGAGTGGCATGGTCTCCACGTAGATAGGGGTGTTATGGTGGGTGTGGCAGTGATCATTTGTGGAGTTTTGTGGTTCTGGGATGAGCAACGGGGTATTGTTGGAAGTATGGCAGGTGTTGCAGTGGTGGTGAGGAGCGGGGCGATTTTGTCGCTTTGGGAGATTCTGTGGAGGTGTGGGGTTCTGAGCATTTGGGAAATTGATATCTGGAGTAGTGAGGGAAAATGACAGATCTGCCAAATTTCGGACTTGATCAAGTTCTTCCTGAAATTTTAGCAGCTTTTGCTCCAGTTGGGAGGCATTCTCCTTGGGGACCAAAGTACCATGACCGTGAGTGACCTCTACCCGTTCGGTGAGTTTTCCTTTCTGGCGTTGTTCAAATCTTCGATCTTTCCTTTGTTCTTATTTTTGACGAGGCTGAGAGGAGGAGTGGATGGAGGGCCCTTGGATCTTGTGGAATAGGATGATGTTGCCAGAGTGCTCGAACTAACCTTTGGGGAGGGGAATAAATAAACAAAAAGTAAAAACAAAAAGGTAACAAGTCAGTGAGGATCATAAAAAGACGTAGCAATATTTAAACACATAGTGCAGGAATGTAAAGCGTGTCCTAATTTGGGGAACTCTTTTTGCCTGAGGTAGGCCTAGCGACAAGTTGATTTGGAGAACTTGGAATGCTAAATGCCTCATTTTATTGATAAAAGATAGACGAATCCCAAATCGACACCAAATAACAGGAGAAATAAAGTCACTAATGGCCATTGGCCTTATTACATTTTTATAAAGCGAAAAGAAAACCCCTATCTACTTGGCCCCAGAAGGGCCTTCCCCGGATTGAATGCTCTCGTTGATCAAATCCTCCAGCTCATGTAGGTTCACCAGTAAAAATGCCTTTGCTAGGTGCTCTCCTTCAGAGTTCTGGCAGTCGGTGATTCTCTTCCTCACTTTTCCTTCCAATTCCAACAGACTGTATTCCAGGTATTCCAACTTTTCTCTAGATTTGGCAGCCCTCTCTTTCCACTCATTGATTTGGTCATTTGATGGAAGACTCCTCCACCAGTCTAGCAAGAGTGGGGGTGTGCTAATCATACCGAAACTGGGGACCTCGTGCCTCATTTTCTTCAAAACAAAAAGGTTAGACCCTAACCCCACCAGACTCGACTATTTAATATCAACAATTAGCATGAAGCAATCTAGTTCTCCAAATAAATGCACAGAACGTGATGATGTCCATTTCGGGTTTTAGGGAAACCCAATGGACTTTGGGCAAGGCTATCTTAAAGAGTCATTGTGAGCACGTGATTTTTGCCCTATATATAAATTATTCCCAAAAATTCAAACAAAATAATTTCTCTTTCATTATTTTACACTTTTGTGAATTTTGTGTTATTTTCTGTTAATTGTTTGCATTTTTATTTGTGCATTTTTATTTCATATGAAAAATATAAAAAATATGCCTGACATTTGCATTTAGGATCTAATTTCATATTTAAGGATTATTTAGTGGTTAAGTTGTTTTTAGAACAAAATTTAAAGAAAATAACAAAAATAGTCCATTTTTGCATTTTTTAATTGTTAGTTGTTGAATTTGTCTTGAGTTTATTTTAAATAGGAGTTAATTAGCTTAATTTTGGAAATAAATTAGGTTTTATTTTAATTTTTGCATTTTTTATAAAATTAGAAAAAAAAATAATAATACAAAATGAAATACAAAAAAATAAATAAAAGAAATAAAAATGAAAACAAAAGCAATTAAAAGGGGTTGCCTCAATAATGCCTAATTGGGCCATTTAATTGACTTCACCCAGCCCAAGCCACTGGCCCAAACGCCCTGCCCGGTCCAGTTGCCCCATACTCAAAATGACGTCGTTTTGACGTCGTTTAATCATGACCGTCTGTTCCCCCAAATCCAATGGCCACGATTGATCCTCAAATTTAAATAAAACTGTCCGAAAATTATACAAAAAAAACAAAAACACAATCCATCTTCCTCGTACTCCCTGTAACGCCACCGACACCCCACCGTCCGCCACCGTCTTCCGCCCTAGCGCCGCCGGCCGGAAATCGCCGCCGCCGGCGGCGATGCTCCGATGACCACCAAAATTACACCCTAGAACCACTGTTCTCCCCTCTTTCCAACCATGCCCTCAGCTCCCCTCGAATCATAGCCAATCTCGTCGAATATCAAATCTAAACTTTTCCGACCATGACCCAACTCCTTCCAAACCACCCCAAATTAACACCCTAGGTCGCTTTCCCTTTCCCTAGCCAAATCCCGGGTTAGTTTTTCTCGAATCTGCCTTAAATTGGTCAAATCTCAGTTTGAATATTTTCCGGCCAAGACCCAAAGTATGCCAAATAGTCCCAAATTGACACCCTGGGTTCATCTGAGTCTCTTCTACCCAACCCCCATAGCCACTTGTCTCGAATCTGCCCGGAACATTACAAATTTTATCCCAAAGTCCGGCAGAACCCTAACTCAGAAATCTTGGGGATTTTAGATCGTAATTTCCCTAATCACGTGTTTCCTTTTGAAAACACACGATTAGGGATGTTACGTGTCAAGAATCCTGGAGGATTCAAACAACATTAGCTGGTCAGAGTTCGCCCCATAGTCAGTCGAATGCTCAAGATTAGTATGTGCTGTTCGATTCTGTTTTGATTCTATTCAGTATGCTCTTGTTTAAATCTGTTTGGATAGTCTTTAATTCTTTAGGGCACTTTGATTTCAATTTTTTCTCCAGTATTTGATCTTTTACTGTTATAAGTGGTTAGTGGTAATTAATTAGTTTAGTTTAGTTTGATTCAGTAATTGCATTAGTAATTCCATGCTCAGGATCTAGTTTAAGTTTTGTTCTTCATGTCGACATTGTTCCCAGTAGTCATATACGTTTTAAGTGGTCTGATTTTAGTTAGTCGACTCATAATTGTTTACTGCAGTTTGATTTTAATTGTTCCAACCTCTTGATTAGCTAATTTGTCTAGTTTGATTAGCCCTAGAAATAGATTGCTTGGTTATAGTTAATGGACTGGTTTAACTTAGTCAGTAATTTCAGGGGATTCAAAGGTTAGTTTAGGCATGGAAAAGGGTAGTTTCATTAAGATTGGTAATTGTTGAAGTAAAGTAAGGGTAGAATAGGAATTGTAATGGGTATAGAACCTTCTAGGATGGACTATAGTATAGATTTCAATAGAATAGGTGTAGTTACTTGTGTAACAAGTCAGAAAATAAAGGGTAAAAATAGAATTAAAATAGGGACTGATGGGTAAAAGGAAAATCTGGAGCTGGACCCTAAGTTCAT
Source organism: Nicotiana attenuata (assembly GCF_001879085.1). NCBI lineage: Eukaryota > Viridiplantae > Streptophyta > Magnoliopsida > Solanales > Solanaceae > Nicotiana > Nicotiana attenuata. Next base: position 28,079,177 of record NC_031994.1, read on the forward strand.
CTATAAATAGGCATTCATTTGCCTTGATTCACAAGTTTAGAGGCCTAGAATTCCCACCCCCAAAAGTACTCTTCAGTTCCCAGATTTGAAAGTAGAAATTCAAAAAAAAATAAGGAAACCAAAAACAACAAAAATCTGCAAAAAAAATCAAAATTATGTACTGTTACATTGATGTTAGCCAAATTCGACCAGTTCTCTTCTCCTCTATTTGCTGAGTTTCTTCTGAAATGTGACTGTTAGTTTGCCGTTGGTTTTGGTTATTTCAAGCTGGTCTGGGGTTGGATTTTGGTCGACTTCTGTTTCATTAAAGCTCCAGGAGAAATTAAGTTTGCTTTCGAGGATGTTTGTTTGCATTTCGAGTAGTATTTGAGGCTTAAGTGGCTGTTGTGGGTTATTCGTTATTGCCGTTGGTGTTTGTTGAGATCTCTGGTATTTTTGAGTTCAATCTACCCTTGCATTGGTTGCCTGATTGATTGCTGAGGGTCATTTGATAGTTCTGCTGTCCAAATCTGTATCCGGCTAGTTATTTTAGTTATTCCTGGGCTAACTCCATTGCTGCTGCCTTGTTGTGCTACTGCTGACTCTTTCCTTCTTGTTTCCTTTGCAAATTCCAGGTACACATCCGAAACTGATTTGATGTAACTGTTGAATTGGAAGTACAATGAAGAAATTCCATCGAATTTATGCATTGAAGTTCGCCTCTGCTGATTGCTAATTTGTAGATAGTTTGTAGTAGTTATGTAGTTAATAAGCATAACTGAAACATTAATCTATCATTGTGCTAATTGAGACTGTTTTATTCTGTCAACATGTTGTTTGTTAATGGTATCTTGGCATAATCTCTCATTGGTTGCTCTTTCATATAGTTTTGAAAAATGGAAAATCAGGCTGTTTTTGATTGGCAATGGATTACTGATTTCGTATAATCATAGCGTGAATTTGTCTGAGTTTGAAAGCGTACTATAAATGTTTCCAACGGGTTAATAGTTAGAAATGATAGTTGTTAAGCATGGAGTAGTGTTCAGCGATCTCGAATAAGGTAAAACTAAACGGGCCTTGGTACACTCGACTCAGGAAATCGACCCCAGGATGTCCTATTTGAGGTCTGATGGGTTTAGGTGTGGCAGACCACCTGGATTGGGCTCTTGGGCCAACTGCAATTGAGTTGGTAACACCTAATGTTGTTTTAATACAAAAATAGAGAATCGTAGTCCGTTTTTACGCTGCCCTTTTAATAAAATAATGAGCCTAGCCTCGCTAAATAAAACACATGAATCGCGGGGCCCTCAATAAATGTTACATATAAATACTTAGAATTCGGGCAGACCGTTTTAGCAAATTTCACGGTTCTCCCCAAAGATAATGAATGCGAAGTTGCTTAGGGCGCGCATTTTAATAATATTACCTTCCTAAATGTGGGTGCACATTTATGTGACCCAAATCTAAATCTCAACGAAGTCGGAATGTGTCAAAAGCCACGGGCGCACTGGTGTGACGTGGTTCGAGACACATTTTTACGACGTTGCAATTCTTATTAAAAAGACATAAAATAAAAGCGGTTAAAATAAAAGGCACATAGGTTAGTATATGTTTAAAAATCAGATAAAAGCAAATACAACAGTTGAGCGACCGTGCTAGAACCACGGAATCCGGGAATGCCTAACACCTTCTCCCGGGTTAACAGAATTCCTTACTCGGAGTTCTGGTTCGCGGACTGCTAACAGAGTCATGATCTCCTCGGATAGGGATTCAACCGGTGACTTGGGACACCATTAATCTCCTAAGTGGCGACTCTGAATATTAATAATAAATCCCGTTCCGATTGTCCTTTAATTGGAAAAACTCCTTTACATCCTTGCGGGGGTAGTAAAAAGGAGGTGTGACAGCTCTGGCGACTCTGCTGGGGATCAAACCCAGAACTTCGGTTCAGGGTTCAGAATTCGAGCTTAGATATATTGTTGTATTTGGCTTTATCTGATTTTTCTACATGTTTCATACTAAATGTGCAACATGTTGCTTTTTACCGCTTTGATATTATCTGAACTGTATATAAACTGTGCCGAAACCTTTCTCTTCTCACCTCCGGGGATGTGCTTACTGGTTGAGACTCCCTATTCTGTTAGTGTCAATACCCTGAAGTAAGAAAGAGGCCGGACAAGTTACTAAGCCGGATGGCCCTTTGGTTCCCGGTACGTAGCCCCCTCCTCGACTCGAGTTGTTCGCTCGGGTACACAGTCTAGAACACATACCCAGGTTTTGAACCTAGAATAACTTGACTTCATGCCGGATCCCTAGTAGGAACGCTTATCTGCTTCACGTGCATATGACTTAGGGGACTCAACACAGGGGTTGGGTCCGTCTAGGACAGGTGTACCCGGAATAATGGACCATCCTGCTGCATCCTACTTGTGCATTTATCTGTTTGGGACCCGCATGTTGACCGGCTTTGAATATTTGGGAAAAAGTGGAAAAAAAAGAGAAAATAGCCGTATAGAGAGTTAATTACCTATACCAAACAACAATGTCCAAGTAGTGCCGAAATGCTGCCGAATTTTTGAGAAAAATGAAAAATAGAAGAAAAGTTCTTTTAGTTTGCCAATGGAAAAGAAAAACAAAAAGAGTTTTATTTTCACATTAGTTTATTTTATTTGCCACTGAAAAAGAAAATATAAAAAAAATCGTGCTTTCAGAAATAGTGAATTCGCCAACAAAAACAAAAAAAGAGTCTTGTTTTCAAAAATAGTTAGATTTATCTGCCCGAACTACGCTGATTTGATTCTCACCGGATGTGAGATACGTAGGCAACCCTCATCGGGTCCAACCTCCCCTTTTGCAAAAATAGCCAAAAGATGCCAAAATTTTTAATTTCGTCATGAATAAGTCGGGTGCCGCCATCCTTGTTTAAAAAAAGCCGAATGTCCCCGAAAGGGCGCCGGAAGGCTGTTTTTGCAAGAACAGCTACCCTGAGTCATTTTCTAAACGGTTAGCAGGCACAACCTTAAAATCTTCTTTATGAAGTATTGAAAGGCNGCAACTGAGGTCCCCTCGTACGCTAGACGAGACTGTACAGTGCCGTACGGGAAAACAATGTCAAGAGTAATTGAGAGAACAGAAATGAGAATTCAGAATGAAAGAAAGCTTGATTGCATTAATGAAAGCTATTACAGAAAAGCAACGGGGTGTCGAGGGGGAGAGACACCAGTACAGAGAATTGCTTGCTTGCTAGAAAGTTTTGATTGCTTGATCCCCCTAATAGTACTTAAAAAAATAATCCAAAGTTACAAGACTAGACTTGACTAAGCTAGAGAAACATAATGGAAGTACATGAAATAAAACTACTCTATATTTACAATGAAATGACTTAGTTTTCTATAGGCAGCAGCAGGTCCGTGTCAGCAGCAGTGTCTTTGGCATCACGGTCTGCGCGCGCGGCGCTGTTGGCTTCTGCCTGCGGCTTGGCGCTCGCGAGGGATATCGGTGGGGCGACAGAGGCACCTGCGCGCTTGTCACTTGGCGCGGCCAAGACCACGGGGCCGTCCGTGGCGCTAGGCATTGGGAGGTTCGCTAGGACACCACGGGGCGCGCCCAAGGGGTCATGGGGCATGGCTGGAAAGCCGCCCATGACATTCTCCCCCACCTGAGTTGGCGACGTCCTCGGCGCCTTACTAGCAAAATAATCTTCAATGAGGCTCTTGTAGGCTTTGAGGTTTGTTCCCCTCTCCCAAGTATTCTCTTCTGCATCACAGCCCTGCCATTTCACCAAAAACTCTTGGTGATTTTTCCTTGAGGCATGAATCACTCTGTCATCAAGGATAGCTTCAACACGCCTTTTCCCGGTTGAATTGGGACCTCGAATACTGGGTATTGTGAGCTGGCTCCTTGAAGGATCCTCCGTGTCTTCCCGAAAAGGTTTCAGGAGACTGACATGGAAGACAGGATGAATTTTCCACCAAGCTGGGGTATCCACCCGGTATGCAACCTTCCCAATACGCTTTTCAATGGACAAGGGTCCAATGTATTTTTGCAATAGGCGAGGGTCATGGACCCCTGCAAATAAGTACCGCTTTGGAATTTTGACCATCACTTTGTCTCCTACTTGATATTCAACAAAGCGACGATTCTGATCAGCATGCCTCTTCATCCGCTTTTGGGCTTTGACAAGGTAGCTCCGCACTATCTCCAAATTCCGCCTCCACTCTTTTGAGAAGCTGGCAGCTCGAGGAGATTTAGCCATGTTTGGTGCATTCACAGTGTGTGGGAGTAGCGGTTGCTGTCCGGTAACAATTTCAAAAGCGCTTTTGTTGGTACTAGAGCTCTTTTGTGAATTGTAACACAGTTGAGCAGCATCCAGAAGCTTCACCCAATTCTTCTGCGATTCGGTTACAAAGTGGCGGAGGTATTCCTCCAACATACTATTGAACCGCTCCGTCTGGCCATTAGATTGTGGATGAAAACTTGAGCTGTGACTCAATTTTGGCCCAAGGCACTTGAAGAGTTGGGTCCAAAAGTTGCTAGTGAAGCGTGAGTCGCGGTCACTAACAATGTCTTTGGGCAGGCCCCAATATTTGACGACATGAGAGAAGAAGAGTCGAGCTGTATCTTCTGCAGATATATATTGTGGGGCTGCAATAAAGGTGGCATACTTGGAAAACCGGTCCACCACAACCAAGATGGTTGTGAGATCTCCGACCTTGGGCAATCCAGTGATGAAATCCAGGGAAACGCTTTCCCAAGTGTTTCAAGAGTCCCGCTTGTGTCAAGCGGTCCGACTTGTCCTTCTGGCATACTAGACAAGTCTTCACATACTGAGCGACATCATCGGCCATTTGAGGCCAATAATAGGCACGACGAAGTAACGCCATGGTGCGTTCTTCACCGGGATGGCCGGCCCACAGAGTATCATGACATTCCGCTAGAAGAGTCCTCCGCAAATCTCCTCCTTTAGGAACATAAAGTAGGTTCCCTTTTACTTTCAGAAACCCATCTTCCATGTAGAACTGGCGAGTCTTGCCCTGTCCTACCAAATCAACCAAATACTGAGCAGCAGGATCCTTGATGAGTAGATCCCGTATTTGGTCCTTGATGGATGTGGCTACTTCGCTCCCCCTTAGGGTGGCGAGTAGGCACACCGATGCTAGGTCAGCTCTCCGACTGAGCGCATCAGCAACATGATTGGTCTTTCCACTGCGATACTCCAAGTTGAAGTGGAATTCAGCTAGGAGTTCCTGCCACCTGGACTGTCGACCGTTCAACTTCGGCTGGGTCATGAAATGGCTAACAGCTATGTTGTCTGTCTTGACCACGAACGGGGTTCCCAGCAGATAGTGCCTCCAGAGGCGCAAGCAGTGGACGACAGCCAATAATTCTTTCTCATGGGCGGCATAGCGCCGCTCTGCATCCTTCAGCTTCCGACTCTCGTACGCTACAGGGTACCCTTCTTGTAGCAGGACTCCGCCGAGTGCATAGTCAGAAGCATCTGTTTGTACCTCGAACGGCTTGGACAAATCAGGAAGGGCCAAGACGGGACTACTAGACATAGCCGCTTTTAATGCGTTGAAGGCCTCTGCTCTCCTTGGTCCCCAATCCCAAGGTGTGACCTTTTTGAGGAGTTCTGTCAATGGCACTGCGATAAGCGAGTAGTTCTTCACATACCGCCGGTAGAAGTTGCATAGGCCAAGGAACGCCCTCAAGGTGTGGACATCCTTAGGTGTCGGCCAATCTGTGATGGCCTGGATTTTCTGTTGGTCCATCTTGATGCGTCCTTCCTCGATGACATGTCCGAGGAAATCAATTTGCTTCTGAGCAGAGGAGCACTTGGATAACTTTACATATAGTTCATGTTCTCGCAACCGAGCTAGGACCTTCCGCAAGTGTACTAGGTGTTCTTCTAATGTCTGGCTATATACCACAATGTCATCTAAGTAGACCACCACAAATTCGTCGATGTACTCTCGGAAGACTTGGTTCATGAGAGTGCAAAACGTAGCAGGGGCGTTGGTCAAGCCGAATGGCATGACCAGGAAGTCGTACGACCCATATCTTGTCACACAAGTCGTCTTGTGTTCATCACCCTCTGCAATCTGAACTTGCCAATAACCTGTCTTCAGATCTATCTTGGTGAACAGCACCACCCAGTCTATCAAACAAGTCCGCCATTAGGGGAATAGGGTACTTGTTCTTCACGGTGATTTTGTTTAGAGCTCGATAATCCACACAGAGTCGCAGGCTGCCATCATGTTTCTTTTGGAATAGAACAGGGGACCCATATGGGGACTTGGAGGGTACAATGATCCCTGTATCAAGCATTTCCGTCAATTGTCTCCGAAGCTCGGTGAGTTCGGGTTGTGACATTCTGTAAGGCGCCCGGGCAGGTGGCTTCGCGCCCGGCACCAACTCAATTTCATGGTCCACAGTGCGCCTAGGCGGGAGCCGCTTTGGCATGTCTTGTGGCATGACATCTTCAAACTCCAGTAGTAACTCCTTCACGGGTTCAGGAATGGGACCCGAGGAGCGTTCTATATCTTCAATGCAGAGGGTTGCCAGGAACGTAGGTTCATTCCTTTTGACCCCCTTCTTCAACTGCAAGGCCGAGATGTTCTCAACGGCCATCTTCATGGGCAGGCACGGGATAATGCAGGGCTTGGCCCTATTGGTACCCATCATCAGTAGCATGTCTGCAAATGGTACAGGCATGGTGTTGGTTTGCCTTAGGAATTCCAGCCCAACAATCAACTCGAAGTCATCTATGATCACCACTCGCAGGTTGAATTTTCCTTCGTAAGGCCCAAGCTTCACCGGTACTTCTTTAGCTATTCCACCCACTGGCTGGGGAGGTGAGTTGATAGCCTTGACGCTACCTTACCTTTCCCTACAACTAGTCCAAGGCGCTCCACCTGAGTCGAGGCTAAGTAGTTGTGGGTAGCACCCGTGTCTATCATAGCCCGAATGGGCTTGCCATTCACCTTCATCTCGACGAACATTAAGGTCCTCTCTTGTTTAAGAGGAGTCTCTTCATTCGCCTTCTTTTTCCTTTCCTGGTGACGGGAAATGAGTCCNAATGACGACATCCTGAATGAGGCTTTCTCGCCCGATCATTGTTGTTTGACGCAGCATTGTTGCTGCCGGAGGAAGGAGCTCTAGATTTGTTTGAGTTCCGATCTCCCCCATTTTGCTAGGACCACCATTGCTAGGCTGGCCCCCTTTGAATCCCGCTCAGGCAGGCGGCTGGGGCCTGTCCTTCCGAGCTTCCATTTGGTAGTCCCCAAGGCATTCAGCTGCTTGGATCGCCTTGGGAAGGGTATCTACCCTCTTTCTTTGTAGCTCCATACGGGCATAGGGTTTCAACCCTTCCAGGAAGGTGAAGAGCTTGTCTTTGTCCCCCATGTCGCGTATGCTGAGCATGAGCGCGGAGAATTCCCGCACGTAGTCCCGCACTGATTTTGTCTGGCGGAGCTCCCGTAGTTTTCTCCTTGCATTATATTCAACATTCTCGGGGAAGAACTGCAGGCGTATAGCTGCCTTCAGTTCGGCCCATGTCTCGAGAGCATCTTCACCGGCCTTGATGGCTTCGTACTTCACACGCCACCAGAGTTTAGCATCACCCTGAAGATACATGGCAGCAGTTGCTACCTTCTTAGCTTCCTCCAGACCCCCAACAGCATCGAAATACTATTCGACGGCAAAGATGAAGTTCTCCACTTCCTTGGCATTCCTAGCTCCACTGTATGGCTTTGGCTCAGGATTTTTCAGCTTCTGTGTCGCGGAAGCGGAGTTCACAGCACCTCCGATTTGGTTTCCACCTCCTCGGAGTAGGCCCTGTAAAGCAGCTTGACAACATTGAGTTGGTCTGTCAATTTGTCAATGGTTTGTTGCATGGCAGTCACCTTTTCTGCCTCGTGTGCCCTGTGGGCTAAATCCTCGGTGCGCTCCTGTTGGAGCCCCTCGAATTTCTCAAAGATTTCGGCTGCCTCTGTGGCTGCCGTCTGCCGGTCTCCCTCGGAGTCGCGACTGATGTTTTCAACGTCAACTTCGACCTGAAGCACCCTGCGGTCCAGGTCGTCCAACCTTTGCAGTAGGCTGGTTCTTAGTTCAGGCACCGTATCCACAATAGGCCGCAATACCTCAACCGTCCCTTCGAGGGCCGCAATGCGGTCCCCATGATTCACCATGGTCAGAAATGGTGGTATGTCAATACGTTCCCTCGTCCGATGTCGAGCCTAGGCTCTGATACCAACCGTTACGCGGCGCCTTCCTGAGATTCCTTGGAAGGGCCACGTAAGGCTAGGCAACTGATGTCAGTGCAGTTGCTGTCCGCCAACTGAGGTCCCCTCCGTATGCTAGACGAGATTGTCAGTGCCGTACGGGAAAACCAATGTCAAGAGCAATTGAAAGAACATAAATGAGAATTCAGAATGAAAGAAAGCTTGATTGCATTAATGAAAGCTATTACAGAAAAGCAACGCGGTGTCGAGGGGGAGAGACACCAGTACAGAGAATTGCTTGCTTGCTAGAAAGTTTTGATTGCTTGATCCCCCCTAATAGTACTTAAAAAAAATAATCCAAAGTTACAAGACTAGACTTGACTAAGCTAGAGAAACATAATGGAAGTACATGAAATAAAACTACTCTATATTTACAATGAAAATGACTTAGTTTTCTATAAGGCAGCAGCAGGTCCGCTGTCAGCAGCAGTGTCTTTGGCATCACGGTCTGCGCGCGCGGCGCTGTTGGCTTCTGCCTGCGGCTTGGCGCTCGGGAGGGATATCGGTGGGACTACAGAGGCACCTGCGCGCTTGTCACTTGGCGCGGCCAAGACCACGGGGCCGTCCGTGGCGCTAGTCATTGGGAGGTTCGCTAGGACGCCACAGGGCGCGCCCAAGGGGTCATGGGGCATGGCTGGAAAGCCGCCCACGACAGGTTGGTGTATTAATAGGCTGTCATGTGGGATTTTGATCCTATCCATCAATAAATGAATTTAATTAGGTAATATCCCGCTACCCGATAATTAACCAATCACCCGCATAATTAAGAATTATTTAAAATTACTTAAAAAAATTTTAATACACTTTATACATCCTACTATCATAGTCATATGGTACCTTGTATGGTACTAGTCCGTAAATATCGTTATTAACGCTCGGCATCCCAATATGCCAAACTTGGACGAAAAATTCATTTTCTTTGACTTTCTTTCCCTCTCATCTTCACGAATTTACTCATTATTTGTTTAAAATAGCATAATCCTTATAATCTGCAAATAATCTTTTTCCTTGGACTAATTCAATTACCTTACGACAAATTCAACATACAATACTACAGGGTGCAACATCGTCATAATTTAATACTGCGAAGCGCAACATCATCGTAATATAATACTACGGGACGTAATATCAACGTAATATTGCGGGGCGTAACACCTAAGAGAGGAAGCTTCAAGTATCTTCAGTCAATTATCCAAGGAAGCATGGAGATTGACGAGGATGTCACACACCGTATAGGGGCGGGTGGATGAAATGGAGGTTAGCATCTGGTATCCTGTGTAACAAGAATGTGCCACCATAATTTAAAGATTAGTTCTACAAGTCGGTAGTTAGACCGATAATGTTGTATGGGGCTGAATGCTGGCCACTCAAGAACTCCCATATCCAAAAGATGAACATATCAGAAATGAGGATGTTGCGATGGATGTGCGGGCACACTAGATGATTCAGGCATGTGAGATGGAGAAGTTTAGATGCCCCAGTGAGGAGGTATGAACGGTTGGCGTTGGCTGGTAGGAGAAGAGGTCGAGGACGACCTAAGAAGTATTAGGGAGAGGTGATTAGGCAGGACATGGCGCGACTTCAACTTACGAGGACATGAACCTTTATAGGAAGGTATGGAGGTCGAAGATTAGGGTGAAAGGATAATAGGTCGCAGTGTGTTCTTCTGAGCCGTTTCGAATTTACTAGGGCTAGTCTACTAGTATCTTGTAGTGTTTCTTAGAATGCTAGTATTAGGGTGGTTTTTAGCACTATCTTCCGCTTCGGTTTTGTAGTACCTTGGCGCTGTTACTACTTGGCCATTGCTATTGCTATTGCTATTGCTTTCTTCCATCTGTTTCCGATTCATACATTGTTGGTTTCATTTTCCTGGCTTGTTGTTGATATTTACATGTTTCTATTCTTTCTCTCAAGTCAAGGGTTTTTCAGAAACAGTCTCTCTACCTCCCCAGGGTAGGGGTAAGGTCTACGTACACATTATCCTCTCCAAATTCCACTCGTGAGATTTCACTGGTTTGTTGTAACATCGAATATAATAAGCTAAAAATCTTATAGCCTCTTTCCCTAGAGTCCTATCCAAAAAGGGTAAAAGGAAAGAAAAAAAAAAGAAGACAGGAGGAAAATAATTGCGATTCCCCATCCTTTTCTGTATTTGAAGTCTTTTGGTCATAATAACTTAAAACTTCAACGAATGTATTCAATTTGACTTTGCTAATTTGTCTTCCATAAAAGTATCATAACAAATTATTATCACGCTTCAATTTTAAACTAGATGTGTCAATTATATGAATTACAATTTCAATATCCACCATTTACTTTATAAGTAAGATTAAGATGTCTATTTCATTATTAAGATGTTTGCTTCAAATTTGCACAATAAAAGCTAAATCTAATTGTTTCTCGTCATTTGAACGTGTATAATCTATCTTTATTTAAAAATTAATAAATATAGTACAATTTTACAAATAATATTCAAATATTGTATAATAAAATATTATTTTTTTAAAAATTTGTGTGGCGTCGCAAAAAATTAGTTGTTCCATGAAGCATGGTCCAAAAGCTATTAGCGATGGCAACTGCCAAGGGTAATCGTCGAAAGTACTGATTGTGAAGTGATGGTTGTGGTTGGTGGCGTTTCTGACAATGGTAACTGGTATTCTATAGTGGAAGATAAGTAATGGTTGAGCGGTAGTTCCTTATAGTTCTGCCTGACGATGAAGGTAGTTGACAGTAAAAACTGATGGTAAAAGCTGGCAGCGTAGATGACTGATGGTGAAGATGGTTGGTTATAGTAGTTGATAGTGGAAGTAGTTGGTATTGGTAGCGATTATTCGTGGTGATTATGAATGGAGAAAGTGGTTGGCATTGGTAGTGGTGTGATGCTAATATTGTGTAGTTTTTAAGGATATTGTTATAAAATAATAAAAGAAGAAGAACAATATTGCAGAGAAAGAGAGAGGGGAAATTCATATTGAATTTGGGATGAATTACAATACAATAGAACCTTCTATTTATAGGGAGAGGGTGACTTAGCCACCAAGCAATGAACCCTAGAATCTCTCTAAATATAGACATTCACCATAAATATAATTCTATTTATAACATTCCCCCTTGAATGTCTATCCAACAGATAATGTGCCTCGTTAAAACCTTAACTAAAATAAAACCCAGTGGGAAAAAAAATTCTAGAGAAGGAAAAAGAGTACACATATCTAAAAATACGCCTTTTGGTTGCCTCGTTAAAAACCTTGCAAGGAAAACCCAGTGGGACAAAACCTTGTAAGGGAAAAAGAGTACAACGCGTATTAACTCCCCCTGATGAGAGCATCAATTCACATCCTTAAGCATTTGCATTCCAATCTTGTGCACCATCTTCAAAAGATCTTTGGTAGATATTTGATAAACAAATCAGCCATATTAACTTGAACGTATTTGTTTCACCTTGAAATCATCATCCCTAATAGATGTATTGTCTTCATATGATCTTGTTGGAATCATCATTTCAATATCTTCACATAGAGGTGGAAACTCTTGCTATCATATTATCATGCCTATAGTTATAGCAAGATACATATGTGCACAAATTGCATTTAGGATGTGGTACTTCAGGACCAAGAATTATATATGCTTTAAGCAATTTAAATCCTTCAGGGATTGTTACTTTCTTTAGGTCAGCAAATGCGTCTGGCATGCTTTGCAATAAATTGCACATGAATTATCCTTTTATGAACTTCAAGTTCATATTATTTTATTCGGGGATCTAGATGTATAAATGATAATTCATTCCATGTAACTTTTTCTCAATTGTTGTATCTTGTCTCCCCCTCATGTTAGAAAAACTAACTTGTTTCCTCAATTTTGAGAATCCACCTTTGTGTGTTATGGTGTTAATCAAAATATACACCGCACATCAATAATAATAAGATGGAATTATTTGGTTCCTGACCCTGAACCACTTGTGAGGGGAGAAAATAATATACTTTGGTATATAACGTATATCAAACTGATATACAAAAGTTTGTTCTCATAAGCAATAGTTTAGCTATTAAGTGGAGGCACTCAATAAATCATTTTGCTAAACCAACTGTGATGTAAACCAACTTATCAAGAAGAACTATCTTGAACAAAAAATCTGGAAATTATGCTCTATATTAAATTATTGAGCAAGTTACCTCGCAAATACCATGTTGCGGGTTATTAATAATTGCACATGTAACCATCTCATAGATGCAACTTATGTGGTATACATGGCAGGTGAATGGGCCCATATTCACCTTTGATATTTCCAGCATTCATGGGATTCAATCCCAATTTTAATTGGTCTATTAATTAATGAGAACAAGCAACGTAAGAGAATTCGTAAAGAACTTTCTAGTTCTTTAATATTACCCATGTGAATTCTCTTTTATTTTTGCACTTCATACTTGAATTAACATGGCTAAACCAATTACGCCAACTGGATAAATTATCAATATTGATAAACTTCAGGTTTACACCATGATGTGTGCAATTATGAATAAACTCCAAGTTTATTATGATATGGGTTTTTATATCAATAAATATCCACTTCATTGTGGTATTCTTTTGTTTATGTAGTACAAATTGAAGAATAAAGCGGGTAGCTTTTCACATACATATTACCCCCTACAAGTTGTAGTAATAGAAGATATTAAATCTTTCCTTTATTTATAGTCTCAATATAATCAACCGCTTTCGCGTATACTTTGGAAACTGAATAAGTTTCTTTGAGACTTACTACATAATTGTGTTTCTCCAAAATAGTATAATTGGCTCTTCTAGAGCTCTCAATTAATTTTGTAGTACCACATATTCATCAACACTCATATGGTGAATATCTCTTTTAAAGAGAAAGTTATACCATTATAGTTATGGTCAAAATTATATGCAAGATATGTTTCTTGCATTACCGTTGTCTTTTAACAATCACAATGCCAAAATATTTTGGCGTACAATAGGTACGTGACCAATGACCATTCATGCCATAATAATGACATTATTTTCTTATATCATCTCAAACCTCCTTTTAGAGTTGAGTGCGGTATATTCACTACCACTAGCACGTTCATATTCTTTGAAGAATGAATATGTATTCATAAATCAGACGTTGTCACATTCACATCATGAATGGACCATAATCATCTATATGTGCTTTATAAAATCTCATGTCAAATCGATGACAAATATTACTTTCACAGAGTGAAGGATTATTTTGAGAATCCTTATTATTCTCATTATCACAATGATGACGATTATAATTTCGTCTATTGCCACGTCCACATCCATTGATACCTTCACGGTGATAATTTTGTCTTCTTTCAGACTTATCACATATTGCTATCACATTCTCTTAAGGGAATGAGAATGGTGCAAATTCAATGGGACGGGTTTTCACTTCTTGTGCTCACGATCATACATGACTTTGATCATGGCAAGACATAGAAATTTTACCACTTCGGGTGGTTATATTTCTTCCAAACTCCATTAGAGTTATAATCAAACTTTGTTGTCTTTGCTTGTATTTAAAATCAAAGTATAGAATAAAAAAAAAAAATACGGTAAAATACTTACCTTAAATCCAGAATTTAATCATGAAGGAAGTTCATGGAATAATTGACAATCATTATGCTCAATCCCAAAGCTTCTACTCAATTGGTTAGAGTCTCGTGCTGATAACGTCTTATAAAATAATAAAAGAAGAAGAACAATATTGCAGAGAAAGAGAGAGGGGAAATTCATATTGAATTTGGGATGAATTACAATACAATAGAACCTTCTATTTATAGGGAGAGGGTGACTTAGCCACCAAGCAATGAACCCTAGAATCTCTTTAAATATAGACATTCACCATAAATATAATTCTATTTATAACAGATATGATATATAATTAAAAGTCATTTTCACAAAAATCATGAAATGAATAACGTCATAATGATTTGATGTACAAGATCCAGATAATTCAATCCTATTAAGATTAAATAAATAATTTTAAAAATACACTAATGGACAAAAAATTGAATGATTCAAATTCAAACATTCGTTAAGTGGAAACATATAGAATAAAATAGTTGTAAAAGAATATACCTAATCTATAATAAATGCACCTAATCCAATTCAGATTTTATTAAGTGAATAAATTATCTATTTTAGATTTGTTACATAAACGGTGAATTAAATCGGAACTAACTCGAGCAAAAGTGCGAGATAGCATTAATTGTCAGAAAAAACAAACACACTACATGAATTAAAATATGAATAATTCAAGTCAAATTTTGCATTAAGCGAAAGAATAAAGCTTCAAGGTTTCATTTGGAATGATGGAAAGAGTAATCTCCAGATAAATTTTAATACTATTAGTACTGTATACGGTCAAAATCAGGTATGCCCAATTTCGTAGGCTCGAAGAGTCGCTTCGAGCCTAAGTTCAAAATGGACCGGGCTAGAGCCCGATGCGGGGTACAAGATTTGAAGATCGAAGTGCTCAATGAACACCGAGGCTGAGTATGATCAACCTCGAGATAATACCGTTATGGTTTTATAACAGAAAGTGCGAGATTCCCGCAACGGCCCTAAGATCACGGCGTAAATTCCGGAACGAATTTGTGCTAGGCGGTTAGACAGTTGTCCAATAAATATCCCCTACTAAAAATGAAAATGTACCTTATTTAGGACTCCCCTGTTATATAAAGGGGAGCACATTCATATGTAAAAGAACCAATCATTGACAAGAGAATATACATACATCACTTTCTTGCTTACTGTTCATATGAGTTGCCTTGTAATTTATTATTCTCGCTGACCCACCTCGGGACTGCAATAGCTCGAGATCGAGACTTGCTTGCACATTGGTTTGATTTGCTTTACTTCTTCAATTTATATATTCAACTTCTTGTTTATCAATTAGTATTGGATTAAATCACATATCTTTAAAAGCACAATATAAGTCTTGTTATTTAGATTGTAGGATAAACAGTTTGGCGCCCAGCATGGGGCTAAGGATAATAGTGATTGTTTCGGTACTAATTCTGATAACACGCGTTATTTTCACACTTGTTCTTGTCAAGAATTTTTGTTCTCAGGTTAAAACATGTCGAACTCCCAAAACGCACCCGCACATGGTGATGATGGTCTTGGATTTCACGGGGAAAATGATAATGTAATTGCTCCAGGAGCCGGGGTGATGTCGGTCAATCCCGGGGGAGTGCAGGTCAATCCAGTCGATATCTGATCACGCCCAACTATGCCTTATAAAAAGGACTAATCGGTCGTTGCAAATATAATCCGGTTTACAAGTCCGGAGTCGAATCCCACAGAGAACTAAGGCTTAGCTATAGTTGTTCAATATCGCTAAGAAATACAAGTCCAAACAATTTTCTAATTATAAAGATTATAATATTTATTTTTATCTAATTAACTAACAAATCTAGAAAGCCGTAAAACTATCAATTAACAAGGATAAGGATTGGAGTCAAGATTAAGGAGGTCTAGAGTTATGATTTCCCCAATTGTCGGAATCCTTCCCGCTACGTTTTCTATAAATTCGCCTAAGTATTCTCTACCCATCATGAGCGCTCTGACTGTCGTAACTCTCTCCCGAGTAATTACCACAATTTACTAGACGCACTCTCCCGAGTTACGCTAGCTGGCTTTGTTTGTTACAGCTCACTTTAGATTGCACCCAAGGCTTCGTTATCCCTAATCCCACCTTTAAACCCGCAGTTATAGATCCCTCTTATACTTTGGGAGTGATGTTGTTCAACAACTACCTAAATATGTACTCTCTCCCGAGTTATGCACACTAAATAGGCACAGCTAATTGAGGATCCTGTCAATTAACTACAACAAACACGTAGTTGAACAAATAGAGAAAATACTACGGCTCAATTATATAAAATTAACAAGAATTTATCCTACAAAAGGTTCCATCAAAACCCTAGATAACAAATTAGCTATTCATAATAGCATGTAAAACTACAATACTAAAAGTCATAACCAACAATGAAAAATAGGAAGAGGAAGGAAAAACTCGTAGAAGAATTCCCCGCCTTGCTCCTAGTGTGTTCTTGCCTCCAAGGGTGTTGTCTAACCCTAAAGTAGTGTCTCTCTCCACAATAGCCTCCCTAGGTCTAAGATATGTCAATAGTATGTCCCCTTTTAACATCCAGACTTGGTACACGACCCCCGAACGCGATCCCGGCTTAATGTATTGGGCTTTTACTCAGACTTCAAAGCTCCAAATTGATCAATTTAGCTCTAAATTAACTTTTGAGCTCAGGATCACTTCCTACAAGGCATAAAACACGTACTAAGTGCAATTCACTATCATTTGAACTCAAACGCATGTAAAAATGCAGTCATTGGAATGTAATACTACGACTAAAATACGGGTTTCTAGCCTAACATCAATATCAGTTCGCACATTGCTTTGAATGCGGATTTAGGCGCAGACCCCGAAGGGAGTGTACGTAGGGAAGGCCAATTTGGCGGCCAAGGAGCACAGGGTGTAGGAGACAGAGGAGTTATCCTCGAGGTAATATTCGAGATGCTACAGGCTCAGTAAGTTGCTATCGCTCAGCTTTAAAGTCAACATAAAACTCCAAGTGTGGTCGAACCAGAAGTCACTCGCCGTACTGAGCCAGTGCCAGAAAGGTCGAATGGTAATGGATCGGGGACTGATCCTATAATTATGAAGATGCTCGACGATCTCACCAAAAGAATCGAGTCGGGAGAGAAAAAAATCAAAGATAATGACAAGAAAGTGAAACATACAATTCCTGTGTTGATCAAATACCGGGGGCACCCCCAATCTTAAAAGGTTTGGATGCAAAAAAGTTCATGCAAAAGCCATTTCCCCAGAGTGCGGCTCCGAAGCCGATTCCTAATAAGTTCCGTATGCCAGATATACCTAAATACAATAGGACAAGCGATCCTAATGAACACATCACTTCGTACACATGTGGGATTAAAGGAAATGACTTAAATGATAATGAGATCAAGTCGGTTTTGTTGAAAAAATTTGGGGAAACTTTATCAAAGGGAGCAATAATTTGGTATCACAACTTGCCACCAAATTCCATCAACTCATTTGCTATGTTAGCAGACGCCTTCGTGAAGGCGCACGCCGGGGCCATAAAGGTCGCAACAAGGAAATCGAACATTTTTAAGATAAGACAGAGGGGGGATGAAATGCTAAGGGAGTTCGTATCCCGATTTCAAATGGAATGCATGGAGTTGCCACCGGTCATAGATGATTGGTCCGTTCAGGCTTTCACCCAAGGTTTGAACGAGTAGAGTTCAATAGCCTCACGACAGTTGAAACAAAACTTGGTCGAGTATCTAGCTGTAACCTGGGCAGATGTGCATAATCGATATCAATCGAAGATCAGGGTTGAGGACGACCAATTAGGAGCCCCTTTCGGTTCAGTACATCCAAACAGGCTAGCAGTTAAAACACAGAGGGACGTCGACAGGGAACCAAGGTCGAACAGGGAGCGATATCAACCATATACCGCGGATCGAAAGAAAATGGCTCGGGATGCAACCTTCCCCGGAATGATCGAGGACAAAATTCTAGGGGACTTATGAGTAAGAGTGGTTTTGATAAGCATGCCGATCCCACCGAAGCGCCTCGGTTATCGGAGTATAATTTTAGTGTCGATGCATTGGGGATTGTATCCGCCATCGGAAGGATCAAAGACACCAGGTGGCCTAGACCTATACAGACCGATCCTTCTCAAAGGAACCCAAACTTGATGTGTAAATATCATGGCACACATGGCCATAGGATGGAAGATTGTAGACAGCTGAGGGAGGAGATAGCTCAATTGTTCAACGAGGGCCACCTTCGAGAGTTCCTCAGTGATCGAGCTAAATCACTTCAGAGAAAGAGACGCCAACAGAAAGAATGAGCAGGAAGAGCCTCAACATATTATTCACATGATCGTCGGCGGGGTCGACGTCTCGTAAGGGCCTATATTCAAATGTACCAAGGTGTCGATCATCAGAGAAAAGCGGATTCGGGATTATGTGCCCGAAGGCATCTTATCGTTCAATGACGAAGAAGCGGAAGGCATTTCTCAGCCGCATAACGACGCCCTGGTAATTTCTATTTGTTAAATAAAAGTTAAGTTAAACGTGTTCTAGTGGATCTAGGTAGCTCAACAAACATAATCAGATCGAGGGCCATAGAGCAGCTCGGCCTGCAAAACCAAATTGTGCCTGTATCTCGAGTCTTAAACGGCTTCAACATGGCAAGTGAAACAACGAAGGGGGAGATAATCCTACCAGTAAACGTGGTCGGGACCATCCAAGATACAAACTTCCATGTCATCGAAGGCGACATGAGATATAATGCACTGCTCGGAAGGCCCTGGATCCACAACATGAGGGCGGTACCGTCGACCCTTCATCAAATGATGAAATTCCCGACAATGGATGGTGTGAAAACAGTTTACGGGGAACAACACGCTGCAAAAGAAATGTTTGCAGTCGATGAGGTGACGCCGATATCAGCACTTTCGACCTCAGAAAAATTGAGCGCCAAAGATAAGCAGATGGCCAAATAGCAACCACCGTCCCCAACCTCGACCGAATCGGAGAAAGAGGTAATCGAAGAAGAAGAAGAAGAGGATTTCCTTACACCTCGAACTTTCGTTGTTCCCGAAGAATCAGATGCAACCAAATCAACGGTCGAGGAGCTGGAACAGGTTATATTGATCGAGTATCTGTCCGAGCGAAAGGTATACCTGGGAATGGGGTTAACCTCCAAACTCAGGAAAAAACTTATTCAATTTCTTATCGATAACATGGATTGTTTGCTTGGTCCCATTTAGACATGACAGGGATCCCACCGGAGATAACAACATACCGGCTAAGCCTCGACCTAAGGTTCAAACCGGTGAAGCAAAAGAGAAGGCCCAATCCGAGGTGAAGCATGCATTCATAAAGGATGAGGTAACTAAACTTCTTAAAATAGGATCCATTCGGGAGGTAAAGTACCCCGAATGGTTAGCCAATGTAGTCGTAGTCCCTAAAAAAGGGAACAAACTTAGAATGTGTGTAGACTATAAGGACTTGAACAAAGCGTGTCCGAAAGACTCTTTTCCCCTTCCTAACATCGATCGCATGATCGATGCCATAGCCGGCCACGAGATCCTTACCTTTCTCGACACCTATTCTGGGTACAATCAAATCCGGATGGACCCAGAAGACCAAGAAAAGACTTCTTTCATCACTAAGTATGGAACTTAGGTTACAATGTAATGCCCTTCGAGATAAAAAACGCAGGATCTACATACCAATGCCTAGTTACAAATGTTCGAGGAACAGATAGGTAAATCAATGAAAGTTTACATTGACGATATGTTAGTTATGTCCCTGCGCGTAGAGTACCATTTAACTCATTTGCAGGAAACATTCGAAATCTTGAGGAAGTACAACATGAAACTTAACCCCAAAAAATTGTGCCTTTGGGGTCAGCTCGGGCAAATTCCTCGGCTTCATGGTATCAAATCGGGGAAGCGAAATCAACCCCGATAAGATTAAGGCCATTGAGGATATCACCGTGGTAGACAGTGTGAAAGCTGTACAAAGGCTAACTAGACGGATAGCTGCTTTGGGCCGATTTATTTCGAGATCATCAGATCGAAGCCATAGGTTCTTTTCCTTACTCAAAAAGAAAAATGATTTCGCATGGACCCCGGAATGTCAGCAAGCATTGGAGGAATTGAAGCGAGGTACTAGTTCGAGAAGAGCAAGGTACGCAGTTTCCTGTTTATTACGTAAGTCGGACCTTAGGGGATGCTGAAACTAGGTACCCACACTTAGAGAAATTGGCACTTGCATTAATAAGCGCATCTAGAAAATTAAAGCCATATTTCCAGTGTCACCCCGTATGTGTGTTGACCACTTATCCACTCCGAAATGTTTTGCACAAGCCCGAGTTATCGGGCCGATTGGCCAAATGGGCCGTCGAACTTAGCGGGTACGATATCGAATATCAACCCCAAACGGCCATAAAGTCTCAAATTTTAGCAAACTTTGTGGCCGATTTTACGCCAACCCTCGTACCCGAAATGGAAAAGGAACTTCTACTAAAATCGGGTACATCATCGGGGGTATGGACCCTATTCACGGATAGTGCCTCGAATGTGAAAGGGTCCGGGCTTGGCATCGTTTTGAAGCCACCCACAGGTAACACTATTAAGCAATCTATCAAAACATATAGGTTGACTAACAACGAGGCCGAGTATGAGGCCATGATTGCAGGTCTCGAGCTAGCTAAAAGCTTGGGGGCAGAAGTCATTGAAGCTAAGTGCGACTCTTTATTGGTGGTGAACCAAGTAAACAAAAGTTTCGAAGTTCGAGAGGACAAGATGCAAAGGTATTTGGACAAGCTACAGGTAACTTTGCATCGCTTCAAGGAGTGGACTCTAGACCACGTACCTCGAGAACAAAATAGTGAAGCCGATGCACTTGCAAATTTGGGATCATCAATTGAGGAAGATGATATTATCCCGGGGACTGTCGTCCAATTATCGAGATCTGTGGTCGAGGAGGGTCATGCCGAGATAAATTCTACAAGTCTGACTTAGAATTGGAGGAATAAATATATTGAATATTTAAAAAATGAAAAGCTGCCATCGGACCATAAAGAGTCGAGGGCCCTACGAACCAAAGTTGCTTGGTTCACACTGGATGAAGATGGAATGTTATACAGAAAGACGTTCGATAGACCATTGGCGGTATGTTTAGGGCCGGGGACATCGATTATGTTTTAGGTAGGGGTGTGCATTCGATTTATCGATTCGATTTTGACCCTTATCGATAATTACTTATCGATTATCGATTTGTACATACGCTTATCGTTATCGTTTCAATAAGGTTTCGATTTTTTCGATTTCGATTTATCGATTTTGGGGGCTTATCAATTCGATTATCGATTACACCAATAAGAAAATTTGCGGGATTCCACGGAAAGTATATCGCTATAAACACGCCTAACTAATATGGACAAAAAGAAGCTAAAATAAGACGAACACCATTTATAATATAAAAATTGTGTCAACAAGCAGATGCAACAAAACTAAAGTAAGGGATCAAATGTATGCCACCAACACTCCAACGGTATAAAACAAACAAAACAAAACAAAACACATCATCACGGCTAATTCTGTTTTCCATTAATTTGAACTTCATTCCCTTGATCTTTAAATATGATCATTCCTTAAATGTGGTAGAGGAAATAATAGGGTAAGGGACTTAGGGTAAAGGAAAGGGTATAGATTAGGGAAAATAATATTGTATAGCCGCTTTCAAAATAGTAGCGGAATATATATACATTCTGTATGTTATATTAATCTACAAAAATAGGTAATTACTCATTTAACAAGTGTCTACAGTCTAGGGGTGTGCATTCGATTTATCGATTCGATTTTGACCCTTATCAATAATTACTTATCGATTATCGATTTGTACATACGCTTATCGTTATCGTTTCAATAAGGTTTCGATTTTTTCGATTTCGATAACAAATAATCGATTCAATTTATCGATAAACCGATTCGAATGCACACCCCTAGTTTTAGGGAGATCCGCGAAGGCACTTGTGGAAACCACTCCGGCGCCGAGTCCTTGATTCGCAAAATCGTTAGAGCGGGGTATTACTGGGATAACATGGAAAAAGACACTAAAGAGTTTGTTCGAAAATGTGATAAATGTCAAAGGTTTGCGCCGATGATTCATCAGCCCGGAGAGCAACTTCATTCAGTCATGTCCCCATGGCCATTCATGAAATAGGGAATGGACATCGTCGGCCCTCTACTAACGGCCCCAGGTAATTCATTTTGTTAATGACTGACTACTTTTCTAAATGGGTGGAAGCACATGCCTTCGAGAAGGTCAGAGAAAAAGAAGTTATAGACTTCATCTGGGATCACATCATGTGTCGATTCGGGATACCTGCCGAAATCGTTTGCGACAACGGAAAGCAGTTCATCAGTAGCAAGGTAACGGAGTTCCTCGAAAAAGACAAAATAAAAAGGATCTTATCAACGCCGTATCACCCGAGTGGGAACGGACAAGCCGAATTGACAAACAAGACTATCATTCAAAACTTAAAGAAAAGGTTGAACGACGCCAAGGGGAAATGGACAGAAGTTCTACCCGAAGTTCTTTGGGCGTATCGAACGACATCAAAGTCCAGCACGGGGGCAACCCCGTTCTCCTTATTATATGGCTCCGAGGCCTTAATTCCAGTTGAGGTCAGGGAACCCAGCGCTAGATTTCGACATGCAACAGAGGAATCAAATCACGAGGCTATGAATACTAGCCTCGAACTATTGGATGAAAAGCGAGAAGCTGCGCTTGTTCGGATGGCTGCACAGAAGCAAAAAATTGAAAGATATTACAATAGAAGAGCCAATCTTCGCCACTTTGGAATCGAGGACTTAGTTCTAAGGAAAGTCACCCTCAATACTCGAGACCTAAAAGAAGGGAAACTAGGCCTGAATTGGGAAGGACCATATCGAGTCATCAGCGTCACCGAAAAGGGATCTTACGAATTTGGCACGATGGAAGGCGAATAATTGCCGAACAATTGGAACGTATCACTACTCAAACAATATTATTGCTGAGGTATGACTCCCTCCCTTTTCCATTTGTATTTAGTACTAACTTATTATAGGTGTTCGATCGAGGCGTCGAGGAAACTCTTTAGCACTAAGGTCTTAGGTTTTAAAGCACGCGTTGCACTCTTTTTCCCTTAGATCGGTTTTTATCCCGAATGGGTTTTTCCGGCGAGGTTTTTAACGAGGCAACAATTATGTTCTACCTAAGGAAAATTCAACAGTATCCAAGGATTCTTTTCAATCAACCTCGAATACTAGGGGGTCTCACCCTCGGAGGATATATTTTCGAGAAAAATACTTACGCCAAAAAGGGTCTAGATAGGAAAACCTTGTAATGGGCCAAACGGTCGGATGAACTGTGTCCATATAGAATAGTCGAGTCCCGATGGCAAAACATGTATGCATGTAAAAAATAATTCAAAGAAGTATTCTTTCTATATCAAACACTTTGTGTCTCAAAGAAATTTGCTACTATACGAGCTCCATACTTGTGATTCTGTGAGAAATGGCTCAAGGGCCAAAACACAAATACACCTCGAATACTAGGAGACTGTCATCGACAGTCAACACATTCGAGTTATCTAAACTCGGATTTATAAGACCTCAAAGAGGCAACCCTCGACGTAAAGGCCAAGGCCATCATACTCGGGGACTGACCTTTCGAACAAGTTCAAAATGTTATCGGGAAATAAGTCCAAGAGGCATACCCGAAGGCCACAACCATACTAAAGGCTACAACCGAAATAAAGGCTACGATCGAAATAACGTGGCTCGCAGCCCTCGAAAAACCTTAAGAGGTATCAAATTATCTAACGCAAACGTGCTAAGGAACAAAAGGCAAAGGGGTTCCAATCGACATCGGACCCCCAAAAAAACCCAATGGGTAAAAAATACATGCTAAGGCATAAAGAAATTTTTACTAAATCTTTTAAGCCAAAAGGGGGAAATGATAGCCATCTTTCAAAGGCCATATCGGCCCAACCTAAAAGAACCTAAGGGCCAAAACATTTAGAGTTGAGACCTTGTTCTCATTCAACTTGGACCTAAGGGTCCCACCATCCCGAGCTCGTATAAAATCGACTTAAGCATAACTCAAGGATTCATCAAAAAACCTTAAGAGGTATTTTATTATAAGTTCAAAGCTTGCACATTGATTACTAAAACCTAAGGGTTTGTTTTACTCTGAGTCCGAGCTAGTGCTCACTCGATCATTGAAGTTATAACATCAAAAAATTTCACAAGATGAAAACAAAGCAGAATTTACCACAAATCGGAGATGGAGCGGAAAGAAAAGGAAATTTTTATACATAGAAGGTATTTACAATGCCCACAAGGGGCCTTACGCAAAAAACAAAATCCTAAAGGCCTAGTCTACTTTGGGAGCCGCATCTTTGGGAGCCATATCTTCGAGAACCACCTCCTCAGGGACCTCATCCTCATCTCCTCCGCTCTCGGATCCACTAGCAAAGTCTTCATCATCGGAGAGTAAAGCGGCAGCCTCGTCCTCCAAAGATTTTGCATTCTCTATATTGGCTGAGAGGTCAAAACCACGAGCATGCACTTCCTCGAGAGTCTCTCTCCGGGATTGTCGCCTGGCATAATAGACATCGCACGACAATTTGCCTTCAGCAACAATAGAGATCTTCTGTGCCCGAATGTTGGCAGCCTCGGCGTCAGCTCGATAAGAGGCCAAAAATGCCTCCACCTTAGATTTAGCCTTTGCAAGTTCGACGGCTGACTTAGCTTCGAGCTCCTCAATCTTCCGGCTCCGGGCCAAGCTTTCCCCCTTCACATTTTGAAGTTGGCATTCGACCGAAGTTAGTTGGGCCCGAAGCGTGTCTTTCTCCAAGGCAAGACGATCCATATACTGCTTCCACCCCAGGGTCTCGGCCTCTTTCGCCTTGACCTCCTCTCGAAGCTGCTCCACCAGCTCGCCCTTCTGTTGGGCCTGCAAAGTCGAAATGTTAATCGCTAAGTCAAATGAACACGTAACAAACTCCCAAAAAGTTACATTACCTGCTCAATGATCTTAGTCTGTTCTTGGTGAGCCTTCGTTAGTTCGGCTCGGAGGTCCCTAATCTCCTCCTCTTTTTGAACGTAGAGGAGTTTGAAGCCGTCCCTCTCTTCCACGAGCTTCTTGAGTTCGGCCTAGCATCGGGCAAGCTCGGCTCGAGATTTGGAAAATGCTTCTCGATGGAGCGTCATGGCCTTTAGACAAAAGAAAAAAGTCAGACTTGGAAAAACGAAAATAAAACACAAGCATAATTATGGATGCAGAAACTTACTTGTGTAAGAAGCCGCTGGGCCTCGTCAAAAATGAATAAAGCATCCGGGTTGGGACCATCTTCGACCCTCGCGAAGCATCCCTGGAAAATATCATTCCCTTCATGGGTCGTCCCCACATCGGGAGTCTTCATTTCCCGGGCATCTCGGAACTGCCATTCGGAGAACATATGGCCAGGCGGCGATTCATCTATATTAATTATCCCAACTGAGTCACTTGTGACATTCTCTTGTCTTTGAAGGGCCTCGGAATTAGACCCTTCAGGCTTACCCGCCAGGCGTTCTTCATGGTGAGGTGCGTTTTTATCACCCAATGGCTCGGGGAATCTGCTCGAGCTCCCCTCCGAGATTTCTTCAGTTCGAGATTGAACCGCATCAACCACCACCGATTCAGCAGCCTTAGAAGCTTCAGTGTTTCCCCCCTCTTCTGAGCTACCGGCAAGTAGTCGGTGTCCTCTCCTTCTTCCTCGTCATCCTGAAGTTGATGGACCGCGTTGGCAGACAAGGCTGTACGGTCGGCACTAGGCTTTCGGGCCCTATTTTTCCTGGGCTTCGGGGTACTTGGAGGCGAGGCCCTTTTCCTCTTCTTCTCTTTGGTTGGCTTCGGGATCTCCTCTTCATCGGGTGGGGGCGGCCTCATAACAACATTGTCTCTGAGGCATTCGTAAGGGGAAAGTAAGTATTTTACAGAAAAGCATTAACATGTGAATAAAGAAACTCACCGTGGTTTTTAGTTTCCCACCGACCCCTAGCCAAATCGCGCCAACAGTGCTCGGCATGTGAAGAAATGGAGCGAGTTGTCGAACCCAACCTGCAAGGTCCAGGATTGCAACAAAAAACCAAGGGGAAGCTGCACCATCAAAAAGAAATTAGATCGAAGAAGAGCAAAGAAAGAAAAATACCGAACATCATCGATGAAGTTGTACTTATGTTTCATGTTCCATTCCTCGGGGAATGTCACTCTTTCGGCAGGAATTAAGTCGGAGGTCTTTATTCGGTCAAACTGGCCCATCCATCCTCGGTCCTTGTCCTCATCAATGCTCGAGAACAACGCCTTCGTGGAGCGACGTGGAGCTTTATCAACCCACCTCGGTAGAGGCGAGGGCTATTGATCACGCCCAATTCTAGTCCTAAAAAGGATAAGCGGTCGCTGCAAATATAATCCGGTCTAAAAGTCCGGAGTCGAATCCCACAGAGAACTAAGGCTTAACTGTATCTGTTTAATATCACCAAGAAGACAAGATTGAAAATAAACAGCTGAAAACTAACTATGCTTGAATTGTAAATAATTAGAATAAAGGTCTAAGGTAATGGTTTTCCCCGTTGTTGATTTCCTTGGTTGTACGTTTCTTATAGCGTTGACTTAGTTGTCTCTATCAATCATGAACTCTCCAACTATCATAAATCTCTCTCAAGCAATTATGGTAATTTACTAGATGCACTCTCTCAAGCTACGCTAGCTAGATTCGCAGTATTGTTCACTTAGATCGCACCCGAGGTATCGTTATCTCTAATCCAACCTCTAAACCCTCGGTTATGACTCTCGCCTATACTCCGGGAGTGATGTTGTTCAAACAACTACCTAAATATGCACACTCTCTCAAGCAGATACATAATAAATCGGAACGGCTAATTGAGGATCCTTTCAATTAACCACAATCAAAACATAGTTGAACAAATAGAGATTAAACTAATTCAAATCTATATTACTTATAACAACCAATTCATCCCCAACGGGTTTCACCAAAACCTTAGATTAGAAAAGTTAGCTACTCAGGAAAATAACAAAAATCACAAAAGAATTCATATTCAAAGGTAAAAGAACAAAGAAGAAGATTAAAGATTGATGCCCAATGATCCTCCTTGCCTCTTGCCCTTCCTTCTGATGTTTTTCACTTCCAAAAATCATTCTCTCCTTTCTTGGCCGGCTTCCCTCATTTAATATAGGGTTTAGGGCTTAAAATCCCATGTTTGCACTTTGGTCCCTGAAGTTTACGCGTTCTGCCGCTGTCCTACCGCGGTTACGCCAGGACCGCGGCCAGAGTGGCCTTCAGAATCTGCAGCAGTGTTCTGTCGCGTCAGGTCCGCAGTTGCAGTTTCAATCGCGTTTTTGACCCTGTTCCATTTGGAATTTGGAAACACGTAAAACATGAAAGTTGTAGCCCTTTGAGTTACTTTCCAACCAAATATTGTGGAGCCCAAATGGAGTTCTGAGTGAAACGTTATATCCATTTTACTAGACAGTGTGCGATATGCCTACTCGATTCTTCGTTCGGTCTAACTATCATCCGTTGACCCCCAAACACGATCCCGGCTTAATTCCTTGAGCTTTTACTCAGACTTCAAAGCTCTAAATCACTTGAGTTCATTCCATAACATCTACATAGCTCGAAATCACTCCTACAAGGCATAAAACACACAGTTAGCGCAAGACACTAGCAATTAAGGCTCAAACTCAATTAAAGTGCAGTAAATTAGAGTGTAATAAGTGAGTAAAATACGTAATTATAGCCTATCATCAACACCCCACACTTAAATCACTGCTCGTCCTCGAGCAATCAAACTACACTTTTTATAGACACAACCTTTTTAAACAATTCTCCTAACTCATCACACCAAGAATATTTAAAATGGACTAAGCACAAAAGCGTAACATCTTTACCTCAAGATTTGACTCACAAGTACCACGCGTTATTCACAATTCACCCACTTACTGTAACATAGAGGTCACTGACATTACCTTTCCTTCATGAATCAAGTGCCCTCACACAACAAAAGAGAGTAGTTCCACACAATAAAATTTAAGAACACTTAGGAACTCAAGATAAAAAGAATTCACTCACTCTCTGAAATAACATGCATATGCCACAAAAGATGCACCATAAGCTTGCCCGTAGCGTACTGCTCCACTAATCGAGCTCATTCAATCTAGGATCAATTAGTACTTTATTTGGTTGTAATGTAGGCTACGGGACGGGTAGGATATATTTAGATATAAGAGTGACTACACCTCCCTAAGCACTTTAATACATACATTTTAACATTTAAACCCCATACTTATGTCAAACCAAAATTCCACCGTCACATCAATGTAAATTACCCCATTCTTCTTTAAGCACACTTACGTCAAGAGCCACCACTTATCAAGGATTTTTTTTTCCACAACAATCCAACTATATTTTTTTTTCAATTCAAGTGGCTCTTACTTGTTCAAAACAGTGCACCTTTCTCCTGATTTCATTAGTTCCACTCAAAAGCCAAACCAACCACCCCACACTTTAACTTTTACATAAATCATTACAATTCAAGTGCTTATGAGAGGTTAAAAGGTTCAAATAGATAGTCCATTCAAACAATTGGGTAAGACTTGTAATGTGGTTGCCAAAGAAATAGGATTAGAGGCTCAAATGGGTTAACTATGATACTTAACCATTAGGCGGGTAAAATATACATATCTGGCTCAACAAAAAAAATGCCTATATCACTTCCTAGACTGAATAAAACTACTATTTCGCTTTGCAAACACACGGGGCAAGTTCTAGGCATCAAATGCAATGCACAGAATAACACCAAACCTCACACACATATGTCACATAACTCACTCAGGATTGGATTCATCAAGACACTCTAGTCAAAGCAGTTAAGCAAATTTAAAATCATACAATTTAAGGTACTTATACAAGAGTCAAAAACTGAGCCTAAGCGTCACAACCAAAGTACTCACTTTTCTCAAAGCATAACAAAGTCAAGAGATATTGCTTCAATTCAAAACACAACACAATGGCTCCTATTCCTAAAAAAAAAACTAACTACACCCGGTTCAAATAAAACCCTTGGAAAAGAACCGTGGCACAAAGAAAAATCAAGGGGGAATTATTACACTACCTACAAAAAAAAACTTTTTTTTTCTTTAGACTTAAATCCCTCAAGAAAATTGTCTAATAGATCCATCGTCGGGAAAAGTCCAATCTTTTAAAAAAAAATACTATTTAATTAAACTAATACAGCTAAAGTAGCATGAAAAGTCACCCAGACAATCTCATCACCCCACACTTAAAATTGTGCATTGTCCCCAATGCACAACATAACCATAAGAGGGTAAGAGAAACTCCCTGGTAGGCCAAAGGCCGAAGCACTAGCAGTTCATGGGGTACTCAGACTTCTCCCAGGCTTGGTCCTTCGTGCGGGTACCTCACACTTAGTTCCAACCATTTGATTTGCTGTTGCATCCTTCCAATACCTTTGCTTTCCATGCTCCTAAAAAAAATAAAAAAAATTGACACTACAAAAATAATACAATTAAAAAAAATAAAAAATAAATAAAAGAAAGTAATAAAGCTGGGTTGCCTCCCAACAAGCGCTTGATTTAACGTCGCGGCACGACGCGAATCACTTTTTGCCTCCACCTCGAGCTTATGAATTGAACCCCAAGTTTTGCTTCAAGCTTATGATTATGCTCTTGGGGCGGTACAGATTCTTGCGAGCCAAAATTTAGATAAAATCTTATGCACTTGTTGGCTCTCGACCGAGGAGTGTCACCTTGCCTAGACGGCCTTGAGAAATCTAAAATATAAGGCTCATCTACCTCTTCCTTGGACTCCTTTTTATGCTCATAAGGGTGAATTTCCATTTCACCGTCTGAACATAATGTAGAGAAGTGTTTGGAATGAGGCCCAACGCGCTCAAATACATGAACTTCAAGATTTTTAACCTCCTCAACACCAATCACACTAGAGTCAACTAAATTTGTATCTTCAACGTCCTTGGTTGACTCTAGTATTACTTCTTCAACATTGGCATCCTCAAATTCTAGTTGGCTAGGTTGTTGATGTTCTACTTTGACCTCCCCAATTAACACCTCAAATTCATGCTCTTCTTGGCTACTATCCTCAATATTGGCTTGTTGAGCATCAAAAGCTCCAACCACTTGACTCAATTGAGCCTCCAACTTGCAAATAGTTGCCTCTTGCCTTTCTATGTGCAATTGTTTCTTGTTTTGTTCCAGAAGGCACTTTAGCATATCCTTGATCTCCTTCAGGTCCGCATTCCCAGGTTCTTTGTTCCTATTAACTTCACAAGAAAAGGTAGAACCATCATAGTAAGGGGTTGGGGGAATATAAGAAATATAAGCACAACCGTGAAGGTGACCATTTTTACCACCACACACATATCACACATTCCACAAATAAGATTGAGTTGGTGCACATAACTCGCTCTTAGGAACGTTTTGAAAATTTTGCCACGGGTGGTTTCCTTCACAATATGTATGGAGATCAATAGTAGAATTATCTACACCTAAATTCCCATAACTCCAAGATGTCATGTTTCTCAAATCAACAGTTATAAAAAAAATACCAAGAAAAAACAAAACAAAATAAAAGTTCAAACTTGAACCCTAGCAATATACACAGCTACAACTACACCGTTATGTTCCCGGCAACGGCGCCAAAATTTGATCACGCCCAACTCTAGTCCTAAAAAGGATAAGCGGTTGCTGCAAATATAATCCGGTCTAAAAGTCCGGAGTCAAATCCCACAGAGAACTAAGGCTTAGATGTATCTGTTTAATATCACCAAGAAGACAAGATTGAAAATAAATAAACAGCTGAAAACTAACTATGCTTGAATTGTAAACAATTAGAATAAAGGTCTAAGGTAATGGTTTCCCCCGTTGTTGATTTCCTTGGTTGTATGTTTCTTATAGCGTTGACTTAGTTGCCTCTATCAATCATGAACTCTCCAACTATCATAAATCTCTCTCAAGCAATTCTGATAATTTACTAGACGCACTCTCTCAAGCTACGCTAGCTAGATTCGCAGTACAGTTCACTTAGATCGCACCCGAGGTATCGTTATCTCTAATCCAACCTCTAAACCCTCGGTTATGACTCTCGCCTATACTCCGGGAGTGATGTTGTTCAAACAACTACCTAAATATGCACTCTCTCTCAAGCAGATACATAATAAATAGGAACGACTAATTGAGGATCCTTTCAATTAACCACAATCAAAACATAGTTGAACAAATAGAGATTAAACTAATTCAAATCTATATTACTTATAACAACCAATCCATCCCCAACGGGTTTCACCAAAACCTTAGATTAGAAAAGTTAGCTACTCATGAAATTAACAAAAATCACAAAAGAATTCATATTCAAAGGTAAACGAACAAAGAAGAAGATTAAAGATTGATGCCCAATGATCCTCCTTGCCTCTTGCCCTTCCTTTTGATATTTTTCACTTCCAAAAATCATTCTCTCCTTTCTTGGCCGGCTTCCCTCGTTTAATATAGGGTTTAGGACTTAAAATCCCGTGTTTTGCACTTTGGTCCCTGAAGTTTACGCGTCCTGCCACGGTCCTACCGTGGTTACGCCAGGACCGCGGCCAGAGTGGCCTTCAGAATCTGCAGCAGTGTTCTGCCGCGTCAGGTCCGCAGTCGCAGTTTCAATCGCATTTTTGACCCTGTTCCATTGGAATTTGGAAAAACATAAAACATTAAAGTTGTATCCCTTTGAGTTAGCTTTCCAACCATATATTGTGGAGCCCAAATGGAGTTCTGAGCGAAACGTTATATCCATTTTACTAGACAGTGCGCGATATGCCTACTCGATTCTTCGTTTGCTCTAACTATCATCCGTTGACCCCCAAACATGATCCCGGCTTAATTCCTTGAGCTTTTACTCAGACTTCAAAGCTCTAAATCACTTGAGTTCATTCCATAACATCTACATAGCTCGGAATCACTCCTACAAGGCATAAAACACACAGTTAGCGCAAGACACTAGCGATTAAAGCTCAAACTCAATTAAAGTGCAGTAAATTAGAGTGTAATAAGCGACTAAAATACGTAATTATAGCCTATCATTAGCTATATAACCTGATCAGATGGTCGAGGGTAAAAGACATTCCCTTGACCTTGCTCGAGAAATACTCGAGCAAAATAACAATGCGCTAGAAAGAGGGGTAGATCTGGCCAAGGGTCACCCGATATTGATGATAGAAATCGAGTATGACCGGGTATGTGGGGCCCAGTCTGAAAGGATAAGTATACACACTTAAGTACCCTTTCACATGGGTAGTGATGTCCTCCTCAGGGGAAGGAATCACCACTCCTTATTCTCCCAATTGCAATTCTTTTTCACCTGCTCGAGATCGTCTTCAGATATTGAGCAGATGTATCGGGACATGGGCTCACATCGGCCTGGAACTAATGGAGGCCTATCGACTTTAAAATCAGAAGATAGCTCGCATGGACCAGGAACGCATTCCTTGATACGAGGTTCCACCAGCGTTCTACCACCGGCCGGTCGCGATGATGAGGAGGTTTTTTCTTCTAAACAGTTTTAGATGTTTTAGCCATCACTATTGTGAAAATTCAAGAAAGGAGAAGAAGTTGATGTTGTGATAAACACGAATTGAAGAGAAGGATGGACTCAAAGAAAATGGAGAAGCTTGTAAAGATTTGGGAAAACATTTGTAAAGATTGAGAAATTGACCTATTTATGGAGACCGCTTCAACGGTTTGAGGAAGATAATGGCCGACCATCAGCCGCCTTCAATTAATGGCCTTGGGAACTATGCGGACGCGACATTTCAATCACTTCTTTCGCTGACGTTATGGAATTGACATCATGATCGAGGCATCGGAGGATTGAGGATCAAATCGTTTCTTATCATTTTATTCTAAGAAACGCGGGGACTATCTGTATACGGTCAAAATCAGGTATGCCCCATTTCGTAAGCTCGAAGAGTAGCTTTGAGCCTAAGTTCCAAATGGACCGGGCTCGAGCCCGATGGCGGCGTACAAGACTTGAAGATCGAAGTGCTCGATGAACACCGATGCCGAGTATGATCAACCTCGAGATGATACCGTTATGATTTTATAATAGAAAGTGAGAGATTCCCGCGGCAGCCCTAAGATCACGGCGTAAATTTCGGAACGGATTTGTACTAGGCGGTTAGACAGTTGTCCAATGAAGATCCCCTACTAAAAATGGAAATGAACCTTATTTAGGACTCCCCTATTATATAAAGGGGAGCCCATTCATTTGTAAAAGAATCAATCATTGACAAAAGAATATACATACATCACTTTCTTGCTTACTGTTCATCTGAGTTGCCTTGTAATTTATTATTCTTGCTGACCCACCTCGAGACTGCCATAGCTCGAGGTCGAGACTTGCTTGCACACTTGTTTGATTTGCTTTACTTCTTCAATTTATATATTCAACTTCTTGTTTATCAATTAGTATTGGATTAAATCACATATTTTTAAAACCACAATATAAGTTTAATTGTTACTCAGATTTTAGGGTAAACAAGTACGATATTTGGTTTCATTTTTTATTTTCACATAAAACTTAACATTATTTATACAATATTTTGTCCTAATTTATCTTTACTACACAAGTTATGTGAAAATTTATGTACTTTTATTCTATGTATGATAGAATGTGAAACTAAAATGTAGGGATTACTATTACATGGATTAAAACTACCAAATAACAAAGTAAGCCCTTCACGCAACAACCAATATTTTATACGGTAAAGCGTCTGATATGTCCCTCTACTATTAACAATTATTTAAAAATATCCTTCGTTATATTATCGGGTCAAAAAACTCCTTACCGGTACACTATTAAACAAAAATGCCCCTAAACAGACGGAATAGACACGTGGCGTGATTTAAGGCTAAAAGGCCATCTGGTTCTTTTTAATAACCCAAATTGGACCGAACCCGCTCCGACCCACATACTTGACATCCAAATCCAAATCTAGGTTTAGCCAGTTCACCATTTTTACCTTTTCTACAACAAACCCGAAAATACTAAGATACTCATTCATATAAACCCAGATTGTAAAAATTAAATCTTTAAGAGGAGTAATTTAGGGAAATTTATCTCAAGATTCGTATGTGTGGTGGTCATGGAAAGATCTTTTTAGTGTAATTTCGAGTAGGTTTCCGGCGTTGTATCTAGCAATTATTAAAATAATTTTTTAGTATAATTTCTATCAACTATTATTAACATGAGCACATTTCTAATTAAGGTCATCGATTTTTATCAATATGAGCAACTATCTAAAGGCCACAGAAAAAATAAAAAACAACAAACAGATCCGAGAATTTCAGTGGGACCTGGCTAGGTTCTATTTTCCGGCGAAGTTCAAAAATGGCAAAACCTCTGATTTTTTTAGATCCAACAAATTGGAAAGAAGAAAAAGAAAATAAAGTAGAAGAAAATAGAAGGAAGGGGGGGGGGGGGAGGGGGTAAGGCGGTGGTATTTTTTTTGTTTTGAAAAAGATAACAAAAGTAAGGCAGTGGTGTTTTGGTCAAGATTTGTAGTAGATCTCGCTGATTAAGGCAGTGGTGTTTTGGTCAAGATTTGTAGTAGATCTCGCTGATTTTCATGGTGGATATAAAATGAAGAAGGAAAAGAGAGTTGAGATAGTAAGTGGTGTTGGCTTTGTGATTTTTCCGGTGAGTTTTACCGGTACCGTTTGCTTATTTGGTGGAATGGGTTTGCTGTTTGGATGATGAAACACGAAGAAAAAGAAGAAGAGAATAAGGGAGACCAAGGGGGGCCAGTACAGTGGAGGTTAATATTACAGGAGGAATTTTCCGATGAGATATCATGTTTTCCGGTTATTTTGGTGTGAGGTGAGAGAAGAGAAGAGGGTCGTGTCTGGTGGGGTTATTTTAGGGGAGGGGGTTTAGGGTCAGATAACGGGTCGGATAATAGAGGTATTGGGTATTTTAAATTGGGGATGAGTCAATTAATTTGAGAGTGACATGTGTCTATTCCTTCTGTTTAGGGCCATTTTTGTTTAATAGTGTAACGGTAAGTAGTTTTTTGACCCCATAATATAACGAATGACATTTTTAATAATTGTTAATAGTAGAGGGACATATTAGACTCTTTTATTAAAATAAAAATATTTTTTTAAAATATGCACTTCATTTGGTAACACAAAAAAAAGAAATCCAATAATTTATACATTATGCATTTAAATACATATAGCTGAACCAAACAGAAAGTGCGAGGTATCAGTCAGGAAAGCAAGAGAAAACGAAGAGAAAAGCTTGAATTGAGCCTTCTGACATGGCAAACCTGCCTCAGTCACTCTCAATGCTCACCGCCTTCGGAGGAGGACCTGGCAACACAGCCTCGGCATCCGCCGCTGCAACTCAGGACCGTAACAAAATGCAATCAGCAGAGCAACTCGTGCTTGAACTCAGCAACCCCGATCTTCGAGAAAATGCCCTTCTTGAACTTTCTAAGGTCCAATTCTCATTTCAAAATTTGGCCTATAACGTTTACCTTTCATTTTATGTTTTTGTATTTTTTTTTCTTCCCAATTTCGCATTACTGTAAAGTGCCATATATAAGTACGAGCTTAGGATTTCCTCCTGTGTGCTTGTTTTGCTGTAGCTGGGTGGTTGGTAGATTAATCAAGTCGGCCCAAACACCATCGTCATTTAAAAATAGTAAAGAATTGAATGAATTGAGATAGTAGGTTTTTGATTGTTGTTGCTCGGTGAATTTTTTTCTTAATAAATTATTATGGAGATTACAAGGTGGGGAATCGAACTCTCACCAAATAAGGTAAAAGTTAACCAACTGAACTACAAGATTCCACAATATTTAGTGAGTTCAATTTTGGAAATATGAGGAATTGTTCTTTTAGGATTTCGGCAATTTGAGACGGGAAATGATGTTAATGAAGGCAATTTAAGGCGGTTTCTGGTGTGTGAGCTTTTATATCTTGTTTCAAGAGCTCTAATTTTTTCTAAAGTGGCGGAACCCTTTCGGAATTGGTTAAGAAGGTGTGCCACTTTTCGAGCCTGTGGCTAACACTCGTAGCTCCTTTGACTGTAGCAATGCTCTCGAAATTAGGTTACCAAATGTACTTGGATTCTCCAATTAGTTGGTTTGAATAATTAGTTTGAGATAAGGGGCTAGCTAGCTTAATATCCCGCTTAATGTATTGCTGTTTACGGTTGACTACGATCTTTGCGTACTTTTGTAGGGGAGTCTATAACTAGTTACTGTTTTGACTGTTCAAAACTCTAGATCATGTGAGTATTTAACTACCTTCCTAGATGAGTTATCATCTTTGGAGATTTATGTGTTGCTTTTGTGATAGGAACATATATTAATTGTTAAGGAGTACTATCCCTTGTTAAGCATCTGTGGAGTTTTTGGCTAAAATCATCCTTTTACTATGGCTCAAAACTAGGGTACATCCTTGTGTAATAATAGTGAACAAAAAACATCCCTTAACTAATCAAAAAAGGGTAAGAATCATCCTTCCGCTAATTTCCATTAAGAAATTAATAGCTACAACCAAAACTTGTGCCAAGCACATGACTTCCCCCAAGACCCCCCTATACTCCTAATTCTATCCCTCCCGAAGCTACCCGACTCTTCCATATTCAGTGAAACTAAGGCTTCAAAAGCTATACGATTCTATGTTTAACTTCAGAGAATAGCTAGAGCAACAAGATAAGTTATTTTATTGAACAAGAATTGAAGCTAGGGCTATTCTCCATTACTTATCTTCCCACACCTCACAAACAAGGTAAAAGCAACAATAGCCATTGAATAAGTTTTGGCTTTTCCACCCATTCTATTCTATGCAGAGGCAGAGCAAGGATTTGAAGCTTATGGGTTCGGGATTCTAGCTCTTTTAAGTTACTAGGTTCTAAAATAATAATTTGTACATATTTCATGAATTTCACAAGACAAATAAAGAGTCTGCACAAAAGCTATTGAGTTCGGCCGTACCCATAAGCAGAGGGCTAGCTCCGCCCCTGATTCTATGGAGTAATATTTTTGCTATTTCTCAAACTAAACATCTTCCTCATTCTTAAAAGCACCAGATCTTGTGGGTTGAAGCATATGAAACAATAGGAAAATGCTGGCTCGAAGTTTAAGCAGCCGATCTTCCACCCCAGCAATGGTACTATTGATATTACAAATTCTTTAAGCATTCGATAATATCATATACAATAGCTTTCACATTAACTTATACCGATATTACTAAATTTACAAAGTTCTAGTAAGTCTTTTATTTAATATTTATTACATTGAAAGAAAAGTAGAGTTTTAGAAGCCTAAGCTTCGGTGAAGGATGAAGACGAGATGATCGGGAAGGATAAAACGGTGAGATTTGGGGGGGGGGGGGTTGGTGGTTGAAGTCACGTGCTTGACACATGTTTTGGTTGCAGCTGTTAGTTTCTTAACGGAAATTAACGGAAGGATGATTTTTGCCTTTTTTTGGATAGTTAAGGGATTTTTTATTCAATATTATTACACAAGGATGTACACTAGTTTTGAGCCATAGTTGAGGGATGATTTTAGCCAAAAACTCGCACTCGACCAAAAAAAAAGCAGAAAAAAAGTTTTCTACCAGACTATATCGAGACGAGAAGCCATGGCCCTCCCTTCTCAAATTCTCGACAATCTCAGCGACCTGCTGAAATCAACGTTGAAATACAAAATGTAGAAATTATGCTTCAAAATACTCGAATAATATTTCTTGAGGCATATTCGCTCCGCGAACCCAACTGCTATTGAAGCCCAAATGGAAGCAAGGCATCAAAGGATTGGGGAAGTAGAAGTTATTATGTATTCTAAGGAGTACAGTAACAAATATGCATGAGTACAATTTATTGAATTGTTTTAGGTAATTTGTCTTCTGTCTATTTCCAAATAATACACTACTAGTTATTTGAACATATGGACCATACAACTTTTGGAAAGACAATCACCCTCCTCACAAGTTTTTTCTTCTAGCATTCATAAGCATTCCGCTGCATCCAATTCCCAAAAGGGAAAAAACATAAAGATATAAGGTCACCTAGGCAAAAGCTTCTTGATTAAGTTGGTACAATTTAGTTACTCCCTCTGTTCCAGTTTATGTGAACCTATTTCCTTTTTGGTCCGTTCCAAAAAGAATG
Organism: Nicotiana attenuata; assembly: GCF_001879085.1. Classification (NCBI taxonomy): domain Eukaryota; kingdom Viridiplantae; phylum Streptophyta; class Magnoliopsida; order Solanales; family Solanaceae; genus Nicotiana; species Nicotiana attenuata. The sequence goes on from NC_031994.1 coordinate 28,117,331, forward strand.
ACCCCTTTCTAAATTTGGTAACAATTTAGCTTAAACTTACAATTTTACCCTTAAGGAGAAGCTTTTATAATCACACAAATACTCTGGGTCCCTTTTTGACTTGTTTTTTCTGATAAAGGTAAATTGTATTAATCAAAAGGGAGAAAACTCCCGTATACAAGAAGTATACCAAAAAGTAGAGAATTTACATCATAACATGATTCTCTACAAATGACGCCCAATCTTCTATACAAGTAAGGCTATATGAGTGCACGAAAAAACGATCAAAGATAAAAGACTATTCTTAAGATGTGAAAAAGGAGACTCAATCCCTTCAAAAGCTCTCCTATTTCTCTCCCCCCAAACTATCCACATGAGAGCTAACGGGGCGAACTTCCACGCCTTTTGCTTTTCTTTTACGGAAACCGGCCCAGCTATATAACATTTCCTTTACAGTTTGGCATCACCCATTGAACACCAAAAAGATTCAGGATTGCCCTCCACAAACCCGAGGACGCAGGGCAATGCAACAAAAGATGATCAACTTCTTCCCCTGAGCTTTTACACATGTAGCACCAACTAACAAGCGTAATTCCTCTCTTTCGCAGATTCTCAGCAGTCAAGATCACTCCCCTCGCCACTAGCCATGCAAAAAAGCACACCTTCGTGGGCGCCTTAGGAATCCAGATCGAGGAGTATGGAAAAATGACCTCCTCTCTCACTAACAAACTCTGGTAAAAGGACTTTACGGTAAACAAACCATCGCCACGCGACCCCCATCTCCAAGAATCACAAGATGGCTGGAGCCTGTCTTGCCCATATAGCAGTGCCAACAAATCTTGGAGCTCCGCTACCTCCCAATCTTGCATGTTCCTTCTAAATGAGAGGTCCCATACTAGGCCCTTCATGCTCCTTGCGAATCTGTTGAACCATCAATTCCTTCTGGTTTGAAACTCTGAAGACGTGGGGGAAAGAGACCCTCAGAGTATCCTCTCCACACCACCTATGATTCCAAAAGCTGATTCTCCTTCCATCTCCCACCCTGTAAGTGATGTTGCCATTGAAGGCTTCCTAATTCTTCATGATGCTCCTCCACATGCCACACCCGAAAGGTGCTGTGATCGCCTTGGTCTTCCAACCCCCTCTGGTGGAATCGTACTTTTCTACTATGACCTCTCTCCATAGAGCATGCTCTTCTACCCCTGATCTCCACAGCCACTTCCCCAACAAAGCTCTGTTGAATACCCTAACATCTTTTACTCCAAGTCTACCCCACTTCTTTGGGGAAGTGACTGGCTGCCAATTCTAGATGAAACTTTCTAGTTCCATCCGCCGCATCCCAAAGAAAATTCCTTTGAAGCCGCTCCAGTTTTTTTGTGATGCTCACAGGAGCTTGCAACAGGGACAGGTAATAGGTGGGCATACTTGATAAGGTGCTTTTAATAAGCACTTTCTTACCACCTTTTGACATCTACCGTTTCTGCCAACCTGCTAATCTTTTTTCAATCCTTTCAATCACTGGATTCCAAACCGTAGTATCCTTATGCGAAGCGCCCAATGGGAGACCCAGGTAAGTAGTGGGAAGAGAGCTCACCTTACATCTGAGAACATAAGACAAAGCATCAATGTTAGCAACCTCACCCACCGGGAAAATCTCATACTTGCCGAGGTTGATCTTGAGTCCTAATACTATCTGAAACTACTGCAAGACTTGCTTCAGGTAGGTCAACTGATCCATATCGGCATCACTGAAAACCAGGGTGTCATCCGCAAAAAGCAAATGAGAGACTCTTCGGGCACTGAGCGCCCCGATTGGAGCTGAGAATCCTCTCAAGAAGCCTCCGCCACCACAATTTCCAAAAGTATTCATTTTTTCTTAAACTCTGTGCCCAGTCAAACAGGTTCACATAAATTGGAATGGAGGGAGTATTATCTATTTTTGCATTTCTTAGAGATTTGAATTTTATTTTCAAGTATAGTAGGTTTTAGTGAATACCAAATTGAAGAACAACTACTAACTATAGGTTGAAATTACTTTTACTTGGTATTGTCAGGAAAAGAAAATAAAAGAATAGAGAAACAGAAATTGTTTGAAACCATAATCAAGTTAGTATCCAAATCAAAAACAGAACTGAATGTTGAATACTACATTTTTTCCAATAATTTTTAGCAAATACTTTGTTATATTCATTTTTAAGCGATACATAAGCAATATAGTGTAATAACTCTACAATAGTTGTATTTCTGTCGAAGGATAAAAGCATAATAAAACGCCAAGATCTGCTGGGGATTTAAGCGCAAAGACAATTAAATTGCGAGTTTTATTAATGAAGGGAATAATAGGGAAAAATCATAAGAAAGCTTATATATATTTACTGCAACAGATAACTTTAAACACCTACAACAATTATATGAAAAAGTATTTAAAAGCCTACTGTATGAAATAAAACTCAAGTAAATCAAGATAGAAAACCATGTCTATTTTTGTGATACTAAATTTTGATTCACTGAGCAATTATAATATCACTTTGCTAGCTATATTTATTATTTCGTGCCCGCCTTGTCAAGGAGCCCATAGCTATAAGGAGCATGCTTTAGCGCCTTGGTGTCGACACTGAAATGGTACCTTTATGAGCTGAAGTGCCTAAAGTAGCATCTAGTAACATTGAATAGATCATACTGGATAGTCTTTTTCTCTTTTTCTTTTTATATTTCGATCT
>NC_031994.1:28120049-28135052 GCF_001879085.1 Nicotiana attenuata
CCCCAAACCCACACACACACAGGGAAAGAAACTATTAATTATGTTATCCTTTTTCAGAAGAGGGAATTATTCCAGGACTTAGCCCCATTGCTATGGAACTCATTTGGTACTATCGCTGCACTCTTACAGGTAGTCTATGAAGTGTTTCATTCTAATTCTAGAAATTTTATCTTTGTAAAAATTTTCTTCAAAAAAAAAAATTCTATAAATTTTATCCCATCTGTAAGATGCACATGCATACTAAACAATCCCACCTTATATTGTAACATCTGCCATATCTTCCATCTTTTTGAACAGACATTTCTTAGCGCCCCACTGTTAGATTGGTGGTGCTTTGCACTTTCTGGCATTAAACAGAAGGACTCAATGAAACATCTGAATGACCTTCTTGCAGTCCAAAACTAGGCTGTATACTTTTTGAACAAAAGTGTGAGCCAGTATCTCAGCGAATCAAATGAAGGAGTGAAATAGCAGAGGAGTGATGTAGAATGCCATTGTGGAAAGTTGTTATCAGTTTATTTAAGCTGAAATTTAGGAGTAGAACTTGCATGTTATCTTTTGTTTATGGAATGACTGAGATATTAAACGGTAAAATATTAAAATTCTTGCATTTTCCTATGATGGTAAAAGAGGTTTGTGAAGTGTTTTGGGGAGTGGGGAAGCAGGGCTGTGGTCCCCCATTGCTATTGCTCGTTCTTCCCTTACTGTAATCTGTACTCAGATGATGGCACGCTGCTTGTCTCAGTGAAGGAAACTGGATAATATGTGAATTGTTGGTGGGAGAGAAAAAAGGGATGTAAATGATGGTGGAGGAAGACTGGAATGAATATATGAGGAGAGCACTAAATGAGAATCTTGATGTTGTTTCCTTGTTGGATATAACTGACAAGAAAGGAGCTAAATGCACCAGCAAACAGCTTTCATCTCTGTCGAATATCCAACACTAATGACATCCTAAAGCTCCAGCTAAGCAGATAATTTCAAGCTGTTAAGTGACGCAAGCTAGGATATGCCAAAGAGAAAGGTAATTTGGAGCGTAGTCTAACTTTCTGGAGAATGATCCAGCAGAGGTCCTGCAGAGAAGTGGCAGCCTGGCTGTTTCTAGCCTTGACAGATTCTTTCTATTGCAAGAAGTAGAAAATGATATACTCCTTCCGATAGAAAATGGATCCCAACAGATTGATTTTCAGTTATGAATGTTTTACTTGGAACATGCAGCCATTTTTTTAATAGATTTTCCTTTGTTCATATTGATTTTTTTACATGCTTGCAGGAGATAGTTTCCATCTACCCTGTTTTGTCACCGCCAAACCTGACTCCAGCACAATCTAATAGAGTTTGTAATGCTTTAGCACTTCTTCAGGTATAAAGATTTCTTTTCCATATGGAGTTATTCTCAGATGATTCTTCATGGCGTTTCCTTTAATCATCTCTCATCGATAATGTGTAAAGTAATGAGTAATCGCCATGTAATGTTTTCCTTCATAAGAAGTAACAGCTTTATCCTACCCAAAAGAGCTTTTTCAGTGAGGAACATTTATTCAGCTGTAGGATGTAGGCAGTTGGATATGTTTGGGGTTGTGGTTTATGTATCAAGAGGGAGAAAGGAAGGAGAACAGCATACTGGAGGGCCCACATTAATCAAGTTGATTGTTGCATATTGTTCAAATCCTATAAATGGTACCGGCCATTCTTGTTCACAATAGTTGAGAGTGTCCTCATCATGCACCTAGGTCAAGAGTTCGATGCTAGTAGGCTGCCAAAAAAAAATCCTATAAATGGTAGCTTTTGCAGTTCATTTTAAGAGCGAATTTGCTTAAAGTTTCTATTTTTGGAACACATGGCATATCTGAGACCACATTTCATGTGTCAAATATTTTCATAGATGTGCTTTTGGAATTGTAACCCTACAACTTTCTTTTTTTTGTTTGATTAGGCGTAACAACTACAACTATCGATTTAATTCTTATGCAGGTCAAATGTCCAACTAATGAAACTGTTTTTCCTCCTGTTTTATTTTGCAGTGTGTAGCCTCTCACCCTGACACCAGAATGTTGTTCCTCAATGGTAATATATTTTCCCCTTTTTTTGAGTTATGTGGTCGTGTATAATTTACATCACTAAGAACGTCTTTGTTCCAGTTGAATTGAATCATAAACCATCAAAATGAGGAAATCCCTTTGACTGCAACTCTGGAAATCGATTTTACTTTTATTTGCAGTTGCACTTGGATTTACTTCTTATTTTCACAAACAACAATGCAAACATAACTCATAGCACAGAATCTTTTATAATCAAGTTGATGTCAGTTTTTGGCTAGAAAAATCTTGACGGGAAAATTGATATTTCATATTATTCAGACATTAAGGCGTTATCATTGCATTCATTGTTTTTCCCTGCAATCAAGTAATGGACACTCTCCTTTCTTGCCACTCCAATGTCCAGAAAGATACATAAAAGAAGAAAATGACTTATATGCCTGTGGCCTCATGTCCATTGGAGCATTGACTTAAACAAATGGCGTTTTGTTAGATGCGTATCCATGCTAAGTGCTTTGGAATCTTTCACTATGTATACTATTACTCTTAAAGAAACATACTTTTCTTGCCTTTCAATTCATGATGTGTTCCAAGACCTGCATCAACTTTTGTGTGATGATAATTAGGAAAATAGAACTTGAGTGAGATTTCTAGAGTTTTTTCCGAAATGGTTCCATAAGTATTAGTGTATAACACCTCGACAAACTTTACCCTCAAATATCTCTTTTGAGGAATTTAATGGTTTGCTGCTTCACGTGTGCCTCAGATGACCAACCTAATATATGCCCAATTCAGGTGATCCTATTTGGGGAAGAAATCTAAGATTTCCTTGCTTAAAACGTATAATCGCGGGAAAATAGCCACTCCATGTGACCTAGCAGGGTCTTCCCCATTCCCAATCTTCTCCAAGTTAGAAGCCTTAGCTGGTGTTATTTTTGCTCCATCAGAGGAGTGAAGAAGCCCTACTGTTTTGCTTCTGTAGCCCTCGGGGAGATCCATAAGTACTACAAGAGCATTGAGTTCTGATATGGAAGCTCTCCTCCCAGAGGCTGGTCAAAAAATCGCGTAGGACTTTGAGTGATATTAGATCCCAGAGCGCTGCTGCGGCAGCACTTGAGGATGCTGAGGCTTACTTGGTTGGTCCCTTTGAGGGTAACAATTTGTGTGCCATTCATGCTAGAAGGGTCAAGGGTTACCATTATGCCTAAGGGTATTCAGTTGGTCAGGTGCTTCAGGGATGATCTCTCTGCATTTGTCTCTGTGCCAAGGAGGATACGGAAATTTCACCAGTGAAGCTTCGAAGGCAGGCTCATTTTCCGTATCGTTTTCTTTTTCAAAAGAAAATGAAAATTGGATATGAACATGAAAGTATCGGTATCACAGATTTGAGACTTGGTTACTGATGGGTGATTTAAGGTTTTATGATTAATTTATGTATGGACTCTGTCAAATCAACAACCAGCAGAGAATGTATTCCACTTCTCTCCAATGAGTTGAAAACTCGTGATTTCAGTTTAGCAGATTAAATAACGCATATACGTAACTGTATAAATAGGAACTTCTGAGGGGAGCAGTAATGGCATAGAGGAACCTTTCTGTTGCACCTTCTATTTTTACTTTCGGTCGTGGTGGTCATGTTTTATAATTTTAGGGCTCCCAGATTGGAGCAAAATAGGGTTGTTTTTCAAATATGGTTTGTTAGCTAGGATTTTATTGAGGTTAGTCATGTGACACGCGTGATGTTGCAGATCATTAAGTTGCTTGGCACGTTAGGTTTGAGAGCAAAGATGGTCAACTTTTACATACTTGGAGAAATATATCCGTTTAAGGTGATATTCAGAGGATTAAGTTCGTTGAAGTGTGATACTTAAAGGACTATTTGGTCAAAGCTCATGAATTTCTACTTTCTCTTTATTTGACGATGCTTCAACTGTATACTACTTTGCAATGCATATTCCCTTATCATCGTACTCTTCTTAAAGAATCTTAGATGCACTTTGTATTCTTGATGTGTTCCCAAGATCTGCCCAACTTTAGTGTGATGATAATTAGGAATTGTGATCTATTGGGTGTGTTTTACTCTCTCTGAATCTGATGAAATGCTTTCACATGTTCTTTACTTTGCAGCACATATTCCCTTGTATTTGTACCCTTTTCTAAATACAACAAGCAAATCAAGACCTTTTGAATATTTGAGGCTTACTAGCTTAGGTGTCATTGGTGCCCTTGTGAAGGTAACATTTCTAATGTATTTCACGCATACTTTCTCTTCTTTCAGTATTTATATTAAGATTCATTCATGTCACATTATACTATATGTACTGGGAATCACTGAAACCATGAGAAAGAAACCACGAGAAGGAAACCGCGACCAGTGCAATTCGAGATTCCGAAGATGCTACTTATGGGATCTAGAAACATTGTCGAAAATGGGAAATAATAAACATATGGCAATTAACTTTTTATATGTCTGCTTCTGAAATTTCATGTTTATTAAAGTGCAATATTCATCACGTGCATCTGGTCGCATTTGTGCTTCTCCATTTTTACTCCAAAATTTAATGTAGTCTATTATTTGATTGTCTCTTTGCAGGTAGATGATACTGAAGTAATCAGTTTTCTACTATCAACAGAAATAATTCCCTTGTGTCTGCGCACAATGGAGATGGGCAGTGAACTGTCAAAAACGGTTGAGTGCTTCCCCAAAGCCTTTCTTTCCTAACTTGTAACTGAAATTTATGTTGGTTATATACTCATGATGTCTTCAACAGACTCTTCAGATACCAAAACAAAGACAATTTGTGCCGCACAATTACATTCTACTCGTTATGAAAACTTTCTTGTTTCTACATTCTCTTGTATTATTACCAGTTACATCCTCTCTCCATAAGTATCAGCTTTTCATGCATCTAATTTTGGAGTCACGCTGACAGGTTGCAACTTTCATTGTACAAAAAATACTTCTAGATGATGTGGGTCTGGATTACATATGTACCACAGCAGAGAGGTTTTTTGCAGTCGGCCGAGTTTTAGGGAGTATGGTAGGTGCACTTGCTGAACAGCCTTCATCAAGATTACTGAAGCACATAATTAGGTGCTATCTTCGGTTGTCAGATAATCCAAGGTGAGACTTCTGCAAATCAGCATTTAAAATATCCTTTCAGCTCTGTTATGCATAACAGATCTGGTTTCACGGAGCTTCCACCTTTTATGCTGCACTGTGAGCGAATGCTGATGTTCATGGTTTATGGCAGGGCATGTGATGCACTAAGAAATTGTCTCCCTGATATGCTTAGGGATGCCACCTTCAGTAGTTGTCTTCGTGTATGTACATTTCTCATTTAAGTGGTTCATCTTTTTGGCTGAGCTCTTAGTTTTCTCTTAGTTAAGAACATGAATGCATTCCTTTATGCTCTCATCAGACACTTGTTTTCTTTTTCTATATTCATGACGGTTCTTTTTCCTTATGCTCAACAGGAGGATCCTACAACGAGGAGGTGGCTACAGCAATTGATTCACAATGTTAATGGTAGCCGTGTTGCTCTACAGGCAGGAGGATTTGATCATTTGCTGGTGAACTAAATTGAAATCTTGTGTTATCCGTGCAGTCTTAGACCACTAAGACTCACTTCATATAGGTGGTTTGGTATAAGGCTCATTTAGGTGTTTGCTAGGAAGGTATCTCTTTTAATCTGATTGCTGGTGTTTTCTGGAGTTTTATTGTGTTATGTAAAGAAACACAACATTAAGGTTAAACTTCAGACATTTTGGGTCTGTAGTTAGGCTCGGTTGTTCAAACTTCAGACATACAGGTCTGAAATTCCGGACCACTAAGCTTAATTTCAGACATTTTATATGTTAGGCTTTGGTAAGCCTAACTTCAGATCCATATGTCTGAAAATTTTATGTCTGAAGTTGATTTTGAAGTCGCTACATCTTTTTTATTTGTGAATTTCGGTTATTCTTAAAAGGGATCCCCCAAGCGGGCTATCAGGTCACTTCCTCCTAAGGGTGTCTAACGGGTGGGCCGGGCCGGGCCGGGCTGGGTAGTAAAAATTAGTAACCGTATGGGTTGGGGTTCGGGCCGGTTACGGGTTGGGACTTACCGGTTTAACGGGTTCGGGTTCATCCGGGTAAAAAATGAACCGTAAGGGTTATAGGTACAAGGGGCCGGGCTGGGCCGGGTTAGTGTAATTTTTTTTTTGGTTGTATTTTGTATAACTATTGTAAGTTATATTAATATAAAGTAAAAATATAAAGAATACAGTGAAGATGGGAAAAAATTTGCACTTATTAATTGCAAGTGCTACATTTATTTTAAAATTCAAACTTACAAATTGAAAGGTTTACATTTAACAAGTAAATTAACCAAAAAAGAGTAAATTTAAAGGTTTTCCATTGCCTTAGCAAGTTCGTCATAATCAATATGAACTGAGTGGCCTTCTTCTGGAGTGTTGAATTCGGATGGGTTACCATGTGTTAATATATCTCCAAGTTCCTCGTTTTCTGGGCTATCAATATCTTCATGTTTGATTTCTTCGTTTCGATCTAATCCAATTTCTGAAACATACTAAAACTTTCAAAGCATTGCTTCCCAATGAGTGACGGGTGTCTCCAAGTTGTTGTCTTGCTTGGCTAAATGCACTCTCTGATGCAACAGCTGAAATTGGCACATTCAGCATGTCCCGAGCCATAGCGGAAAGAACAGGAAATTGCTCTCCATTCTCATGCCACCATCCCAACGGTGAAAATTCCTTTGTGCGAGGCTCTTTTTGCTTTTGCAAGTAGAATTGAAGTTTATCAATGTTCCTGCTACTGGTTTGAGTGTAGAAAATGTAGAAAAAATATTAAAACTATCAAGGCCTTCATCATCATCCACAGTAGTAGAAGTGGTATAGTGCATAGTGGGAGTAACATTGCCTACATTAATAGCAGCATTATCAGATACATTTGCATAATAATTATATAATTGTTGCAAAGAATCATTTAGCTTGTTCATACAAGCATATATATATATATATATATATATATATATATATATATATATATATATATATATATATATATTGTTGGTCCAATCTCCATATAAGTATATAAAACATTCATTAATTGGTGACAATCAGACATCTTAATAGAAGGATTTAAAACAACACCAATTAAGTAAATCGGAGGAATTGGAAAGAAATATTTTGCATTTGTTCAACATCCCTATATTTTTCTTTCTTCTTATATTCAAAGAGTAGAAAAGAAATTTCAGCTATATCTACTAAAGCCATAGTAACAGTAGGGTAATATGCTCCAGAAAACTCAATAGTAGCTGTCAGAGGCGGATCTAGGAATTGAAGTGTATGGGTTCATACCGTAATTTTAAGTCTATATTATAATAACCGAATTAAGGAACGAGTATCAATATTCAACGTACATTTAGAAAATAACAAAACACTTAAAGATAACATATGAATATAAACATTATCATTACAATTGTACTCGACGACTAGTCATGTTTTGAAAATGATCAATGATCGCATCATTAGGTACACTTTCAAATAACTTCATCCTCTATATAACAAACTAAACAACATAAAAAATCATCACACCAATTCTCGCTCGCAAGTTCAATTTATTACTGTACTTACTACTCGTAATAACTAGAGAAAACGTCGCGTGATAAACAGTCAGACATAGATTGCCCAAACACCTGTGCTGATGAATTCTTTACAATTAGTGCCGATTTAGAGTTCTTAATTATGAGAAATATGGTAAAAAATCTAAAACAGTCAGCGAACAGACAACATATCAAACTTAACTTCACAGCAACATAAACAAGTCTCTAAGTCTTGTGCAAATTGTTTTAAAAACAATGTCATCTGAAAGATCTCCAAGTCTTTTCAAGTTAGAGAATTCATGCCCGCCTCTCGGCACATAGTCAATATAGATGTCAAGCTCAAAACTCAAAGATCTCAAGCATAGATCAGTAAACTCATTTGTGATAGTGATGTAGCAAGTTTCATAATCCCGTCCTTATCATAATTTACAAAAGAATTATCTGGACTTAAACTAGCCATACCAAGAAGTAGAGCAGTATTCATTTCATTAAAACGATTGTTAAGCTCCGAAAGTTGCAAATCAATAATAGCATAGAAAACCTCTACACGCAAATGATAAGGATATGTAACACTTGATTTCTTACGCTTTGACTTTCCACGAGCATAATTCATATCCATTTCGGGGATCACAATACCATGCTTGACACAAAAATAAAGACGATCTTCTAACAAAGAATTCCATCTAGAATCTCTCATATCTTGCAATTGTCTCTTTGCGAAACCAACAAGCTTCATTGCACTTATAATATCTTGATCTTTTTTTTGCAAAGCCATATTCAAATCATATGTAAGTGCCAATACTTTCAACATCAAATGTAACATATACACAAAGTCATAAGATCTTATGTCATCCACTAGACTTTTTGCCATTGATCTCTCATGATAATTTGAACCCTCAATTGCAAGAACTCCAAGTACATGAACAATTGATGAGAATAAACTAATAAAATTACGCACTGTCTTAAAATGAAAACCCCACCGTGTATCACCTGCCCTTTGAAGTCCAAGTTCTTGATTTAAACCGCTTCCCGTATGAACTTCACCAAGCACTAGTAGTTCCTCTAGTTTTTCTGCTTGATCATCTTGAAGCATCTCCCTACGCTTAAAAAAACCCCAACAATATTTAAAACATTTGCAAGAATATCAAAAAATTATTCGGCCTCATAATGTTTTTTTGCAACAGCTATAAGAGTCAACTGCAATTAATGAGCAAAACAATGTATGCAATACGCCGAAGGAGTATCATTCATAATTAAAGTTTTAAGACCATTAATTTCTCCTTGCATGTTACTAGCTCCATCATAACCTTGTCCCCGTATTTGAGATTTACTCAATGAATGTTCCAAAAGCAAAGAACAAATTGCTACTTTTAATGACTTTGCGGATGTATCTTTAACATGAACAATGCTAAGGAATCACTCAATAACTTTACCATCTTTGTTGACATAACGCAAAACAAGCGCCATTTGTTCCTTATGAGAGACATCCTTAGACTCATCAACCAATATCCCAAAGTAATCCCCGTTCAAGTCTTCCACAATTGCTTTCAATATTTCTTTTGCACAAGAACTCACAATGTCTTTTTGTATGCTTGGACAAATCATAATGTCATTTTTTGGAGCATTTTCTAACACAACTTTCTTTACATCATCCTTCTTATCCGCATACCACTTTAAGAGATCTAAGAAGTTGCCTCTTCTTGTAGAAGTTTCACGCTCATCGTGACCCCGAAAAGGCATTCCTTCTTTCAAAAGATACCTTGCAACATCAATTGAGGCATTCAAGCGGACTCGATACTCACTTTTAGTTTTCTCGGATTGCTTATCAAAAGATGTTAAAATAGATTGTGCTTGATTCGATAAATCTAGCATCATCTTGAAACATCGATTATGAACACTATTCACTTCACCCACATGTGCGTTAAGCCTTTCTATACCTTTATTCCAAGCCCTAAAATCATCTTTTGTAAAAGAATCACTTACTTTTTTCCCATATCCTTCAATCTCATTTTTAAACAAGTAACAACATAAGCAAAACGCTGCATCTTCTTTAATACTGTATTCTAACCATCCAGAATATGAAGTTTTAAACCATTCCGGATTAAAATGACGCAATTTCCCACCAAAATTTATTTTTGAAAAAAAAAAAATTGCGAGGCGGACAAGGCCCTCTTTGAATGTAATGTCTTCTCACGCGGTCGCGTAGATTAGGAGAAAATTCTGAAATTTGTTTTCTTTCACCAGGATCAGGTTTAAGAAGATCCGAATCCAACATAATATTTATGTGTGATGGTTGGGAAGAATTGACATTGTCAATAATCACTGGACATGAGGGAGAACTAGAAGTAGAACTTGAAGAGGTTTGCGGCTTGAAAAATCTCTTGATCATATTGACTCTCACTAAAATGCCCTACAAATCATAAGACACAAATTAACTATTATAGTTTATTATTTTTTTATTAAAAAATAAGATCTATAACTCAACTTCATAAGTTGAATAAAAGATTAATATTTACAAAATCCAAAAATAATACTAAAATTTATAGCACATGGTCCCATTTAGGAGTGAATTTATAGCAGATGGTCGCATATAGCAGATGGTCCCATATAGAAGGTCCCGAGGAAGAGTTCTATTGCAATTTTGTTAGAGAACAAATGTATATCAAATAAAAAAGAATATAATCCCACTGAATGTTGTGAACACCATGTCAACTTTATCCCACTAAATCTTATGAACTCAATGCCATACAACAAAAAGACAGAATTACCTCAATGAAAAGCGGAAGTACCAAATCCGTGAATCAGAACAACTGGAAACCCTTTCCCTTCCTCTACAATTGATAGCCATCAAAAGAAAAGTCAAGTTGAAGAGGAAAGAAGACGAACCAAGAACCAGTGCTTGCAATAGATATTTGAAACCCTAACTTTTTCCCTTTAATGTTTGATTTGGGTATTTGGGATAAAGTAACTTTTGGGAGTTTTTTATTTGGTTGTTTTTTTTGTAGGTTGACTTTAGTCATCTATTATTATTATTATTATTTTATTTTTTTAAAAAAAAGATTAAGGTGAAAGTTGTACACTTGTACTAACTTAACAGTGAGGGTTTTCCCTTACTGTTTCGTGAAAGTACAACTCAAAATAAAAGGAAATTGTAAAATGAAGCTATGGGGACTCAAACTCGCATCGGCATACATGGGAAGCGGGCCGCACCTGGGTTCACGGCTTACCACTGAACCAAGAATGAATTTTGCAACTGGGTTCCCATATAATAATTGTTATATATTCAACAGATTTCTTAATACAAATACAGGATCTACAAAAAAGCTACTGGGTTCCCGGGAACCCATACATATTACTGTAGGTTCGCCCCTGGTAGCTGCATAAAATTTATGTAAAAATTTAACAACATCATTAATGACCTCCCAAGTAGTAGTTGTTAACATACGGTTTGTATCAGTACAATGTGCATTAGCAACTTCAGTTATTGGGAATCTATATTTGTAGCAATATTTTAAAAATATATATGTATAATTCCATCTAGTAATAATTTCGTCTGACATGAATCTGGGTTTAAGGTTATACTCGGTACACTTATTCTTAAATTCCCTAATTCTAGATTGTCTATTATTTCCTTGAATAACACCAACTGCTCTTCTAACATGAGTAATCTCAGTTGAAAATAAATCAAGGCCACTTTTAACAATTAAATTATAAATATGACATGTACACCTAACATGAAAAATTTCGGCAAGTGGTGGTTGCAAATGCAGTTTTAATATTAAAATTGCGGCATTATCAAAAGACATACACAATACTCTTTGCTTGAGATTATAAAATTCAACAACTTCACAAATAGTAGTACTTATAAACACAGCAGCATGATTCTGATCTTTATCATATTTAAAAGCGATAATACGTTTTTGCATACAATAATTATCATCTATCCAATGACATGTAATTGTCAAATAATTATTTCCATTAACAGCACGGCCAATATCAGAAGTTAGAGAAACTCTACCAGGAAGGTGGCTAAACAAACAACGTATGTATGTTTGATATTATCCATGAAGTCTAAAGATATCAGATCTACAAGTACTTCTAGGGATACCTTTAAATAAAGGATTATAAATCCTTTGAATATACATAATAAGATATGATGAAAAAGCAAAAGAAAAAGGTAGAAAACCCAAAGTAATCATTTTTGCTAACTCCTCACGATCCTTCATTTTATTATATTTCATAAGTCCTCCAGCAGTAGGGTTTAGAGTTGCTTGATTTTCATCTCCATCAGAGCCCATTCTATAGGATGCTCAATTCTCATATGTCTACTAAGTATCCCAATCCCCTCTAATTGTCCTCCAGTCATATGTTTAAAAGTATCATTACAAAGTTTGCATTTAACTCTATCAGTACCTTCTATTTCGTCAAAAATTTTTAAACCTTACTTCTTTTTCCCCGATTAGTAGTCGTGGCCACAGGTGGTCTACTACTAGCACCACGACCACCACCCCTGCTACCAGCTCCAACACTACTAGGTGTAAGTGATATCTCATCTTCCATTTCTAATTCATTATCTTCTATACTGATATTTTCCTATAATTGTTCATAATCTATATTATTATCAGGTAATGTTTTAGGAATATGTGTAGAGTCATTTAAATTACTACTAGATGCTGAAGCAGACGTACTACCTCTTTTTTTATTTCCCCGATTAGTAACTTTATTACAAACTCTTTTTGCAGCATTAAACATATTGTAAAAATTTAACTACTAGCAAAGATTAAATATGCAAATAAAATAGTAAATAAGAGAAAAAGTTGGAGAGGGTGCACCGAATTCGGCATTAACTTGAGCACTTGATGAGGCTTCGCAACTCCAATGTTACCATGAAGAAACGTCAATTGTTCCAATTTTGAAGTTCAATTGTTTAAACTTCAAATAATAAATACTACAATAAATTAAATTCCAAAAAAAAGAAGAGCCAAATAGTTGATTGCACTTTAGGTGAAGATTGAAGAATGAGAGAATATGAGAATTGAGATTGAGAAATGAGAGATGAGTGAAGAAATGAAGAAGAGGGAGTGGGGGGGGGGGGGTAATTTATAGTTTTTCAAAGAGGTGTTAATTTTTTTAAAAAAAAAAACCCAAAATGGGCTATTTGTGAAAATCTGCCGTTGGGCAACGGCCATAAGGGCCGAAGACCGTTGCCAACGGTCAGAAATAAGGCCCACTATTAAAAAAAATAAAAAATAAAAAATTAGCTAGCCGTTATACCGGTCTGGGCCGGCCCGGTCCGGGCCGGTTAACCGATTGAACAGTAAATATCTTTGATCGGGTTTGACCGGTCCGGTTAACCGGTAGAATTTAAGTAGACGGACCAACCCCCTACCTTTTTAACCCAACCCAACCTAGCCCCCTTGTACCGGTCCGGGCCGGTTTCAGTTTTAACCGGTCTGGGCCGGTCCGGTTACGGTTAAACCTGGCCCGTTAGACACCCTTACTTCCTCCATCAATAAATGAGGTACTTAGAATGGGTGAAATTCAAAAAATAGCCAGATTTGCAAGTGGTAATTGAAAAATAGCCACAGTTTCAAAAATTAATCGAAATTTAATCACTTTTCATGTAAAGATAAATCTGAACAAAATTCGGGAAATATTCTATTATGTTGGAGTTCAAATTTTTTACATGTGAACTTCTAGCATAACATGTTGGAATTTCATAATATGCTGGAGTTCCAACATAATATGCTGGAAGTTCATACACAGGTGTTCCAATCTCCAGTATAATATGTTGGAACTTGCTGTGTGCTGGGGTTCCAGCATAATATGCTGGAAGTTCATACACAGGTGCTCCCATCTCCAGTATATTATGTTGGAACTTCCAGTGTGTTGGAGGTCCAACATATTGTGACGACCCGGCTGGTCATCTTAAGAATTAACACCCCGATCCCCTATTAACTGCTTCCCCTAAGTTCATTTCTACTATTTTGGTTTGCCGGGACGTTCGGTGTTGGGTTTCGGAGAGTTTTGGGACACTTAGTCCCTAAATGAGAGCTTAAGTGTTGAAAAGTGGCCCGTAGTCGGAACAGTGTGAAGACGACATCGGAATGGAAATACGATAGTTCCGTTAGCTCCGTTAGGTGATTTCGGGGTTGGGAGCGTGTTCGAAATGTATTTTGGAAGTCCGTAGCTCATTTAGGCTTGAAATGCCGAAGTTTGAATTTTTGAAGTTTCCGGTCCGATAGTGAGTTTTTGAACCGAGGATCGGATTGGAATTCCGGAAGTTGCAGTAGCTCAGTCATGCCATTTGGGATGTGTGTGCAAAATTTCAGGTCATTCGGACGTGTTCTGGTTAGGTTTTTGATCGAAAGTGTATTTTGATAAAATTGGAAGTTCTTAGGCTCAAATCCTTGTTTAATTCGAGTTTCCGGCGTTGTTTTAGGTGGTTTAAGGATTGGTACAAGTTTGAATGAGGTACTAGGTGTTATTGGTGCTTTTGGTTGAGGCCCCGGGGGCCTCGGGATGATTTCGGGTGGTTAACGGAAGAATTTTTGAAGTGTTGCAGCAGCTGGTTTTTCTCTTTTCTGGTATTTTCGCTTCTGCGGCTTGGGAACCGCAGAAGCGGAGCCGCAGAAGCGGCCTGGTCATCGCAGGAGCGGGTTTGGGCAGAGTTTTTCAGGTACCGCAGATGCGGAGGAAATTCCGCAGGAGCGGCCTCGCATCTGCGAGAAAGTGAACCGCAGATGCGTAAACTTGGACCTTTATTAGAACCGCAGAAGCGGCTCAAATTCCGCAGAAGCGGAACCGCATAAGCGGTTAATGGTCCGCAGAAGCGGACATTGGCTCTTTAGTGAGAGTCGCAGAAGCGACTCATTTTCCGCATAAGCGGGACCGCAGAAGCGGTCCCTTGTCCGCAGAAGCGGAAATGCCTGTTCTGATATCGAAAATTCGAGGGTCTGATTTCATAAGTTAGAAAAACCAAATTGAGCTCAGGCAAGGGCGATTTTCAGAGGGTTTTGAAGAGAAGACTATTGGGTAACGTTTCTTTAATCCCTTCTAGTTATATTTCATCATTTTGTGGTTAAATCCATCCTTTAAATTCGAATTTGGGATCAAAAATTTTAGAAATTGGGCAAAACTTCATAGGCTAAACCATTGGGTTTTGAGTGAGCATTTGACCTTCGATTTGGGAGATTTTTATATGGTTAGACTCGTGAGAGTACGAGGTTTTCGAAAATGTGAAAATTATTCGATTCCGAGGCGTTGGCCTGAAGGGCATTTTGGTCATTTCACCTAATTTCACGCTGTAGCTTTGAATTAAATGCAAAAACCAGTTGTTTGCAATGTTATTTACAATGT
>NC_031994.1:28135664-28135866 GCF_001879085.1 Nicotiana attenuata
GATTGAGGGTATGCTCGCCAGGGAGCGAGGAGAGAGGGAGGCCAAGAGGTCTCGAGAGTCGGGACTCTACTCTGGTGCCCGTACCCCATCAGCAGGTCGTTATGGTAGGGGTTATGCGGGTCGCCCTGTTCATTCAGCTCTTCCAGCAGCCGGCAGTGCTCCAGCTCCACCTACACCTCAGGAGCCTTACTATGCACCTCCA
>NC_031994.1:28136258-28215522 GCF_001879085.1 Nicotiana attenuata
GTAGTATCAGCACAACCGACCCCACTGTGCGTGGTAAGTAGCCGTCGGCCGTAACCCCGGACCGGAACGTAGTAGACGAACGGCGTACGGACCGACGAACCACCAAAGTGGAGATATATATATATATATACATACATACATATAGATATATATATATATATATATATATATACAAGTACAACGGAGAAGTAACAAGAAAATAACAATTTAAGCTGGGGAAGGGAGCATGCTTCAGGGGCAACAGTTAGAAATAAAATATCAGGATTAATAGAGAGTACATCTCAATTTAACTTCTAGCAATAAGTGAAGAGATAAGGCAACTTTCATATCCAACTCATCTTGTTACAGGCGTGCAACCCGATCCCATTTCTCAACAGCTCGTGGTAGGCGTACCACCCGCTCCCATTTCAATTAAATCAACAGTTCCTCCACAAGAAATTTACTCTAACAAACGTAACAAGTAATACGAGTTCATAAGACAACAAGTACACGAAAAATATGATTCACTAAGGAAAACAATTAATGACAAGTAGGAATTAATTAAGGATTATAAGGGGGCAATTAGGCAATTTAGTAATTAACATGTTGAATGTCACGTAGCAAATAAGTCACATAGTCATGAAGCAATTTAGGCATAAATTCAAGACATAACGTTACGCAAGGACACCCTGGTTCAATAATAACAAGTAACACGATAAAGGGAAATGTCAACGTAAAGAATCACAGAAATAATGGAATAAGACAAGTAAACAATATGGGAGGGGGAGCATACTATGGGGAGAAAACAATATTACTAGTAAGTCCAGAATAACAATCTAAGGGCAGCTTGGAATTTACAGCGGACAAGAAACTAATCCCCAAAATAAACACACTTGTATCAATAATTATTGCGGCGCGCAACCCGATCCCAATATATAACAACACTATTGCGGCGTGCAACCCGATCCATAAATATCATTGTTGCGGCGGGCAACCCGATCCATAAATATCATTGTTGCAGCGTGCAACCCGTTCCATATCATTTAACATTGTTGCGGCGCGCAACCCGATCCACAAATATCATTGTTGCGATGTGCAATCCGTTCCATATCATTTAACATTGTTGCGGTGCGCAACCCGATCCACAAATATTATTGTTGCAGCGTGCAACCTGTTTCATATCATTTAACATTGTTGCGGCGCGCAACCCGATCCACAAATATCATTCAATGCACGGCATCTCCCTTCGTGCTTTAACACTCTTCCTCACCCAATCAACAATCACAAACAAGGGTAAGGGAAATAATAAAACAAGAATAGAAGCCCCGGCAAGGGTACACAAACCAACAAATAAAAACCCGGAAAGGGTACAACATCAATAACCACAACGTCCCGGCAAGGGAAAATAATCAATACGCAACAATACCCCGGCAAGGGAACAATTTAAATACTCTTTCTCTTTCTTTCACTTTTATTTCATATCTCACTTTACCACTTGAGCCAATGCTCCAAAGGGGTTTAATCATTTCATACACTTTCACATGTGTGATATAACTTGAACCAATGCTCCTCGATGTTCATAGGTCACAATTTCCTTTCACAAGCTTTTCACAACAATTAGGAATCATCACCAAGGTAAGAGGAATACAACGAAATCAAGATATTCACAATTTAAAGACTCACGGTCATGCTAGACACCAACGTATAGATACTCGTCACCATGCCTATACGTCGTACTCAACAATTAACACATAGCAAATAGGACTCAACTCCTAATCCCTCAAGCTAAGGTTAGACCAAACACTTACCTCGATGCCTTGAACTAAACTCAAGCCTCCACTATGGCTTTACCCCGTGATTCCACCTCCAATCCGCTCGAATCTAGCCACAAATTACTTAATTGCTTTAATAAACGCTAAATGAATCAATTTGAATGCATAAAAATAAATTTCCCAAAGTTTTTTTCCCAAAAATTCCAAAATTGCCCCCGGGCCCACATGGTCAAAAACCGAGGTTCGAACCAAAACCCGATTACCCAATTCCCCATGAACTCAGATATATAAATTATCTTGGAATCGGACCTCAAATTGAGGTCCAAAACCCCCAAATTTTGAAACCCTAGTTCTACCCTAAATTCCCAAGTTCCCCCCATTAAAACCTTTGTTTTGAAGTTGGAATTAAGTTTAAAGATGTCAAGAAGCAAAGAAAAATAAGTTAGAAATCACTTACCAATCGTTTTGAAGGAGAAGGATCGTTTGGAAAATCGCCTCTTGTGTTTTGGGTTTTGAAAAAGTGTCAAATGACTAAAAATCTCAGATTTATATACTTTGCTGAAGGACTGGCGCGGACCGCACAAAAATGCCCCGCGGCCGCGGCGAGGAAGGGAGGGAAAACAACTCTCTGAACCTACCCAGCGCGGACCGCACGATTTTGGTGCGCGGCCGCGCTGGCGTCTTCCACCTGGGGCCTTCTCTGAATCTCCCAGCGGGGACCGCACGAACTTTGCGCGGCCGCGCTGGTCAAACCAAGGCTGAGGACCCTCTGAATCTGGCCACGCGGACCGCGCGGACTGCACCGCAGCCGCGTGGCTTCCAGCGCGGACCGCGCGAAAATGACCGCGGCCGCGCTGGGGCCTGCAACACTGCAACATCTGATACTTTAAGCCTAAGGCCTCTCGGGACCTACTCAAAACTCACCCGAGCCCTCGGGGCTCCAACCCAAGCATACACACTAACTCAATAACATCCTACGAACTCATCCGTGCGATCCAATCGCCAAAGCAACATTGTAATCATCAAATTAGGCCTCAAGACCCATGATTTCCTTCCAATTTTCATAAGACATCAAGTTTAGAGTTTTTAGTCCAAAATACGTCAAACGACGTCCAAATCTGACCAAACTTTACAGCAATTGCTTAAATCATATTTAAGACTTGTGCCGGGCGTCGGAACCAAAATACGAGCCCAACAGCACAGTCTTCTAAACAAATAACACTTTCAAATTCTTTAATTACTTTCAGAAAACAATTTTACACAATAATTCATTTCTCGGACTTGGGACCTCGGAATCTGATTTCGGGCACACACCCAAGTCCCAAAATTTCCTACGGACCCTCCGGGACTGTCGAATCACGAGTCCGGGTCCATTTGCCCAAAACGTTGACCAAAGTCAAACTCAATCAATTTAAACATCAAATTTCTTATTATTTTCTCACAAATTCATATTTAAACGTTCCGGCTTCGCGCCCGGACTGCGCACACAAACTCGAGGCAACCCCAAATGAGGTTTTTTTCGCGGCCTCAGAAGTACAAAGGGAGTAGGAATACAGGTGATGACCCTTTGTGTCGTCACAGTTGTACTCATTATTACTGCTTATTTTTCATACTATTAAGTTATTATTATCTTTTAACCTCAGTAGGGCCCTGACCTTCCTCGTCACTACCCAACCGAGGTTAGGCTTGGCACTTACTGAGTACCGCTGTGGTGTACTCATGCCCTTCCTGCGCATGTTTTTCATGTGCAGATCCAGGTTCCTCCACTCAGGCGCACTAACCTTGAGGCGAGGAGATACACGGAGACTTCGAAGTATATCTTCCGCGTCCGCAGACCAGGAGTCTCTATTCCGTTCCAGCTTTAGTACTTAGTTTATTCCTTTTCTCTCAGTCGTTTAGATATTCTGGAGTTGGAACAACGTACTATGTTTCCGTTAGCCTGTGGTTCCCGTGAGTTTCTGGGTTTTGGGTTGAGATTTTTGACTTCCGCGATATATTTTTGAGTTGTATATGCCAGGTGGCACTTATATACCGTTTTCTTCTAGTTTTGCTTAATTTAATTAAGTGTTTTCCGCAAGTTATATGAATTTCCGCACTGTTAGGCTTACCTAGTTGTAGGAACTAGGTGCCATCACGACATGTTCATGGGGGGTGAACTGGGGTCGTGACAAGTTGGTATCAGAGCTCTAGGTTCATAGGAGTCACGGAACACAGGCCCATTTATTAGAGTCTCGCTGATTGGTACGGAGACGTCTGTACTTATCTACGAGAGGCTATGTAACTGTTTAGGAAAAATCTTCATTTCGTTGAATTCCTTGTCGTGCGATATTTTTGGACATCAATTCTAAACTTCTGACTTCTATTCTCTCATAGATGGTGAGGACACGCGCTACTCGAGATGATCAGGCACCCGCACCCCCTACTGCAGCCGTCAGAGGCCGGGGCCGGGAGAGGTCGAGGACGCGCACGTGGTGCAGCTAGAGCACCTGCGCGAGCTGTCGCCGAGGTACCACCAGCAGATCCTGCCGAAGCCCAGGCACCTGGCACACCTACTACTGCCACTACTACTCCAGCGCTCCAGGAGACTTTGGCTCAGTTCATGAGCATGTACACCACCTTGGCTCAGGCAGGGTTGCTTCCCTTTGCTGCAGCCACATCCCAGTCCGGGGGAGGAGCACAAACTCCCGCCGTCTGCACTCTTGAGCAGCGAGTGCAGGTTGAGCAGGTCCCCAAGATTATTCCCGCACCGCCTACAGCGACAGTTCAGCCCGAGGATGGGTCAGCTACTTCAGAGGACGAGCAGCGGAGACTTGAGAGGTTCAAGAAGTATGATCCTCCAGTGTTCAGTGGACTAGCATCAGACGATGCCTTGGGATTTCTAGAGGAGTGTCATCATATTCTTCGCACTATGGGCATAGTGGAGTCCAGCGGGGTTTCTTTTACTGCCTTTCAGTTTCGGGGAGCCACCTATGATTGGTGGCGCACTTATGAGATAGACAGTCCAGTCGAGGCTGCTTCACTGACTTGGACCCAGTTTTCGGATATGTTTATGAGAGAGTTTGTTCCCAGAGTCTCAGAGATGCATGGCGCGCAGAGTTTGAGCATTTGCGCCGGGGTGCTATGACCGTTTCAGAGTATTCTATCCGTTATACCAGATTAGCCAGGCATGCACCGGCCTTGGTTGCTACAGTTCGGGAGAGGGTTCGCAGGTTCATTGAGGGTCTTATCCCACCCATCAGATCTAGCATGGCTTGAGAGTTGGAGATGGACATTCCTTATCAGCAAGTAGTGAGCATTGCTAGGGGGATTGAGGATATGCTCGCCAGGGAGCGAGGGGAGAGGGAGGCCAAGAGGTCTCGAGAGTCGGGACACTACTCTGGTGCCCGTACCCCATCAGCAGGTCGTTATGGTAGAGGTTATGCAGGTCGCCCTGTTCATTCAGCTCTTCCAGCAGCCGGCAGTGCTCCAGCTCCACCTACACCTCAGGAGCCTTACTATGCACCTCCAGTTTCTAGCGCGCCTCCTGCGCGGGGTGCTTCCAGAGGTTAGTCCAGCAGACCTGGCCCTAGTCAATCACAGCCACCGCGTCCTCCCAGAGCCTGTTTCGAGTGTGGTGATACACGCCACATGGTTAGGGGCTTCCCCAGACTTGGTAGGGGTGCATCTTCACAGACTGCTCAGCCACAACGTGCTCCTCAGAGTTCTCAGGCCATGGTCACAGCTCCAGCTGCTACCCCACCTGCCCAGCCGGCTAGGGGCGGAGGTCGGGGAGATAGAGGTCGCCCTCGAGAAAGGGGCCGGGCTAGATATTATGCTATTCCTGCTCGTACTGAGGCTGTTGCCTCTAACTCCGTCATTACAGGTATTATACTGGTTTGTCACAGAGAGCTGCTGAAGGATTATGACATCACTATCCTGTATCACCCGAGCAAGGCCAATGTGGTGGCGGATGCCTTGAGTCGCCGGGCGGAGAGTTTGGCATATTTACCAGCTTCAGAGAGGCCTATGGCGATGGATGTTCAGGCCTTGGCCAGCCAGTTTGTGAGATTGGATCTTTCAGAGCCTAGTCGGGTTCTAGCTTGTGTGGTTTCCCGGTCTTCCTTATTTGATCGTATTGGGGAGCAGCAGTATGAGGACCCTCATTTACTTGTCCTTAAGGACAAGGTTCAGCGTGGAGATGCCGGGGATGTGACCATTGGAGATGAAGGGGTATTGAGGATGCAGGGCCGGATTTGTGTGCCCAATGTTGATGGTCTTCGAGAGATGATTCTAGCCGAGGCCCATAGCTCGCGGTATTCCATCCATCCGGGTGCCGCAAAGATGTATCAGGACCTGAGGCAGCACTATTGGTGGAGGCGGATGAAGAAAGATATAGTTGGCTATGTGTCTAGATGCCTCAACTGCCAGCAGGTGAAGTATGAGCACCAGCGCCCAGGTGGGTTGCTTCAGCAGATAGAGATTTCGGAGTGGAAATGGGAGTGTATCACCATGGATTTTGTATCTGGACTCCCACGGACCTTGAAGAAGTTTGATTCCATTTGGGTTATTGTGGATCGGCTGACCAAGTCCGCTCATTTTATTCCTGTGTGTACCACTTATTCATCGGAGCGGTTGGCGGAGATTTATATCCGGGAGATCGTCTGTCTGCATGGTATTCCGATTTCTATCATTTCAGACAGAGGTACTCAGTTTACATCGCGGTTCTGGAGAGCCATGCAGCAGGAGTTAGGCACTCGGGTGGAGTTGAGCACAGCATTTCACCTCCAGACGGACGGACAGTCCGAGCACACTATTCAAATTCTAGAGGATATGTTCCGTGCGTGTGTGATTGAGTTTGGAGGGTCTTGGGATCATTTCTTGCCATTGGCGGAGTTTGCTTACAACAACAGTTATCGGTCCAGCATTCAGATGGCGCCGTATGAGGCTTTATATGGTAGGAGGTGTAGATCTCGGGTGGGTTGGTTCGAGCCGGGTGAGGCCAGGCTATTGGGCACAGAGTTAGTTCAGGATGCATTGGAGAAAGTTAAGACGATTCAGGATAGACTCCGTACAGCCCAGTCCAGACAGAAGAGTTACGCGGACAGGAAGGTTCGTGATGTTTCATATATGGTTGGTGAGCAGGTTCTGCTTCGGCTTCGCCTATGAAAGGCGTCATGAGGTTTGGGAAGAAAGGAAAGTTGAGTCCGAGGTTTATTGGACCTTTTGAGATCTTGAGGCGAGTTAGGGAGGTTGCCTATGAGCTTGCCTTACCTCCCAGTTTGGCCGGAGTTCATCCGGTATTTCATGTCTTGATGCTCCGGAGATATCACGGTGATCCGTCTCACGTGTTGGATTTCAGTTCAGTCCAGTTGGACAAGGATCTATCCTATGTTGAAGAGCCAGTGGCTATATTGGACAGGCAGATCAGAAAGTTGAGGTCAAAGAACATAGCTTCAGTGAAGGTTCAGTGGCGGGGTCAGTCGGCTGAGGAGGCGACCTGGGAGACCGAGCAGGATATGTGCAGCAGTTACCCTCATCTTTTCACTACTTCAGGTATGTTCTCTATGCTCGTTCGAGGACGAACGAATGTTTAAGTGTAGGAGGATGTGACGACCCGGCCGTCCGTCTTAAGAATTAACGCCCCGATCCCCTATTAACTGCTTCCCCTAAGTTCATTTCTGCTATTTTGGTTTGCCGGGACGTTCGGTGTTGGGTTTCGGAGAATTTTGGGACACTTAGTCCCTAAATGAGAGCTTAAGTGTTGAAAAGTGGCTCGTAGTCGGAACAGTGTGAAGACGACCTCGGAATGGAAATCCGATGGTTTCGTTAGCTCCGTTAGGTGATTTCGGGGTTGGGAGCGTGTTCGGAATGTATTTTGGAAGTCCGTAGCTTATTTAGGCTTGAAATGCCAAAGTTTGAATTTTTGAAGTTTCCGGTCCGATAGTGAGTTTTTGATCCGAGGGTCGGATTGGAATTCCGGAAGTTGCAATAGCTCCGTCATGTCATTTGGGATGTGTGTGCAAAATTTCAGGTCATTCGGACGTGTTCTGGTTAGGTTTTTGATCGAAAGTGTATTTTGATAAAATTGGAATTTCTTAGGCTCAAATCCTTGTTAAATTCGAGTTTCCAGCGTTGTTTTAGGTGGTTTCAGGAATGGTACAAGTTTGAATGAGGTACTAGGTGTTATCGGTGCTTTTGGTTGAGGCCCCGGGGGCCTCGGGATGATTTCGGGTGGTTAACGGAAGAATTTTTGAAGTGTTGCAGCAATTGATTTTTCTCTCTTCTGGTATTTTTGCTTCTGCGGCTTGGGAACCGCAGAAGCGGAGCCGCAGAAGCGGCCTGGTCATCGCAGGAGCGGGTTTGGGCAGAGTTTTTTAGGTACCGCAGATGCGGAAGAAATTTCGCAGGAGCGGCCTCGCATCTGCTAGAAAGTGAACCGCAGATGCGGAAACTTGGACCTTTATTAGAACTGCAGAAGCGGCTCAAATTCCGTAGAAGCGGAACCGCATAAGCGGTTAATGGAGACTTTGAGGTATATCTGCCGCGTCCGCAGACCAGGAGTCTCTATTCCGTTCCAGCTTTAGTACTTAGTTTATTCCTTTTCTCTCAGTCATTTAGATATTCTGGAGTTAGAACAACGTACTATGTTTCTGTTAGCCTGTGGTTCCTGTGAGTTTTCGGGTTTTGGGTTGAGATTTTTGACTTCCGCGATATATTTTTGAGTTGTATATGCCAGGTGGCACTTATATACCGTTTTCTTCTAGTTTTGCTTAATTTAATTAAATGTTTTCCGCAAGTTATATGAATTTTCGCACTGTTAGGCTTACCTAGTTGTAGGAACTAGGTGCCATCACGACATATTCATGGGGGGTGAACTGGGGTCGTGACACATATTGTGCTGGAAGTTCATAAACAGGTGCTCCAATCTCCAGTATATTATGCTGGAAACTTTTCGTGTTGCAGCAAAATAGTGGCTATTTTTCAATGACTTTGCAAATGCTGTTTATTTTTTCAATTATCGGTCCGAAAACTGGCTAGCCCGTGCTATTTTAACGTTGAGGTGGGTTGTTAAGATGGGCCCAATAATGGATCACACTAACCTTATCTACCCCACTTCAACGACATTTTAATTTCTTTGTTTGTTCTCTTATAATTCATTCAAATAAAACATAATAAAACTATTTATTTTGTTATGATAATGTCTTACAATATCAAACAAAAAAAGTTTTTCTTATTTATATTTTGGCAAGTTTTTTCCCATATCTAGCTTTTACTTGTGCCGTGCCAAAATTGAGTTGCCATGCAAATATGTCCAACCCAACCCTGGCGGGTCATATGAGAAAATTTCACATAGGAACAATTAGGCTCCATATTTTTCAATTTATAGCCCATATTTCAGTTTACAATCAACTAGCCCAAAAATAATAGGCTAAGATTCAACATCCAACTCCAATAAGTTTTCGAAATTACTATTTAATTTTAAAAAAGATTGCTCAAGCTTTTAGGTTATTTTTCGAATCATTAACTGTGACTCAAAATATAGTTCAACAAACCAAATCCATTTGGGTGGTGAAAATTAGATTTTTAACAAACTTAAATATGTGGGTTTAAATTTCGAATTTTAATTTTGTGAGAAATTTGGATGGATGTTATTTAGACTTGTTAGAAATAGTATAAGGAGATTGTATATAAAATTTGAAGTCATTTAATGGAGATTTGGACTGGTTTTGAACAAGAATTACAACTGAAAATCGTGGAAGAAGTTCGTCTACAGATGCTTGTATAAAGGTGTATAATACTGTATAAGATGTGGTTATACGCTTATATACACTATTATACACGATTATACATAATTATACAAAAAACTGACTTCGTCTTCTTCCTTGCGTCTTTTCTAAAATTTAACTCAAATCTTGCTCAAATCTACTCCAAATCACTTCAAATTTAAATTTTGAACTCCTTTTGATATTTTCAATCAATTGGAACAACACCCAATTCAAACAACTAACAAGTTCAAAAAAAATCTTATCGAAAGCAAAGCTTTGAATGGCCTTCAATGGTGGACTTCTACTCTTCAATTTTCTTACATTGCAACCAGGTGACACAGAGGGAGAAGCAGAAAATATACAGCACCTTGAAACATATGTAGAAGATGTGAGAAGAAGAGAGAGTGAAAGCAATGGTTGTGAGAACACAGATTTAACTCCATAGCTTTTAGAAACAATGGTTGTAAGAACACAGATTTTGAATTTGCAAGCGCTTTCAAAATATGTACAATATGGGCTAGGTCAAGTAAATAAAAACACGGGCCATTTTTTATTATGGTGTGAAGTCACGTGTATTTTCTTGTAATTCTTTTCTATTTTCATGAGCTGAGTAGGGAGAAATGAACTCAAATATATTTAGATACTCATACACGAATTTGGGTAAGATAGAGAAGATCAAAACTAATTCAAGATATTAATTATCACAGCATCAAAATTTTCTACTGACAATCGGAACGCTGTTCCTAGAAAATTTGCTTGAAGTTGCTTTTATAATGTTTGCACAGAAATAAAACAAAGTTCCTTTCTCTATGGTGTGTACCCCCTTCCATTTGAATATCAAATTATCATTAAACATTGGTTTAGGCAAAATGTGTGATTAGACATTGTCAATTTTATTATATCATGTCAAAGAATCTGTATTTTTTCTTTTCCTTTTTTAGTGCATAATGCATTTGAGCTTTATATTTAAAATTCGAAACATGATTTGTTAATATATGAACTTATGACGTCCAAGTGTCACTTGTGTGCAGTGTAATTCATGAATTTAGTGGTAGGTTTCTGTGCCTAAGCTATATGTGGAGTGTGCACATGGGCCATGGGAGGTGTGTTGAGATGCAATGTAATGCAAACGACCTAAACTGCTAAAGTGCCAATAATCTGGATCCAGGGAGACAACAAGCAGTAATAATAAGTATGCAATGTATTACTAATGATGCAATTTATTACTAAGTGTTATTTTTCTGTCTTCTGAATCTTTTTTTGCACTATATATTTGTTTTTAAAGTAAAATATCAGTCTTAAATGAAGTCATATATCCAAAGGGGTTGATGATGGTGAATATAGTGCATTGCCAGTGCCACGATCGTCGAAACATGTGCACACTTTTTATACATATGCTCTCAATAGTGGCAGTTTATTTTTTTAGAAGCTCACAAATAACTCCCCACCACAGACAAAATCAAATCTTGGGACTTCTCAATTCTATGAGTCTATTAACTTTAAATGTAATTTATCAGAGCTCAATAACGTGCGCAAGATCTATGTGATTACCCTATGGTTATTATGTTCAGAAATTGTAATAAATTTGTGTCCATTTTAATAATGAGCTACATCATGTATCTTTTTTGCTTTGAAGGATTTGCTTGATTTGTGCCCTAAGAAGGTGGTCGAACTATGAGTAGAAGTTGTAAAATTTCTACACTGAGAACATTAATGCAGAATGCAGATAAGGAGATACGTTATTGTCTTAAGCCTAGCTAGTAATCTTGGCCTAGACCCTATATATATGTTAAAAATTCACAAAATATGAATTTAAAATTTCGAAACAAATTATTAGCACTTGAAATTGTTGTCATATAATCCAAAACCTATAAAGTATTTATTGTATGAAAAGGTAACTTGGGTAGGGATGGCAATGGGGCGGGGCGGGGCGGGGCGGGTGCAAGGCGGGACGGGTTTTGTTTGATGCGGGGCGGGGCGAGGCGGGGCGGGTTTACTCTTATGCGGGTGCGGGACGGGTTAAAACAATTTTTAAAATTTTTAAAGCGGGCGGGTAGGTTGCGATTTTAATGCGGGTTCAATGCGGGGCAATATTTAGTATGGCTGAATTGATATTGGTTGCCGAACACGTACTGTGGCAATATTTAGTATTTGAGTTCTGTTGTTTAATTTTTCCCTTTGTGAATAATTGCTCTCTCTTATTTGTTTGTTCTACTTTTCATTGTTTTTTTCGCAAAAGCAGAACATACATATCCTTTTAAAATTACCTTGTACAAAATACATATCCTTTTTAAAAATACATATTCACTGTAATCCATATCCTTTGTAAATTTTTTCTTTGCTATGATAATATATTATGCATATAGAATTATACAGACATAAAAATTATACAATAACTATATGTATAGTTCGATTTTATTGCCGGCACTTTCTTAATTTCTCATGCTTTTCCTGACATGGACAACTAGTTTATTTTGGAAGATCGGCATAATACTCTCTCAGTTTTATATTTATGTGATTCTATTAAACTCTACATTTTCATAAAATAATAAAATATCAAACTAGTTTGTTGTAGAAAAAAATTAACAAAAAAATAATTAAGTGGGGCGGGGCGGGACGAAATTTTTGTGGGTTTTGGAAAACCCGCCCCGCACCGGCCATTGCCATCCCTAAACTCGGGGCTATGCATTAATAATAAATAATGTACTCTAATTTAAGGGGTCATTATGTATTCTCCCTTTAGTTTTACTCAAATACATGTCTAGGGAGATGGAAGATATGCTGCTAATAAATGATTTACATGAGAAACAGCAGAACAAACGTGCAGTTGAGCTCGAGAAGAGCTGCAATGGCGGGAATGGAGACTTGGAGAGGAAGATTGAAAATGAGAGCATTTGCAAGAAGAAAGAAAAGAATGAATTTGGAAATGAAAGTCTCAGTCTCATTAGCTCAATTAAAGTGTATATATACACAATGTAAAACAGGAGAAAATCAACGGAGCACAAAATCCAAACTAAATCCTAACTAACTAACGAACTCTGGGAAAGCTAACTAACTCAACTAACTGCTAGGTACTACTCGTAATGCTATATGTACAACTACCCTGAACAAATATAAATAATCCAATACAGAATATCTAGTGATCTCAATACCCCCCTTCAAGTTGGAGGTGAGGCTGTCACAACAACTTGCTGAGAATGTTGGAATGTTTGATCCCAGTTAATGCTTTGGTAAGAATGTCGGCAAGTTGATGATCAGTTCTAATATGATGTAGAGAAATAAACCCTTCCTGTAATTTGTTGCGAACAAAATGGCAGTCCACCTCAATATGTTTCGTTCGTTCATGGAATACTGGGTTCCTTGCTATGTGGAGTGCTGATTGGCTGTCACAAAAGACTTCAATAGGACTGGAGAAAGGGACTATGAGCTTTTCAAGTAGCCTTTGTAACCACACTAGTTCGCCAACCACCTTTCTAATGGACCTGTATTCTGCTTCAGCTGATGACAAGGAAATGATTTCCTGTTTCTTTGATTTCCAGCTGATAGGGCTATCTCCCAGTAGGACAACATACCCTGTAACTGACTTCCTGGAGTCTGGGCATGATGCCAAATCAGAATCACAGTATGCCTTTACTGTATAATCGACATTCTTGGAGAAGAAGACTCCTAAGCTGGGATCAACCTTCAAGTACCACAATAGGTGATATGCTGCTTTCAAGTGTGGTTCCCTTGGATCTCGCATGAATTGGCTTAGATGTTGAACACTAAAAGCAATATCCAGTCTTGTGTTAGTTAGAAAATTCAATTTTCCAACTAGCTTCCTGTAGCAACTGGGATCTGACAAGGGAACACCTTCTTTCGCCTTTAACTTCACACTTGGATCAAGGGGAGATGATAATGAACTACAGCTGAGGCAGTTATACTCTTTCAGAAGATCAATGACAAATTTTCTTTGGGAGATGATGACTCCATCATCTTTATAAAGAATTTCAAGGCCAAGGAAGTACTGAAGTCTCCCTAGATCCTTGATCTTGAAGCTATCATGTAAAAACTTCTTCAAAAGCCTTATTTCTTCTAGGTCTGTTCCTGTGAGTATCACATCATCAACATACACTACATATATCAAAGATGCCCCAATCTTTTTGTAGAATAATGAATAGTCATGCATGGAGTGTTCATAACCTCTGGAACATAGTGCCTCTGTCAACTTTGCATACCATTGCCTGCTAGCTTGTTTCAAGCCATATAGAGATTTGTTTAGCCTACAGACTAATCCTGGTTTAGACACTACTAGTCCATGGGGGACCTCCATAAACACTTCTTCATTCAAATCTCCATGAAGAAAGGCATTGTTAACATCTAGCTGAAACATGTTCCACCCTCTTTTGGCTGCTATAGCTATGAGTCCTCTCACAGTGGTCATCTTTACTACTGGTGAAAAGGTTTCTGTGTATTCGATTCTCTCTTGTTGTGTGTATCCTTTTACTACCAACCGAGCCTTAAACCTTTCAATACTTTCATCAGCTTTATGTTTCACCTTATACACCCACCTGCAGCCTATGGCTTTCTTCCCTGCTGGTAGTGGAACTAGATCCCATGAGTTATTAGCATGTAATGCCTCAAACTCTTGTGTCATAGCCACCTGCCAAGCAGGATTAATAGCTGCTTCTTCATATGAAGAAGTTTCATTATCTTGACAGACACTTTGCATCAAAGACTGACTATCATGGGTTAGAACCTCAGGGGAGACAGAATGATGGTTTGACAAAAGTGCATTTAAAGATGGTATACAACTGTTTGAGTGCAATTTAGGTACATTATGAATATAATCATTCAAGTATGCAGGTGTTTTGATTTCTCTTTGGGTTCTCCTAAGACAGGGATTATTCTGGTTACTTGTTTGAGGAGGATAGTTGCTCAAAAGTGGTACACTAAGGTTTGATGCTGGAGATGACTCTAGAAAAGGAAGACTATCCATAATGTGACTGTTGGGAGGTGATGTGGATGTGGTACTAGCAGGTGAGATTTCATTGTTACCAACAGGTGACAGTTCATTGTCCATGTGACTTGCACCATCTGGATTGTTTCTATATTAGCTTGAACATTGTTATCAGTGTCATCCACAAAGTCAACAAACGGAACACATTTTAGCACAGAAGGAAAAGAAGAAACATCTGGAACAATTGCAAAGGGAAAAATATTTTCATGGAAAGATACATCTCTTGAGATTTGAATCTTCTTAGAA
Source organism: Nicotiana attenuata (assembly GCF_001879085.1). Classification (NCBI taxonomy): domain Eukaryota; kingdom Viridiplantae; phylum Streptophyta; class Magnoliopsida; order Solanales; family Solanaceae; genus Nicotiana; species Nicotiana attenuata. The sequence continues at coordinate 28,151,000 of NC_031994.1, forward strand.
GCAAGACTTAGGACTTTGTACCCTTTGACTCCAAAGGGATAGCCTATGAAAACATGTGGAATAGCTCTAGGTTCAAACTTGTCCCTATGGACTTTAGGTAATGTTGGGTAACACAAGCAGCCAAAACTTCTCATTTGAGAGTACAGTGGTTTCTTTTTGTGTAGGATTTCAAAGGGACATTTGTTTTTAAGGTATGTAGTGGGTAGTCTGTTTATGATGTAGGTTACTGTTAGCACACATTGTCCCCAGTATTTCAAAGGCAATTTTGACTGGAATAAGAGTGCCCTAGCTGTTTCAAGTAAATACTTATGTTTTCTCTCCACCACACTATTCTGTTGTGGTGTGTATGGGCAGGATTTTTGGTGAATGATCCCTTTTGACCAAAAAAAGGTGTTACTTTCTGAATTAGCAAACTCTAAGCCATTATCTGTTCTTATGGCTTTTATGGTAGTCTTGAACTGGTTTTCTATCATTGAAATGTAGGCTTTAATGACTTGGATTGCATTGCTCTTGCATGCCAAAAGGTGTGTCCATGTAGTTCTGCTGAAGTCATCAACCATAGTGATGAAATACTTGTAGTTATCATGAGTGGTGGTGTGATAAGGTCCCCAAAGGTCCACATGTAACAGTTCAAAACACCATTAGAAGTACTGGTTCTTTGAGGAAAGGGTAATCTGTTGTGTCTGGCCATAGGACATATTGAGCACATAAAAGGTTGTTTGGAAGAAAAGGTTACAGGTATAGATGCTATTCGTTTCATTTTTACAAAGGGCACATGCCCAAGTCTATTGTGCCACAGAATATCATTCTCATGAGATGTATGGGAATTTAGAGAAACACAGTTTCTGACTTTATTTATAGATGAAGGAGCATTTACATCAATGTTACTACTAGCAGATGCTATTTTGTTCAGAAGGGGATCATATACACATGGAAAGTAAGCATCTTGAACATCACAAGGGTGAGTAGACAAGCAAGGAACAGAAAACTTGGCTGTAGTTGAGGAAGAACTGGTATCTTTGTGTTTCAAGCATTGAGAGCACAAGAGGTAAAGTCCATCCTTGACTCTACCAATCTCCAGAGGCCTCTTCAGAGAAGGGGCCTGCAACATACAAATACCATCAGTGAAGAATGCAATTCCTCTGAGGTGTAGGGTCAACAGATGAATAGGAGATTGTACTTAAAAGAAGGAACAAAAAGGACTTTGTGTAACACAATCCTAGGTGCAAGCTTCACACTTCCAACTTCTGTTACTTTAACTTTGTAGCCATTTGGTAATATGACTAATAGGGGATAAGGTAAGACAGTGATATCACACATAGAAGATCTATTGAAGGTCATGTGGTTTGAGGCCCCTGAATCTAGTATCCATGTATCAGCCTTAGATTTAAAGCACCTACATGACAATTTACCAAAATCAATTGAAGAGGTACCGACTACAATACCTGCAAAGTTGGTAGCTCCAGAACTCAAGTTCAAATTGTTGGGATCTTCCCCTCCATTGTTGGTTTTGAAGTGTTGTAGCAAGCTCATGAGCCGACCATATTGTTCTTTAGTGAAACTTATTCCCTGACTCTCATTGTGGTGCTCATTCTCATCTCCATTGTTAGCCATCATGTCAGTTGGAGGACCATGGACATTTGCCACTGCTCTTTTTCCTCTGTGGAACCTGAAACCTTGATTGGGATTTTGAAAATTCTGATTAGCTCCTTGAAACCTCTGATTGTTGTTTTGGAAAGATTTGTTAGAGCTCTGGAATCCTCGAGGGTATCCATGGAGTTTATAGCATTTATCTTTGGTATGTCCTGGCTTCCTACAATGCTCACACACAGGACGAGGTATGCTATTGGATGTGTAGTTGTTTCCTGGGTTATAATTGGTCTTGAAAGTGGGCTACTTAGGAGTATTGACATTCAAAGAGGTAGACTCGAACATCAGTTGGTTGCTAGGCTTGATCTCTCTTTGTTTTTCCTCTTGAATCAGCAGGGAGAAGGCTTGGGCCAAGGATGGCATGGGATTCATCATGAGAATGCTTCCCCTTACCATAGTGTACACTTCGTTGAGCCCCATAAGGAACTGGATCAATCGTCTATCTTGTTCAACTTTGTGCATGTTCTCCTTGGCTCCACAAGTGCAATTGCAACTGCATTGTGTTTTTTCACTTAAAGTGCTAAATTCCTCCCATAGTTTCTTCATCCTAGTATAGTACCCAGTTATATCCAGTGTTCCTTGCGACAGATCATTTATTTCTTCCTGAATTTGATACAGCTTTGCACCATTCGTCCGATCATAACGATCCTCTAGCTCTTTCCACAACTTGACAGAATCATTAATGTACTCCACACTATCAGCAATCTCCCTCCCCAAGGAATTCAAAATCTTTGAGGTAACCATATCATCACATCTCTCCCATAGTCTATACTTTGGAGATTCTAGATCTGGTTTCTTACAATCACCATTAATGAAACCTAGTTTATTTTTAACTGACAGTGCTCGAAGCACACTCCGTCTCCAAGATCTGTATCCAATTCCATTAAATGGAACTGGTAGCAACATTGCACCAGGATTATCCGATGGATGCATGTATAATGGACTACTTGAGTCAATGGCGGACTCCTTGTTTGAGTCCACATCGACGTGTTCGATTTCTTCATCATTAGCCATGAGAATTGCTTAATCAACAATATCTGAGATGCGAAAAGGAAAATAGAAACAGAGATTTAAGAACCCTAGCTTTTCGCAAAGACAGAAGTTACTTGCGATTGAAAAATGCAGATCGAGTTAACGACGATGTATACCAATCTTATGCGCGTAGGATCAACCGCGCTCTGATACCATATCAGAAACAGCAGAACAAACGTGCAGTTAAGCTCGAGAAGAGCTCCAATGGCGGGAATGGAGACTTGGAGAGGAAGATTGAAAATGAGAGCATTTGCAAGAAGAAAGAAAAGAATGAATTTGGAAATGAAAGTCTCAATCTCATTAGCTCAATTAAAGTGTATATATACACAATATAAAACAGGAGAAAATCAACGGAACACAAAACCCAAACTAAATCCTAACTAACTAACGAACTCTGGGAAAGCTAACTAACTCAACTAACTGCTAGGTACTACTCGTAATGCTATATGTACAACTACCCTGAACAAATATAAATAATACAATACAGAATATCTAATGATCTCAATAAAACTAAATGCAGAGAAATGAATTTATAACCCAGCTTTATCTATGAAGCCTCTGTGACATAAGTATGATAGGAATGCAGCAGACAAAGGATTTTCGACTATTCCACAAAATAAATAAAATTTCCTATAAACTGAACGAAGAAAGAACTTGTCTCCGTGATAACAAAATGGAGCACACCCTATGACTGCTCAATGTGAGGGAAAGCCTAGCCTATGATATGATTGTTGTTTAATCAAAAAATAGTTTTGCGGTCAGAACAAATAATAGAATTATTCAAATTTCCAATAACCAATTTTACTTCACTTTTCCTAATATAGATGAATAAGAAATAATGAAAATAAAATATTGAGAGAATAAAGAAAGAGAAATCTTATTGATAATCGCAGATTCCTTCTAAGAGACAACAAGATTCTTCAATTAGCAAAGAATAAAGTGTAAGGGATTGACAGTATAATTTTGTGAATTACTTGATGATCGTACAAATATGGCAAGAGGGTTTATATAAGGATACAATATGTAACTGCTTTGCCTACTTAATTCCCACTCGTTACAACAACAACAACAACAACAACGATCCAGTATAATCCCACTAGTGGGGTCTAGAGAGGGTAGTGTGTACGCAGACCTTGCCTCTACCCCGATGGGGTAGAGATGCTGTTTCCCTCGGCTCAAGAAGACGAAAAGACGAAAGGAGACAATATATCAGTACCATCATGGAAATAATAACAATAACACAAGAACCAGTGAATAGATGGAAAGAAGCAATAATGACCAGTAAATAAGGCCCGACACTATGAAAACAGAAGAGTAGTGTAAACACAACACTGAACACTAGCAGCTTAAGATTAAATCTATCAGCCTAGCCTCACATGGTAGACTAAATATGCTCAACTACCTCCTAACCCACAACCTTAATTCTCGACCTCCACAGCTTCCTATCGAGTGCCATGTCCTCGGAGAACTGAAGCCTCGCCATATCCCGCCTGATCACCTCTCCCCAATACTTCTTAGGTCGCTCTCTACCTCTCCTCGTACACACCAACGCCAACCGCTCGCACCTCTATGCATCGTACGTTGGGTTTAGTTTTGTGTTTAGTATTTATAATACTTTACTTTTTATCTTGTTTTAAAGAAAAATTTCATTTTAAACGACCAATCATGTTTTCGTGAGAAATATCTCTAAAAGTAACTGCTAAATATAACATAAGAGAGAAATCAAAATATCAAGATGTAACTTTTTAAAATAAACTAATTACGCCCACAATTATCAAAAATTAATTTTAAAATAATGCCTTTTCTAAATTTAACTCATGCCACTATGAACAATATGAAATATTAACTATAATATCAAAGACCTAATATAAACTGAAGATCGATTCGTATTTAACGATTCTTTATTATATGTTCATATTAAGGAATATTTGTCACGATTCGTATTTTGAGCAAATTATGACTGGCACTTGGTGCCTGAACTTGACTAAGTGAAGCTTTTGACTTTCTATTTTATAATTTGTTCTAGTTGATCTATCACGCAAACAAATGCAAACATTAAAATAAAATACACTTATCATTTGTGACTTGAATTCAAATAAAATTTGTAAACCTGCAAATATACTTCTTGTATTTTGATAACTGCAAAACTAAATGCAGAGAGATGAATTTATAACCCAACTTTATCTATGAAGCCACTATGACATAAGCATGATAGGTGATCACGCCCAACTCTAGTCCTAAAAAGGATAAGTGGTCGCTGCAAATATAATCCGGTCTAAAAGTCCGGAGTCGAATCCCACAGAGAACTAAGACTTAGTTGTATCTGTTTAATATCACCAAGAAGACAAGATTGAACAATTTTCTAAATTATAAAGATTGCGACTAAAACTGAAAATAAATAAACAGCTAAAAACTAGCTATGCTTGAATTGTAAACAATTGGAATAAAGGTCTAAGGTAATGGTTTCCCCCGTTGTTGATTTCCTTAGTTGTATGTTTCTTATAGCTTTGACTTAGTTGCCTCTATCAATCATGAACTCTCCAGCTATCATAAATCTCTCTCAAGCAATTATGATAATTTACTAGACGCACTCTCTCAAGCTACGCTAGCTAGATTCGCATTACAGTTCACTTAGATCGCACCCGAGGTATCGTTATCTCTAATCCAACCTCTAAACCCTCGGTTATGACTCTCGCCTATACTCCGGGAGTGATGTTGTTCAAAAAACTACCTAAATATGCACTCTCTCTCAAGCAGATACATAATAAATGGGACGGCTAATTGATGATCCTTTCAATTAACCACAATCAAAATGTAGTTGAACAAATAGAGATAAACAACCAATTCAAAACTATATTAATATAACAACCAAATCATCCCCAATGGGTTTCACCAAAACCTTAGATTAAAAGATTTAGCTACTCATAACAATGATGAAAACAACAAAAGAATTCATAGTCATTGATGAAAGAACAATTAGGGAGATAAGAATTGTTTCCCAAGTTGCCTCCTTGCCTCTCTTGTCTTGTTCTAAACCCTAAAAACTTATCTTATGCTCCTTTGGACGAACTAAACCTTTTATAGGTTGAGGGGATTGGTCTTCAACTTCCAAAAGTACCCTTCAGATCTGTTTTTCTGTCTGGACTAGCGCGGCCGCGCTAAGCCAGCGCTAAGGCCGCGCTAGTTGGGTTATATTCTGTCTCCGTCCGCGTCAGGTCCGCATTCGCAGTTTCAATCGATTTTTTGACCCTGTTCCGTTTGGAATTTGGAAAAACGTAAAACATGAAAGTTGTAGCCCTTTGAGTTACCTTTCCAACCATATATTGTGGAGCCCAAATGGAGTTCTGAGAAAAAAGTTATATTTGTTTTAATAGACAATGCGCGATATGGCTACTCGATTCTTCGTTCGCTCTAACTATCATCCGTTGACCCCCAAACACGATCCCGGCTTAATTCCTTGAGCTTTTACTCAGACTTCAAAGCTCCAAATCACTTGAATTCATTCCATAACATCTACATAGCTCGGAATCACTCCTACAAGGCATAAAACACACCATTAGTGCAAAATACTAGCGATTAAAGCTCAAACTCAATTAAAGTGCAGTAAATTAGAGTGTAATAAGCGACTAAAATACGCAATTATAGCCTATCATCAACACCCCACACTTAAATCATTGCTCGTCCTCGAGCGATCAAACTACACTTTTTCATAGACACGACCTTTTTAAACAATTCTCCTAACTCATCACGCCAAGAGTATTTAAAATAGACTAAGCACAAAAGCGTAACATCTTCATCTCAAGATTTGACTCACAAGTACCACACATTATTCACAATTCACCTACTTACTCTAACATAGAGGTCACTGACATTACCTTTCCTTCATGAATCAAGTGCCCTCACACAACAAAAGAGAGTAGTTCCACACAATAAAATTTAAGAACACTTAGGAACTCAAGATAGAAAGAATTTACTCACTCTCAGAAATAATATTCATATGCCACAAAGATGCACCATAAGCTTGCCCGTAGTGTATTACTCCACTAATCGAGCTCATTCATCTAGGATCAATTAGGACTTATTTGGTTGTAATGTAGGCTACGGGACGGGTAGGATATATTTAGATATAAGAGTGACTACACCTCTTAAGCACTTTAATACATATACTTTAACATTCAAACCCCATACTTATGTCAAACCAAACTCTACCTTCACATCAATGTATATTATCCCATACTTCTTTAAGCATAATTACAGCAAGAGTCACCACTTATTAAAGAAATACTTTTTTTTTCACAGCAATACAACTATATTTTTTTTTCAATTCAAGTGGCTCTTACTTGTTCAAAATAGTGCACCTTTCTCCTGATTTCATTAGTTCCACTCAAAAGCCAAACCAACCACCCCACACTTTAATTTTTACATAAATCATCACAATTCAAGTGCTTATGAGAGGTTAAAAGGTTCAAATAGATAGTCCATTCAAACAATTGGGTAAGACTTGTAATGTGGTTGCCAAAGAAATAGGATTAGAGGCTCAAATGGATTAACTACGATACATAATAATTAGGCAGGTAAAATATACTTATCTGGCTCAACAAAGAAATGCCTATATCACTTCCTAGACTGAACAAAACTACTATTTCGCTTTGCAAACACACGGGGCAAGTTCTAGGCATCAAATGCAATGCACAGAATAACACCCAAATCTCACACACACATGGCACATAACTCACTCAGGATTAAATTCATCAGGACACTCTAGTCAAAGCAGTTAAGCAAATTTAAGAACATACAATTTAAGGTACTTATACAAGAGTAAAAAAACTGAGCCTAAGCGTCACAACCAAAGTACTCACTATTCTCAAGGCATAACAAAGTTAAGAGATATTGCTTCAATTCAAAACACAACACAATGGCTCCTACTCCCAAAAAAAAGAAAAAAAAACTAACTACACCCGGTTCAAATAAAATCCTTGGAAAAGAACCGCGGCACAAAGAAAAACCAAGGGGGAATTGCTACACTACCTAACAAAAGAAATTTTTTTTAGACTTAAATCCCTCAAGAAAATTGTCTATTAGATCCATCATCGGGAAAAGTCCAATCTTTTTTAAAAAAAATTATTATTTAATTAAACTAACACAACTAAAATAGCATAGAAAGTCACCCAGACAATCTCCTCACCCCACACTTAAAATTGTGCATTGTCCCCAATGCACACCATAACTAATAAAAAGGGTAAAAGAGACTCCCTGGTAGGCCAAAGGCTGAAGCACTACAGCTCATGGGGTACTCAGACTTCTCCCAGCTTGGTCCTTCGTGCGGGTACCTCACACTTAGTTCCAACCATTTGGTTTGCTGTTGCATTCTTCCAATACCTTTGCTTTCCATGCTCCTAGAAAATAAAAAAATTGACACTACAAAAATAATACAATTAAAAAAAATAAAAATAAAAAATAAATAAAAGAAAGCAATAAAGCTGGGTTGCCTCCCAACAAGCGCTTGATTTAACGTCGCGGCACGACGCGAATTCACTTTTTGCCTCCACCTCGAGCTTATGAATTGAACCCCCAATTTGGCATCAAGTTTTCGTCTATGCTCCAGGGGTGGAGGAACAAATCTAATTGGTCCAAGCAACCATTGTACTGTTCTACACTTCTTGGCTTTTAGATGAGGTATATAGTCCTGTCTTTCTGGTAAGAAAAATTCCAGAATATAAGCACCTTGTTCCTCATTCCTTGACTTCTCAATCGGCTCGGATGACTCTATTTTCATATCGCCATCCAAGCACAATGTAGAAAAATGTTTGGAGTGAGGACCAATGCGCTCACACACATGAACTTCAGGACTTTCAGCATCCTCAACATCAATGATACTAGAGTCAACAAAATTTGTATCCTCAATGTCCTTGGCCGACTCTAGTCTCACTTCTTTAACATTGACATCTTCAAATTCTAGTTGGCTAGGTTGTTGATGTTCTACTTTGACCTCCCCAATTAATACCTCAAATTCATGCTCTTCTTGGCTACTATCATCAATATTGGATTGTTGAGCATTAAAAGCTCCAACCACTTGACTCAATTGAGCCTCCAACTTGCGAATAGTTGCCTCTTGCCTTTCTATGTGCAATTGTTTCTCATTGTTTTGTTCCAGAAGGCACTTTAGCATATCCTTGATCTCCTTCAAGTCCGCATTCCTAGGTTCTTTGTTCCTATTAACTTCACAAGAAAAGGTAGAACCATCATAGTAAGGGTTGGGGGAAAATAAGAAATATAAGCACAACCATGAAGGTGACCATTTTTACCACCACACACATCACACATATTCCACAAATAAGATTGAGTTGGTGCACATAACTCGCTCTTAGGAACGTTTTGAAAATTTTGCCACGGGTGGTTTCCTTCACAATATGTATTGAGATCAATAGTAGAATTATCTACACCTAAATTCCCATAATTCCAAGATTCCATGTTTCTCAAATCGATAGTTATATAAAAAAAACAAAAAAAAAAAGAAAATAAAATAAAAGTTCAAACTCGTAACCTAGCAATATATACAGCTACAACTACACCGTTAGTCCCCCGGCAACGGCGCCAAAATTTGATCACGCCCAACTCTAGTCCTAAAAAGGATAAGCGGTCGCTGCAAATATAATCCGGTCTAAAAGTCCGGAGTTGAATCCCACAGAGAACTAAGGCTTAGTTGTATCTGTTTAATATCACCAAGAAGACAAGATTGAATAATTTTCTAAATTATAAAGATTGCGACTAAAACTGAAAATAAATAAACAGCTGAAAACTAACTATGCTTGAATTGTAAACAATTGGAATAAAGGTCTAAGGTAATGGTTTCCCCCATTGTTGATTTCCTTAGTTGTATGTTTCTTATAGCTTTGACTTAGTTTCCTCTATCAATCATGAACTCTCCAGCTATCATAAATCTCTCTCAAGCAATTATGAAAATTTACTAGACGCACTCTCTCAAGCTACGCTAGCTAGATTCGCATTACAGTTCACTTAGATCGCACCCGAGGTATCGTTATCTCTAATCCAACCTCTAAGCCCTCGGTTATGACTCTCGCCTATACTCCGGGAGTGATGTTGTTCAAACAACTACCTAAATATGCACTCTCTATCAAGCAGATACATAATAAATAGGAACGATTAATTGAGGATCCTTTCAATTAACCACAATCAAAACGTAGTTGAACAAATAGAGATAAACAACCAATTCAAAACTATATTAATATAACAACCAAATCATCCCCAACGGGTTTCACCAAAATCTTAGATTAAAAGATTTAGCTACTCATAACAATGATGAAAACTACAAAAGAATTCATAGTCATTGATGAAAGAACAATTAGGGAGATAAGAATTGTTTCCCAAGTTGCCTCCTTGCCTCTCTTGTCTTGTTCTAAACCCTAAAAACTTATCTTATGCTCCTTTGGACGAACTAAACCTTTTATAGGTTGAGGGGATTGGTCTTCAACTTCCAAAAGTACCCTTCAGATCTGTTTTTCCGTCTGGACTAGGCGGCCGCGCTAAGCCAGCGCTAAGGCCGCGCTAGTTCGGTTATATTCTGTCTCCGTCTGCGTCAGGTCCGCAGTCACAGTTTCAATCGCGTTTTTGTCCCTATTCCGTTTGGAATTTGAAAAAACGTAAAACATGAATGTTGTAGCCCTTTGAGTTAGCTTTCCAACTATATATTGTGAATCCCAAATGGAGTTCTGAACATAAAGATATATTCATTTTACTAGACAATGCGCGATATGCCTACTCGATTCTTCGTTCGCTCTAACTATCATCCGTTGACCCCCAAACACGATCCCGGATTAATTCCTTGAGCTTTTACTCAGACTTCAAAGCTCCAAATCACTTGAATTCATTCCATAACATCTACATAGCTTGTAATCACTCCTACAAGGCATAAAACACACCATTAGTGCAAAATACTAGCGATTAAAGCTCAAACTCAATTAAAGTGCAGTAAATTAGAGTGTAATAAGCGACTAAAATACACAATTATAGTCTATCATCAACAGGAATGCACCAAACAAAGGATTTTCGACTATTCCACAAAATAAATAAAATTTCCTATAAACTGAACGAAGAAAGAATGTGTCTCCATGATAAAAAAATGGAGCACACCCTATGACTGCTGCATGTGAGGGAAAGCCTAGCCTATGATATGATTGTTGTTTACCAAAAAATAATTTTTTTGGTCAGAACAAATTAATGATAGAATAATTCGGGTTTTTAATAACCAATTTTACTTCACTTTTTCTAATATAGATGAATAAGAAATAATGAAAATAAAATATTAAGCAAAGAAAGAGAAATCTTATTGATAATAGCAGATTCCTTCCAAGAGAGAACAAGATTCTTCAATTAGTAGAGAATAATGTGTAAGGGATTCACAGTATAATTTTATGAACTACTTGATGATCGTACAAAATATGACGGGGGGGGGGGGGGGGTTATATAAGGATACGATATGTAACTTCTTTGTCTACTTAATTCCCACCCGTTACTAATATTAATTACATTGACTTCCCATTACTTGGGTAATTTGTAATGGTTATGGCAATAATAACCATTCGCGCACAATCATGAAATATATCGATTTCTTTCCATATCCGGTGCTATTAATGAATCTTCTTTGTAGTCTTTAATTATATATCCCGCGCCTATCTCTTCTTTCCCAGTCGCCAAATACGGTATCTTTGTAAGCAACCCCGTGGGTGTTTTACCCATGCCGTTCTTCTAATATTTGCTCTTCTTTATCGTTCTAACTCTTGTGCCATCAGTCAACTCACCATTAACCCACGTGTAGAGTTTCTTTTCACCAATACCGATAGTCCTCCTACTTTTTGAGTATTCTCAACTAAATATTCAGGAAGTGATAAGCTTATTTACGGCGGGAATGTCTTGCCGCCTCTTCCCGATATCATTATGATTTACCTCAAAAGCGAAGAGGCATACGTCTTTTCTTTTTAATGCTCGAGACCCGTGTCCCGCTGTGATTGGCTTTGCAGTTTGCAACGTCTTTTTAGGGTTTCTACGGCTATGTCAGTTCGCAGTGATGATTCCATGATGACGGCTCATAATGACGCCTTTTTCTTATAAATACCTCATCACACATCCTTCAAAACTTCTTCTACTCTCTTTCGTTTCCTTATAAGCTTTCTTTGCAACATTCCTTCCCTCTTCGTGCTCCTGCAATAATTAACAATGGCTTCCCGATCTTCAAACCCTTCATCATCATCTGACCCTCAAAGGGCTATTATAGTAGATGAACTTCCTTCTTCTACAGCTCCGATTAGGAGTAGAAAAAGAGGTGGTAGGCTTCGTAGCTTAGTCTCCATATATAGCCGAAGTACAACTTCTTCTTCTCAGAAGACTTCCTCTAAACCTTCTTCTTCTTCTTCCAAAGCTAAATCCTCATACACCCCTAAATCTTCTTCTAAAGCCAGAGATCAGAACGAACCATTACCTAAACCTATATTTTCTGAGATCGTTCCTCAGGAATTTTCTTTCAAATCAGATCGTGAAGCATGGAAGATAGAAATTTCTTCCATAGCTACTTAAACCTACTGATCAGTATCCTTCTTTAATCAACTCCAGTCTTCTTCCTTTAGTACGCCGTGCCTGCTATTGAAAACCTGACTTTCTAGTCATAGTCTCTAGTGCCGACTATCGAATAACCTCGTATCGTGAAGGTTATTCATTCGTCTACACTTATCCTTTTACTTTAGGATTCAAACCCCCTATCGATCTAGTAATCATTGAGTTCTGTCATTACTTCAACGCTTTCCTTGGCTAAATAGGCCCAATAACTTGCCTTCGTTACCTATCGAGTTTAGTTTGCGCCCCTTTTTCTTTTCGTCATCTCCTTCACTTTTATTCTCTAAATATTTTCTACGAGGGTGTTTTCACGCTTTAGGAAAGAAGTAAAAGAGTCCTGGTCAGTCTTGAAGATGACCATGACCAAGGTTGGTTCTTGACTCGTGGCTGTTCCAATCGTGCTTTAGAGGGAGATGAAAACATGCCCTTCCCCGAGAAGTGAAAATTTGCACGTGAGTTTTTTCCCTTTTTTTTATAGTAATCCACTAGGCATGGCCTAGGGCTGGTTTTTTTATATATAAACAAAAACAAAACAATGTCATGATGTCCTGATGAATGTAAAAAAGATAGAATTTGTAACCTACATTAGTCCTATTATCAAGGTTGAGTGATAAATTCAACCATGATAGTACATGAATATAGCTACCAAACACTAGTCCATATGTCTTTGTATGTTGCTGCATCTTCCGTTTATTGATAGAATAACCCCTGACGCCCTTAACCATTGTCCAGTTGCATGAATAGCCATTTTGTTTGCAATGTAATCCACATATATCACGATCTTCATTAACTACTGCCCAAGTATCCTCTGAGTTTGTCAGCCTTTTGATTTCCTGCATGACAATTGAGCCAAACCAAGCTGAAATATACGAGCCAATTATTACAATTACTGCCCAGACCAATGTATGTGTACTGCCTTTGCCAACAAATCTGTAAAACCTCCGATGATAATTTTGTGCCCTCCTACAGTTATGGTGTTCCTTTCCCCTGTTGTTAACGTGCCAATTGAGGGAAAGATCCCTTCTTGTATCCAGATTTCCCGCATTCTCCTGCTCCTTGAGCTATGTTGAGCTTGTTCATTTTCCAGCAATAATGCATTTGTGTCTAGTTTTGCATTGTATCTCTTTATTTTCCAATAAGGCCTCAACATTGTGTGATCGTACATTTGAACGTGCCTTATGAAGAGAAACAGAAATGTGCTGAGTAGGCTCTATTCTTTCCAGATTGAGAGACCACCTCCAACACAAAACCAAGCCTACTACATTCCAGTTGTGCTCCCTCATGCTTGTGCATGCCACTTTTTCTTCTTCAAGGGAATGAGTACCTAGTACTAATACCACCCATTGAAGTCGTAATAGGTGGCAAGGCATGAGTACAATAACTTTTCCTGCAAAAAAGAACACGAGGTTAGTGAAAATACTGACCAACACCATCTCCTCCCACAGGATTCGAAGGTACTGATCCTGCTTGACTTCCATCTTCCCCATGACTCTCTTTTCCTTAATCTTTATCTCCTCTATCTCTTTGCTCCTCACTTCTAGTCCCTTCCATATGAAACATCTAACTCTTTTGTGCCAGTTTTGCAGCTGCACCTCATTCTCCAGCTTCTCCTTGAATTTCCTTAGTTGTGTTATGCACTGATAATATCTTCTGCATTTCCCCTATTCTATGCCCCTGCCATATTGTATTGTAACCAATGTTGCCTGACTCCCTGTATCCATTGTGGTCTCCCTACCTTTCCCTGTATTCCCAAGTCCAAAGTGCCCATTTCGCTTAAACATTCTGAGCACTACATCACCTGTTTCATCTCTAATTGATCCTATATAAGTTTGAGGTACCATCTGCCTGTTAGCCACATGCCCTACCTGACTCCATTTCCTTTTCTGCATCATTTCTTTTCTCTTCCACCTCAATGTAACTCCCTTGAACCAGATTTGCCACACGACCACCTCACCCAACTTCTTCTTGAATTTTCCAACCTTTGTTGAGCACAGATTTTGGTTCCCAACTTTTGTGCTCCTGCCTTGTTGTAATATACCCAATTTTGCCTGGATTCTTGTAATCAGTCAACTCACCCTAGCTTCTCCCGTATCTCCTAGTCTATATTGCCCATTTCGTTTAGACATTTTGGGCATAGGATCTGCTGCTGCTACTGAGATTTGCCAATAACACCTGCTGCTGCATATGATGGGCAACAGAATGTCCTGCAATGCATCTACATCTATGCCTGCCTTTGATTTCCTTTCAGTGGATTGAGTGCATAACACTAATACCACCAGCTGAGGTTCAATTAAAGGACAAGACATAGATGTAGCATCAAAACCTGCAAAAAAGAAAACTTTGTTAGAGAAAACTATCAACATCATGTACTCCTCACAAATGATTTGTACATGATGCTCATGAATTAGCTCCTGTCCTCCCCTCATCCTTGACTCCATACTCCTTAATTCCTTGCAACCTTCACCCTCATATATGGACATTGAAGTTTATCTTCATTAACAATTCTTCTTCCTTGTGTATCTAATTGCCAAAAGCCATAGCATTCAATCTCTCCTGCATCAATGGCATAATTAGCAAAGTGATCCGCCAATTTGTTTCCTTCCCCGTAAATGTGTGTCACTCTGTAATTACCCCTGCCCATAAGTTGCCATATCTCCTCCATATGTTCCACTATACACCACGGAGGCTTCCATAAACCTTCAACAATGTTCTTTAAAAGCATAGAGTCAGTTTGCAACCATACATTATTGTACCTATGAGCATTACATATTCTTAAAGCCTCCAAAATAGCAATTGCTTCAGCTTCTGAATTTGTTGTCTCATTAATCTCCTTCCTAAGAGCATATATTACATCTCCTGCCTCATTCCTCACACACACTTCAATTGAACTCCTCCCCGGATCCCCCCTAGAAGCACCATCTGTATTAACCTTTACCCAACCCTCACTAGGCCTTTCCCAAATTGCCTTCTCATATTTTAGCCTAGGATTGTAGTTTTCCAGCATCTTTAGTAAGTCATGCCACTTATGAGGGACATAACAAAGGCCTGGCTTTCTAACTCGAACAAGGGCTTGCAGAGCAGAGGATACCTGATATATTACCCTACTGATTGTGACTGCATCCCCATATTTGTAGCTATTTCTCCTTTTCCACAACTCCTAAATTATGCAATAAGGCAATGCCTGCATTATGGGCTGAATTCTAGGCAGAACACGAGCAGTCCAACACTTTATAATCGCCTGGTGCATTGATTACCCCTCCAATCGTATCCCAGCTCTAGATAGAAAGTACTTCCACACTAACTTGGCCGCATGAGATGTGAAGAATAAATGTGACAATGACTCTTCCTTTGGTTCAATGCAGCACCAACATCTTGAAGGCATGAAGTAGCCCAGCCTTCTCATAAAATCATCCAAGGGAAGCTTAGCCTTCCATACTTTCCACATAAAAAATGAAATCTTGAATGGCAAGCCTTTCACCCATATCATTTTGTATGCAAGTCGTGGGTCATTCCTTCTCCTTAAATAGTCCCAAGCAGACTTAACACTAAAATTCCCACGAGTTTCAAGCATCCAGTAAGGTACATCCAAAATATCTTCCATCACTGGAGGCTTGATCCTTTCCAGAATGTGCATAGCAAACTCCATAGGCAACACCTCCTGCAACTTTTCCACATTCCACATGCCATCCTCCACCACATCATACACATTGTGAATATTTTCATCAATTCCAAATTCTGGGGGGACTAGAAAATAAAGAGCTCCCAGTCCTGTCCAATTATCAAACCAAAAGAGAGATGATCCCATCTTAGGGCGCCATGAGATTTGGTGTTCAATAGCATCCCTACACTCCAGCATTTTCCTCCAAATGTGTGACCCCTTCCTCCAAGGTACAATTACAGCTTTTAACTTCTTGCAATACTTTTGACTCATTAATGAACTCCATAAGCTTGGCTTAGTTCTAAAATTCCACCACAATTTGCAAAATAAAGCCTTTGATACATCATGCAAGGATCTAAATCCAATGCCCCCTCCTCACAAGGAATGCACAAATTATTCCATGAAGCCCAATGCCTACTAGTTCCTCCTATAGCACTGCTCCAGAAAAATTGAGCAAAAATCTTATGTAATTTATTGATGACATAATGTGGAGGGTTTACAACTGAAAGTAGATGAATTGGCATACGTTGCAAAACATGAGAGATCAATACTGTCCGACCTCCTATTGACAACAACTTCCCTTTCCAAGCTTGTAATTTGTGCATGACCTTGTTGATTAAATCCTGATAATAGTCCATCTTTCTTCTAGAATAAAAAATGGGCAGCCAAGGTATGTAAAACGAATATCTTTCCTTCCAATTCCAGTGATTCTTTCAACCTTTGTGACAACCTCCATATCCACCAAGCGATGCATGTAAACTGCAGATTTGCTCTTGTTTACCAGCTGAATAGAGGCTACCTCATAAGCATACAATATTTCCATCACCAATCTAAGAGAGGTAGCATCAGAAGAGGAAAAGATGATAGTGTCATCCGCATATGCCAAGTGATTGATTTTAGGACTCCACTTAGGCATTCCATAACCACAATAGTATAAGTTTAAATGCAATGAATTCAGTCCCCTAGAAAGAGCTTCAGCAGCCAAGATAAACAATGTTGGAGATAAAGGATCCCCTTGCTTGACACCCCTATATGATTTGAAGAAACTATAGGGTTGACCATTTATAAGCACTGAATACCAATTGTTTGAGACAATTCCATAATGAATCTCTCACCAAACCCCATCTTCCTCAGTACTTTTGTTAAGAACAACCATGAAAGCCTATCATATGCTTTGGTCATGTCTAGCTTAATGACTACATTAGGCCCTGCCTTGGTTCTCAATCTAATGTCAGTTATAATTTCTTGAGTTAACAGCACATTCTCAACAACGCTCTTTCCCTTTACAAATCCGGCCTGCTCCTCAGAGATAATATTGGGAAGAAATCCTACTAACCTCTCATGAATAACCCTTGAAATAATCTTATTGGAGAAATTGCTAAGGCTTATTGGCCTCAAATCAGAGAAAGTTGTTACCTCCTTCTTTTTTGGCAATAAGACAAGGTTGGTATGCGTGATACATTTGGGCAGTTCATGACCATTAAAGAAAGCTCTAACCATGTCAAATATGTCATCTCCAATGATATCCCAGCAAGAGTGATAGAAACTACTTGTAAAACCATCTGGTCCACCTGCACTCTCACCATTCAAACCAAGTACTGCTTGTTTCACCTCTTCCTTAGTTGGCTGCTTCATCAATTCTGCATTTTGCTCATCATCTATCAATGTAGGAATATGATCAAGTATATGGAATTCCGAGGGGATAGAATTCTCAGTGAATTGGTCCTTGAAGAACCTCACTGCCTCCTCTGCAATTTCCTCATTCTGTTCAACCCAAACACCTGAACTATTTTGAATTCTTTTGAGCTGAAGCCTCTTTCTTCTACCATTGACATGTGTATGAAAAAATTTAGTGTTCCTATCTCCCTCCTTGAACCATTGCATTCCTGCCTTTTGTTTCCAAAACTCTTCTTCAATAGCCAAGTATTTGATCATGTTTGCCTGCACTTTTTGTAATCTCTCCCTATTGTCTTGAGTAGGAACAGCTTCAAACTGAGCTTCATGAATCGAGACCACCTCTTCTAAACTCGTTATTTTTTGAAATATATCTCCAAAAGTTGCCTTGCTCCACACAGTTAATGCTTTCTTCAATTTCTTCAACTTGTGGTTGAACAAAACAAATGGATTGGCGTGGAAATCAGCATTCCAGTTTTCTTTCACCACTTTTTTGAAGGAGTCATGCTGTATCCAGAAATTTAGGAACCTAAAAGCTTTCTTCACTGGTGCAGCTTCAATATCATATTTCAACATCAATGGACAATGATCTGATCCTATTTTAGGAAGGTGAGTGACCTCCAAATCAGGAAAAGTTTGCTGGAATTCCATATTGGCTAAACAACGATCAAGTCTTTTAAAAATGCATTCTTCATCAGCTCTCCCATTCCACCATGTAAATATACTGCCTTTGAAGCCTAAATCTGTTAGGTTGCAGGTGTTTATGCAGTGTCTAAAGTCATCAATCTCATTCAAAGAGACTGGTAATCCTCCAAACTTCTCTTCTTCATCCCATATAATATTAAAGTCCCCACCAACAAGCCAAGGAACTGTCATGTCTCTAGCCAAATTGTATAAGGAATTCCACAGTTCAATCCTCTCTATGGAATCACACTTTGCATACACTAGTGTTAAGATCAATTCTACATGAGTTTCAGTGTCAACTAATCTTAACGTCAACTGTTGAACCATGTCATAAATGATATTAACATCAAATATCTCATCTATGAACACCCAAATTTTATTGGACATTGGCAATGGCCTGCACAAACCCAATTCTTCTTCTATACCTTTCCAATTTCCTAGCCTGTTGCTTTGGTTCCATGAGTCCAATGAACTCAAAGTGGTGTTGTCTGTTCATTTTAATGAGCCTTTCAAACGCTTGCATAGTCTTCACTGACCTAATATTCCAGATTATAGCATCCATTAGAGGTTAGTTGATTTTGAAAGTGTCCTCCTTGTTTGAATTCCAGTTAAAGGAACAACTGATGATTCCTTAACTGGATCCTTTACTGACTTTTTCCTCCCTTTAGTTGCTGATTTCATCTTGTCCATAT
This sequence comes from Nicotiana attenuata, assembly GCF_001879085.1. Classification (NCBI taxonomy): domain Eukaryota; kingdom Viridiplantae; phylum Streptophyta; class Magnoliopsida; order Solanales; family Solanaceae; genus Nicotiana; species Nicotiana attenuata. Next base: position 28,170,017 of record NC_031994.1, read on the forward strand.
ACCTGGGAGATAAGTCTCCCTGTCTTGCTATATTTCTGAAGTTTTGTGCCGTGGACTCCTCATCAAGATATTTTCCTGAGTTTTCAATATGCTCACCTGCTTTCTGGTCTTGGATCACATCTGTGTCAATTTCTCTGTGATGATCCTCAGCCACGATAGATTTTTCCTTTGGATGCTGCTGCTTGTCTTGATTAACCTCCAATGGAGCAGTGCTATGATCTTTGTGCCTTTGTTTGTCCCCAGCTATAGTACTCTCTCTCAGATCTTTGCTGCTCCTATCAGTAACAAGAATTTCATTCCCAGTACCACCTGGATCCCCCATATTCACATTGATATCCTTTGGATTGACTGATGTAGTAATAGGATTTCCTGCATCCTTCACAATATTCCCTGATTCATCATTCACCTGAGTTGGTTCTCCTTTTTTTGCTTTGTTCTCATCAATAGACATTGGGTTCTCTTGCACATTGCTGATGAGATCCTCCTCTCTGTTGACATTCTCCTCACCATTGGCACTTTTTTCCTCTTCTGCAACATCTACATCTGAGTCTCTTTCTGCTTGCATAACATCAGGAATGATCCCTTCATCTGGATCTTCCTCAATTTGGTTACTCCATAATCTACTACCAGTCCACTTTACTCTCTCCCTTGCTGCAAAAATGTCTTCAATTATATATGCTTCATCATCAGCCACAATTTTCTTCTTTTTTGCCGAATTGTTGTCAACTCTTGTATCTTGAGATGGAACCTCCTGATAAGCTGTGTTAGTAGCTACTACATTGCCAGCAAATGCTCTTTGTATCCATTGTGAAGTAGACTCTTTATTAGCTGGTTCCCCATTCCTTTTCCCATTAGGACTGGTAGATCCTCCTTGCTTTGCTGCTTCACTCCCCTTGGATGTAGGATTAAAAATAGGAGCAGTAGGATTTAATCCTTTCTTTTTTCCAGAAGGAGAAACTTTTTTAGGACTTCTACTGCCTTGACCTTGATTCCTTTCTTTGTTAGGAGAATTGCTCTCCACCTGAAACACTTCCTGATCTTCATCTACAATAACCAGCTGTTTATTTTGTTCATTCCCTTCCTCAATACTCTCCAAAGCTGCAAACTTGTTGGATACTTGAACTCGTCTTTCCCCTTGTATTTTCTGAGCCTTAGCATTACCAAAAGGAACAATTTCTTTACCTGTCTGCACTTGAGCATCATTATTCTTAGCACCAATTTTGACACGATTATCTTTTACTTCCTTCCATTGTTCTCCAGCTGCATTTACATTCCCCACAACTTTGCCACTTGAGAGAATCATCAAAGGCTGAGTAGTCTGCTTCTTATTGTTCTCCTTTACCTCTTCAGCTTGTTTGTTTTGGTTAGTAGCCATCAACTCTGGATGCAAACGCCAACACTCAATCTCCTCATGACATTGCAATTTACATTGTTTGCAATACGTAGGCATCATATCATATTTGATGGTGACCCATTCAGTCCTTATATCCCCAGTTGCCTCGTTCACTATATCTATTCTAACCTTCTTTGGAAGATCAGCTAGCAAATCTACCATGACCTTAACTCTAGCACAACTTGGACGAGTCTTGTTTATTGTAGCCATGTCTAGATGTAAAGGCTTACCAACAGCAGAAGCAAGGGAAAACAAGCACTCTTTAACAAAGTACGTTGGAAACAATCCTGGGAATGAAATCCATGCCATAGCCATAGGAGTTTCCTCCCCAGCCTTGAATTTAGCATCATATATGTGAGGTCTTAGTTGATATTCATTACCTGCCTTATCCGTAACATAATATGCTCCTTTGGATGAAAAATCAACGAAGTCCTTCCATAAAGTCAATCTAATGAGAACATGCCTATCTCTTAGTAATCCAATACTACATTCACCCTTGATACCACATTGATCTGGGACTATACGACGTATTTCATTGATATCAGGCCATCCATAAGCAAATTTTCCAACCACTGCATATTGGAGTCCTTCGATAACGTTCATTCTCTCAACTTCTGTCTCTGTAAACACGACTATAGGCTGCCCATTAAGAATTGATGCTCGTCTCAATGGGATGGGCTCGACAGAATTTTTTTGTTCATGCATGGCCGTATTTAATGTGCATGGTTTCAAGATTTTTGAATAATCTAATGGCTGGGTATTTGTGTTTAGGGAGGGGGAAGGCTAACCTGCCGTTGGCACAGGCTGGCCGCCGGCCGGTGAGCTCATAGAGAGCTTTCTCACTCTAGGTCACCAAGAATCGCCTAAATCGCTAGAGCTTCTCTCTCTAGCGTAGCGTAGGGTTTTCCTTTGCCTGTTCACTAAGACATTTTTTCTTTAAAATACTAACTTTCTCATATTTCTTGTTTTTCAGCAATCATGGAAGTTTTCTGTGAACTTCCCGACTTTTATGATTGGGCAGAAAAAAATATTGTCTGCCGCTCTTATGGAGAAAACATTCTAGAAGTTTCTATCCCAAAAGTTTCGCTGGAAAGTTAAAACCCACGGTACATTACTTTCTTTACCATGAATTTTTCGTTTTTTCCTTCTTATTTTAACATCCTTTGTAACTTTTAGGATTTGCCGTCTGTGGAGTTTGTCCTGTTTGCGCTCCTGCAGTTAAGCTGAATGTCGACACTGCTCAAGAGCGGATTTTGAGTGTGTCCTCTTCAAAGAGAAAAAAACAAACAATCTCGTGCCTCTGATGAAGAGGAGGAAGATAAAGGCTCTCTAGTGAAGAAACTTAAAGTCAGGAGGCATGTCGTCCTGGGTGATTAGTCCAATTGCTCCTTAGAAGCAGCTTTCAGGCTCCGTGCCTTTTCACTTAGTCGATGAGCATGGAGATGTCCCTCTAGACATTTCAAAAACTGAGAATGCTGATCCTGCCTTGAACCCCCTTCAAGTCTTACTGAGGGGCTTTTTGCTCAAGGATTTGAGGGTGAAGCAGAAGTGTTAGGCTTTATTTCTGAAGAGCCACCTCTTGTGACCCACTCTATGAGCCCATTGCTCCTGGCACTGCTCCTACTACTGCCCCCCATGGCTATTCCTTGTAACGAAGATGGCCCTTCCAATGGGAGAGGTATGAAATAGGTGATGATTGAAGTCCCCGAGGGCATGAACATATTGGAGAAATCCAACCGAGATGCGGTTTGGTTAAAACCTTTAATTGGCCCCCTTGAAATGGAGAAACTTAAATCCCACCCTTCTATCACTCTGATGAATGATGTTATTCATTCTGCTCTCAAGGCTATTTTTCTTCCCTTACCTTTTTCATCTCTCATGTCTTTAAGTATTTTCTCTTGCTTTTTTACAGATCAATTTAACAGGTAGAAAGCTGATGAGAAGAATAGCTTGGACTAAGCAGCAAGTTGTAGAGCTGAACACGGAAGCTGACAATTGGAAGGAGCAATTTGAGAGCCTCTTGTTAGAGAAGGACGTTACTTTGTAGCAACAGTTAAGGGTCACTACTGCTAAATTAGTAGTGTTGAAGGCTTCTGCTAATCATACAGAGAAGGCGAAGGATAAAATGGAAGCCACTTTTGCTGAGCAGCACTTAAGGGCTACTGAAGAGATTCGAAATTTAAAAGAACTTCTGAATCAAAAAGAAGTGTATGCGGGTGATCTGGTTTAAACATTGACTCAAGCCCAAGAAGATATCCGCACCTCTTCCGAGAAAGTTAATTTCCTTAAGGCTACTTTTAAACATTTGAAGGTTTCTTATGAAGTTTTTGAGGCTGAACAAGAAGACTTGAGGGCTGAAGTTGAACAATTGGAAAAAGATTACAAGGCTCTCGAGGATAAACTAACTCTTGATGTGAGTTGGGCCATCTTGAACACAAGTCTTCAAACTTTGATCGAGGCTAGCCAAAAAGGCTTTGACCTCGAAGTGGAGATTGCTAAGGCTAAGGATGAAATTAGAAGTACGCAACGCCAACGTTTCTCTACACCCGAGGATAAAAGTTCCAAGGGTAATTTAAGCAAAGACGGTTCAGAGGCTGATCCTGCTGATCCCAACCTTCATCATCTCCTCAAGTTGATCCTTTCGCTCCATCTGAATATGCTCCTTAGTTTTTTAAACAATGTTATTTGGATGTTTTTTTGGATGGTTTTTGGTTTGTTCCTTGGAAATTTTTATGAACATCAACATCAATATAACTTTATGTATGTTTTTGCTCTTTAATTTCTGAGCTTTTTCTTTGCATTATTCAAATAGAATGAATACTTTAATATGCCATAACTAAATATACACAGTCTTATTTATTAAAGAGGGCCCTTTTATATAAACTACACTGATGAAAATGATGTCTCATCTTCATATTGGTGTAACAATATAAAATATGAAGTAATTCGAAGAAGTTTTATTTGTACTTTTAAAATAACTATTTATGTACATCATTTCCGTAACTGCTTTCTCTATAGCAGGTTTACAAGTACGAGGATAATTATCCCGTGACTATATTTGTGGCCTTAACCTAATAGCTCTTGGGAGTTTTCTATTGAATCTTTGATTTTCCTGTTGATTCTTCAGTTCCTCACTTCCCACTCCATCTTTGAGCCTAAAAATTCAAAATATTCTTCAAGATTTTTTCTTTCGCCACTGAGCTATGCTTTTGTGGTTTACTTCCTCCATATGCATGGTCTATCCAGTGTTTGAGCTTTGAAGTATGAAAACTTGAACACTGGATAAACTCCCATCTACGGTCCTTTCACTGAAAAAGGAAATACTTGTAAAGAGTAGAATCCTATTATACCTGAAACTATATGTAGCCTGTTGTATTTAGGATAGTTCATTACTTGGTGTCCAAGTGCTATAGTTTAGTTAGGACTCATAAGCCTCATATGTGTGTGTGTGTGTGTGTGTATATATATATATATATATATATATATATATATATATATATATATATATATATATATATATATATATATATATTCATGTATCTATAACAGAGAGATCAGTAGACTCTTATCATGGTATCAAGAGCCATAGTGGCTTAACTGCCATCGTTTTTTTTTTCTCTTTCCCGTTATTGTAGCACTACAACAATACACCATGACTAAAGACATAGCCTCTTCCAGCAATAATATGATTTCATACCCTTCCACACCAAATCTTGCTCATCAACTGTCCGTAAAGCTCACGTCGTCGAATTTCCTGTTATGGAAGACTCAGTTTCTTCCCATGGTGTGTGGTTGTGGTCTTAACCATCATATTGATGGTAGCGAATCAGCACCAGCCGAGTTTTTAGATGATAAACAATCTAATCCAGCCTATAAATCTTGGGTTCATCAAGATCAACTCGTGTTGAGTTGGATTGTTGCTTCGGTTTCGGAAAGTGTTTTACCATAGCTGGTTGGAGCAAAAACTGCTCGTGAAGCCTGGGATAAACTTGTGACAGCATATGCGTCAGGTTCCAAGCCACAAGTTCGTGAACTAAAGACGCAACTGCATACTTTGCGTCGAGATAATGCCACCATTGAGAGCTATGTTCAAGGTGCCAAGGCGATTTCAGATAAGCTTGCTGCTCTGCAACACCCAGTCCATAATGATGAACTGTTGAGTTTGTACTTGCCGGTCTAGGCCCTGCATATCGCCCATTCACAAGAGCCCTTGAATCTCGTCATGAAGATATTTCGTTTGATGCCCTTTATGGCATGTTCTTGAACGAAGAAAGACAACTAAAAAGGGATGAAGCCCTTACTGTTATAGCTCCCACTGCTCATTACACTCAAAGCTCCTTATCATCCACACAAGGCCGTGGTAGAGGCCGTGGAGGTCGAGGTCGTGGACGTGCTGGTGGTCAAGGATATTCCCAGCAATTCCAGAATTGTAACCATCTAAACTCCACTGGTACACAAGCAAAATATGACACTTCTGGAATTATTTGTCACAATTGCGAAGGCAAGGGTCATAACGCACGAGTTTGCCCTTCGCCTAAGTCTACTAATGGTCCTAGAATTACTGGTCGTCCTTCTTCCAATTTAGCAAGCACTCCAACATATTCTAGACAGAATTGGTTGATGGATAGTGGCACCACGTATCATTTAATAGCTGATCTTGACAATTTAGCCATCCATTCCGAGTATCAAGGTCCAGAGGAAGTAACCTTAGGTAATGGTTCAACACTGCCCATCTCTCATATTGGAAAAGGTTCTATATCTATTTCTAATCGTAAATTTTCTCTTGATAACATTCTTCATGTTCCAGATGCCAATCAAAATTTATTGTCCATTAGTTCTTTTACTACCTCTAATCAGGTTTCTATTGAATTCTTTCCTAATTATTTTTTGATTAAGAATTTGAAAACGAGGGGCATTCTTCACAAAGGGCCGAAAGATGATGGTTTATATGCACTCCCAGATCTGCAGTCGCGTCTCTCACCTGGTTCCTATGCTGCTTCACTTGGTGTCTGGCATGCTCGCTTAGCTCATGCCTCTTATCCTACTGTTCCTCGGGCTTTGCCATCTTATAGTTATTGTTCTTCTACTTATAAGTCTCCTACTTTATGTCCAGCTTGTGCTGTTAGCAAGAGTCACAAAATTCCTTTTGTTGAGTCTAATTTTAAGGCCAATGGCCCTTTAGATTTGATTTGTTCTGATGTTTGGGGTCCGGCCCCTGTTCCTTCTAATGATGGCTATCGCTATTACGTTGTGTTCTTTGATCATTTTAGCAAATATACCTGGATTTATTTTCTCCAATTTAAATCTGAAGTATTATCCGTCTTTATCCAATTTCGGACAATTGTTGAAAAATACTTTGGTCGCCCTATCAAATCCTTTCAAGCAGATTAGGGGAGGGGGGGGGCGAGTTTCAAGCCTTAACTACTTATTTACGCGAGAATGGTATTACACAACGCTCTTCATGTCCCTACACCCCAGAGCAGAATGGTTGTGCTGAACGTAAACATCGTCATATTGTTGAGATGGGGCGTGCATTGTTAACACATGCTAATGTTCCAGAAAAATTTTGGCCTAATGCTTTTGAAACTGCTGTTTACACTATCAATAGACTTCCAACTCTCCATCTGAATCACAAATCTCCCTTTAAAGTTTTGTTTAACATGAATCCTGATTATTCTTTTTTGCGCACTTTTGGATGCTTATTCTTTCCTTGGCTTCGTCCATATACAAAAAGTAAGCTTTCAACTTGTTCTAAATCATGCATTTTCTTGGGCTATAGTAAGATTCATAAAGGTTACAAGTGTTTTGATCCATCTTCTGGAAAGTTTTATGTCTCACGTCATGTTGTTTTTGATGAACATGTGTTCCCATTTGCGGCTAAGGATGATGATACGGTGCCCACTACATCAACACATACAACTGATCCTATCACTATCCAGGTGCCATCCTCGATCCACGACCAGCACCCTTTAGAAGCTCCATGCGATGCCTCATGTGGACCTTCTTCTTCCTCAATGGAGCAGGCTTTACAGTTACACACATCAATATCTGCTGCTTCACCTGATGAGATAAGTGCATCATCAACGATATCTGCCTTATAGAAACCTGGACCTTTGTCTAAAGATCTTAGCAGTGTGTCTTCTTCTAGCCAAGGTTAGTCTAAAACTCATACCATGGTCACTAGGTCTCAAACGGGCTCTTTAAAACCTAAGCAACCTACATCCTTTGCTTCCAAGACCAATGAGGTTACAGATCCAACATGCTACTCTGAAGCTGCAAAATTTGCTCACTGGCGTCATGCAATGCATGACGAGTATAATGCACTTCTTCAGAATGGTACTTGGCAACTCGTTCCTCCATCAGAATCTCAAAATGTCATTGGGTGTAAGTGGATTTTCAAGACCTAAACAAAGCCTGATGGTTCTGTGGATCGTTATAAGGCCAAGCTTGTTGCGAAGGGATATCATCAACGTCCTGGTGTTGATTATGTTGACACCTTTAGCCCAGTAGTAAAACCTGCCACCATCCGCCTTCTCTTATCCTTGGGTGTTACCAATAATTGGCACATTACTCAACTTGACATCTCCAATGCATTTCTGCATGGTCACTTAGACGAGGTAGTGTATATGTCTCAACCCCCTGGGTTTGTGGATCCCAATTATCCTAACCATGTCTGCCTACTTAAACGATCTCTATATGGGCTTACACAAGCCCCTCGTATGTGGAACAAATGTTTGATAGATGCTTTACTTTCATATGGCTTCTCTGGATCTAAGACTGATTGTTCCCTCTTCTACTTCTCCTCTGGGCAAGAGAAGTTGTTTTGCTTAGTCTATGTTGATGACCTCCTTGTGCTAGGCACTAGTCCCACTCTTATTAGCTCTCTTATAGGCCGCTTGCAATTACAATTTGCTGTACGTGATCTTGGGCGACTATCCTATTTTCTGGGAATCGAGGCGTCATGGGATTCTTCTGGTTTGCATCTGTCTCAGCGCAAGTATGTCAATTATCTGTTACGCCGAACCCAAATGGACTCTTGTACTGCCATTTCCACGCCAACTACTGACCCATGTCGGTTGTCTGCTACTGAAGGAAACTCGTTTCATGATTCTACCTTATACAGAAGTACAGTTGGTGCACTGCAATATCTCACTTTCACGCGCCCGGATATTGCTTTTGCAGTGAATAAAGTGTCCCAGTTCATGCACAACCCACTGGATTCTCATTGGGTTGCTGTTAGACGAATTTTACGTTATCTTAAGGGTACTTCATCGCATGGCCTACATTTTGCTCGTCAACCATCTACTCTCTTACATGGCTATTGTGATGCGGATTGGGCTGGTTCTATTGACCATCGTAAGTCCACCAGTGGTTGTGCTATTTTTCTTGGAACTCATCTGATCTCTTGGGCATCAAAGAAGCAACGTGCAGTATCTCGTTCGAGGACTGAGGCAGAGTATCGCGCACTTGCCAATGCAGCCTCCGAACTCACATGGTTGGAGTTTCTACTTCGGGAAATTGGTTGTCTCTCTTCGTTTACTCCTGTGTTATGGTGTGATAATCTTAGTGCAACGTATTTAACTGTTAATCTAGTTTTTCATTCTCGAACCAAGCACATGGAGATTGATTTTCATTTTGTTAGAGATAAAGTGAAGAACAAAGCACTCTCAGTTCGCTATGTTGGCTCAAATGATCAAATTGCAGATGTTCTCACCAAAGGGCTGTCTAAGTTGCGCTTCCAGAGTTTAAGGGACAAGTTGAGCGTGCTTGCCAACCCTGCTCAACTTGAGGGGGTGTGTAAAGAATAGAATCCTATTATACCTGAAACTATATGTAGCCTGTTGTATTTAGGATAGTTCATTACTTGGTGTCCAAGTGCTATAGTGTAGTTAGGACTCATAAGCCTCATATGTGTATATATATATATTCATGTATCTATAACAGAGAGATCAGTAGACTCTTATCAATACTCTCGGGACTCGGAGGTAAATTTTAGATGATGACTGTTTAACCCATCCCATCAAAATTGTTGTAACCTAGACCGAGAATAATTAAGTATTATGCGTGTCTTTTGGGTGTAATGTCATCATTTGGTACGGGCTAGATTTTTGCCTATCTGTTTACCTTAAAAAAAATGAGCTTAACAATTAAAGATGATTTGTGGTTTTAAAGATACGTGATATATTCTAATACTAGTGATTATTTGAACAATATTGAGCTTAAATAAGAAGAAATAAAGAACCAAATTGATGTTGCTAGAACTGTAAGGGGCCTTGAGCTCGGCTATCTAGGAGCCTCGAGGTTAGCTAAGACTAATAAGGTATTAAAAATAAAATAAAGACAATAAAGTTGAAGAATATTTTGAGAGCACGTTAACAAGAAGAGTAAGAATGTTCTATTTCAATGAATGATCTTGTGCTTTACAGAATGATTGGAGTCTCCTTTATGTAGGAGGAGAAAACCTTAACATAGTACATTGCTCATAAAAGTAAAGAATTCTATTGGTACAGGTGCATAACGGCCTAGTATGGATCCGTACCATTTCGTACGACCCTTATCCTATAATTAATGCCCAAGTCCACGTGTCCTTGAGAAATTTCCGCTCTTTCTTGATTGACTTTGAGATAATGCCGCCCTTGATGCAGTCCGTGCTAGACGCTCGATCACCTTCCCCGAGGTAGGTGTCCCTCAACCGGATACGACACCCTCTTCGAGACTCTTGGACTCGGGCCTATAGCCCGATTTAAGCCTTCAAAATCATACTCTTCGATTTTGACCGTATACAGATAGTCCCTGCGTTTCTTAGAATAGAATGATATGAAACGACTTTGACCTTGATTTTCTTGAGCATCTTGTGATGATGTCATGCTCATGACATAAGCGTTCGAAGTGATCGAGACGTCCGGCCGATTTGTTCCCCCCAGAAGCATTGAATGCACCGCCGCTCCGTTTCCCCAGAGGCATTGAATGAGCCGTCAGTTTTGTCGTCATTTCCCTATAAATAAGGGATTACTTGAACCAAAACTTCACTCATTCTTTCTCCAACAGCCTTTAGTCCTTTCCCTTCTCTATATCCTCTTCTGGTCTCCTATTTTTATAGTTCAAACTTGTGGCCACAAGGTCATAAGGAAAAAACCTTGTAAGTTATGCCGTGGCTCTTTTTCAAAGCCTTTCCCCACTAAGTGGGATTATACTGAGTTGTTGTTGTTGTTGGCTCGAATCAATGAGGGGAGGGCATCGAATTCTTCCCTTATCGGAAGATATGTGGACTTTACACTGCTGCTCATCTCTCTTAACTTCAACTTGGTGTGGCGCTTCATTCCTTTTGCTTTCCATGGAGTGAGGCGGCACTATCTACTAATTTTTGCATCCCACACCGGTATAATGTCTCAAGAAGTGGCTTCACAGCTGACGAGTCCCATACTCGCCAAGTCTTTCACCAGGCCACAATTTTCTCCGCTTTAAAAGCTTTTGCTCTTTGATAGGCTATAGCCATTTATTCATCTATTGCTGTTTCGGAGGAGGTTCCCGAAGGTGCCGCTCTAAAGATCGAAATGGAATCCCTGAGGAAAAGGTTCTCGAAGATGTCGCTCCTGAGGATATACCCTCGAAAGTAATTAGGCCTTCGACTGTTGTTTTTGCTTCTTTGTTTCTGTGTAAGGGTCCGTCGCAGGATTTGTAAACATCTTTTGTTAATATAAGAATTTCTCCATTTTGCTTTCGATTTGCGTTGATATCACGCCCCAACCTCGGGAGGCACGACCGGCGCTCGATCGGGTGAACCCAACCAAGCAAGCCTTAACACATACTTCCTACCCCACTCTTTATTAATAATATAACCATGTTTCCCTTATTATTTAGGCAAAGAAAGGTAGTATATTCAACAATGATAGTTTATTCCATATTACAAGCTTAATCCATAGTTTAAGTTAGTTTCCGGAATTCCCATAAGGTTACAATATATACAAAGCAGGAGTTTATAATTACAACATAGTTTATGAGCCCCCACAACACCCATACATGACCCACACATATGTCTACAGAGCCTCAAAGGATACAAAAGATGAGTACGACAATGCCGGCAACAAGGCCCCGACTATACCTCAAAATGGAAGTCCACAACAACAACAAAAATATACAATACAACCCCTTCAAGGAAGAAGGGGCTCACCAAGATCTTTGAGAAGAAGGATGCTTCGCTACGCACGATCGGCACTATCCGCTATGGTGCCACCTACATTCATTTAAAAATGTAGCGTCCCCGGCAAAAGGGACGTTAGTACCATGGAATAGTACTAGTATGTATAACTAAACACCATTTTACTAGAAAGAACTATCAAGCGAGTACAAGAAAATTTCATGAATGAATCAAATATGAAAATCATACAATCGTTTACGTAATTTCCATAACTTAGTTTGGGGTATTTCTTTCATACGCTCATCATGGTTCTCGATACCACCGCTGTCTTGAGCGGAGTCCGATCACGACCCGATCGGCTAGGTTGCCTCATTGGAGGCATATATCTCAATCACCATTTCATTTCCCTTATCCGAAATTCAATATCAGCACATTACCACCATGTGTGCGGCATGGTGTCCGATCACGACCCGATCGGCTAGGCCGCCTTATCTAGGCGTTGAACCTTTCTCATTGGTCATCACATCTAAATCTTTATTTCACATATATCACATCAATTCGTTGGCACTTAGGGCCACCATTATCACATCGTTTTCCATTTTCAATCTTGCAAGTTGTGATCATAGGTATATACAAAAGTAATTCAAGTTGCAAGCACAGGTAAGTGAACACATAGCTAGCATGATTAATTCTCAGTTTCAATCTTGGCTTATAGCTTAAGCATTTCAACACATAATGGTATTCTTCATACTTCTCTAATTATCAAGAATGGTACATTACGTCACATTGAGACACACCCTTCATGTATATGTGTAGATAATTGCAAATCAATTAATGCTCAATAACAATCAATACATTAACCAACTAAAATCTTACCACACTTTCGTAAACGCCAACGGAGCTCATTTTCTAATAAAAAGGGGGTTTTAGCCATACATACCTCAATATAGCTTTCCTTACTCTTTACAAATTTCTGGAACTCTTATCGCTCCGATCTATTATGTAAGATTTACAAATTAATCCGAGAATTAGAGACGAGGTTGGGATTCTAGCTTGGTTAGAGCATAATATCAAACACTAAAGGTGCATTATGATCTTAGGCCCTCTTTGAGAGAAATTTCTATCCTTTTATACCCCAATTGCTCCCTTTTTAGTTTACTAGCTCCCAATAGCCTAAGTTTTTGATATGCATGCAAGGAATCAATTCTTATACCCATGAATTACCTCACTAATGACCCCCTTATAGCTAAGTGTAGATATAAGAACTGGGTGATGAGGCCTTACCTCTTGGGATAAAAATTTAATTGCCTTTGCTTGATTATCTTCAAGGATTTGGCAATGTTTCATGGAGCAATTTGATGGGGAGAACTTTCCCTCTCTAAGACCCCTCTCTCTCACTCTAGAAATGCTCAGAAACAAATGCTCAAAATGAGATATAATACCGAATATATCGATAGGGGGGTTGGGTTAAAAATTAGAAAATTGGAGCCCCGAGTCGGATCTGCGATCGCAAAGTGGAAATGCGGGCCGCAGATTGGACCGCAAAAAGGCTCCCAGAATTTGAACATTCTGTTAGGGTATGCGACGGAAATGCGGTCCACATACACAATTTGCGTTCGCATAATGCACCGCATTTTTGACCTCAAATTTAACTGGCACATGGACTCATTTTGCGATAGAAATGCGGTCCGCATATCAGTTATGCGATCACATAATGGACCGCATTTTGACCTCAATTTTAACCAAACCACTAACTCAATCTGCGGCAGAAATGCGGTCCGCATACTTGATTTACGATCGCATTCTGGACCGCAAAATAGCACTTTTCTGGAAAACTTTGATTCTTTGATTTTTGAATGCTTATATCAGTACAAAGGGTCCGGACCGCGGCGAAGAATTTTACACATTCCTAGCACATATCCGGAGCTCAACACTACGAGCTACTAGGTTTTGAGCACAAATTTTTACGGGGCCTTACATCCTCCCCCACTTAAAATCATTCGTCCTCGAATGAGGATCAAGGTTCACTTACTAACAGCCTTAGTGCAATCTTCTGCCCTTCCTAACCTGAAACATATTGCCAGTCCCAAATTTAGCTAACTCTCTAATTTTCCGAAAATTTTACCTGAGTTTCCTTTGTATGTAGGCCTATCCACCTGCCAGAGAGCCCCAGAATCATATCCTAACAGCACAAACATATTTCATAAACATAATATAACTAGTACAACATCAACTAAGGTCGTATAGGCAATCACATTACCATAGATCAAGCCAAAAGATAAGAGTTCATAGGAGCTAAATGCATTAAAGCTGTTATATGGCTAAGCAACACAATTGTGGATACTTCCTTTTCATCTCATCCTCGGCTTCCCAAGTAGCTTCCTCAACTTTCTGGTTCCGCCATAACACTTTCACGGATGCAATTTCCTTATTTCTCAATTTTCGAACCTGCCTAGCAAGAATGGCAACTGGAACTTCTTCATACGATAGCTCTTCATTAACCTCAATGGTTCCAACTGGCACAATGGTGGAAGGATCTCCCACTACCTTTCTTAACATAGACACATGAAAGACCGGGTGTACCAATGACATCTCGGGTGGTAGCTCAAGTTTGTATGCCACCTGACCAATCCTCTGAATGATTCTGTATGGTCCGACATACCTCAGACTTAATTTTCCCTTCTTTCCAAATCGCATGATACCCTTCATAGGGGAAACCTTCAAAAATACTCAATCGTCTTCCTTGAACTCCAAATCCCTGCGACGAACATCCGAGTAAGACTTTTGGCGACTTTGAGCAGTCTTCAACCTTTCTTTAATAACCTTAACTTTCTCCATGGCCTGATGCACGAGGTCCGACCCTATCAATTCCGCTTCTCCAACCTCGAACCACCCAATGGGAGACCTACATCTCCTACCATACAATGCTTCGAATGGTGCCATCTGGATGCTAGCATGAAGCTGTTGTTGTAAGAAAATTCTATGAGTGGCAAATGGTCATCCCAACTACCCTTGAAATCAAGAGTACAAGCACGCAACATGTCTTCAAGCGTCTGTATAGTCTGCTCTGCTTGCCCATCGGTTTGTGGATGAAAAGCTGTGCTAAGGTTTACCTGCGTACCCAAACCTTGCTGAAATTTCTTCCAAAAGTTGGCCGTGAACTGAGCCCCTCGATCTAAAATGATTGAGACTAGAGTGCCACGTAACCTGACTATTTCTTTGATATATAACTGAGCATACTGTTCCGTTGTGTTGGTAGATTTAACCGGCAAGAAGTGCGCTGATTTCGTGAGTCGCTCAACGATCACCCAAATTGAGTCGAACTTGCGCGGAGTGCGCGACAGCCCTACTACAAAATCCATATTGATCATCTCCCATTTCCATATTGTAATTTCTATGCTTTGAGCCAATCCACCGGGCCTTTGATGTTCGGCCTTCGCTTGTTGACAATTTGAACATTTTGCTACAAAATTCGCCACATCCCCCTTCATGTTGTTCCACCAATAAATCTCCTTGAGATCACGATACATTTTCGTAGAACCTGGGTGCACGGGATACCTGGATGTGTGAGATTCTGCCATGATCCTTTCCCGAAGACCGTTGATATCTGGAACACATGGGCGGTCTTGGTACCGTAGGGCACCATCATTCATGCCTAAGGAAAAAGCTGTGGTCTTGTGACTATGAATCCCTTCCATCAGCTGTGCTAGCAATGGATCACTAAATTGCTTTTCTTTCACCTCCGACACGAGCGACGATTCAGCTCTATTTTGCACAATTACCCCTCCTTCGCTAGAACCCGCCAAGCAAACTCCCAAATTAGCCAGCTGATGAACCTACCTTGCCAACGGTCTCTTGTTTGCCTCCAAATGAGCTAAGCTCCCCATAGACTTCCGACTAAGAGCATCCGCTACAACATTAGCCTTTCCCGGGTGATAAAGAATGTCGATGTCGTAGTCCTTAAGTAATTCCAACCATCTTCTCTGTCTCAGATTCAACTCCTTCTGCTTGAAAATATATTGGAGGCTCTTGTGGTCCGTGAATACATCCACATGGACCCCGTATAGATAATGTCGCCAAATTTTTAGAGCAAACACCACTGCCGCCAATTCTAAGTCATGAGTTGGGTAATTCTTTTCATGATTTTTGAGCTGCCTGGAAGCGTAAGCTATAACCTTGCCATGTTGCATTAACACACACCCAAGCCAGATTCTCGAAGCATCGCAATACACCACGAACCCCTCTGTACCCTCTAGCAGGGTTAATACCGGTGCTGTTGTCAACCTTGATTTCAATTCCTGGAAACTTTTTTCACAAGCATCGGACCATTGGAATTTAACTGCTTTCTGCGTCAACTTGGTCAATGGAGAGGCAAGAGTAGAAGATCCCTCCACAAATCTCCTGTAGTACCCAGCCAAACCCAAGAAACTGCGAATCTACATTGGAGTGGTAGGTCTAGGCCAATTCTTCACTGCTGCTATCTTTTGAGGATCAACCATAATTCCTTCCCTGGAAACGACATGACCCAAGAATGCGACAGATTCTAGCAAAAATTCACATTTTGAAAATTTCGCATACAATTGATGTTGCTGAAGAGTCTGCAAAACTGCCCTGAGATGGTCGGCGTGGTCCTCCCGACTTCGGGAATATACCAAAATGTCGTCAATTAACACTATCACAAAGGAGTCTAGAAAGGGCTTGAAGACTCGATTCATAAGATCCATGAAAGCTGCCGGGGAATTTGTTAACCCAAAAGACATCACCATAAATTCAAAGTGCCTATACCGAGTTTTGAAAGCTGTTGTTGGAATATCCCGCTCCCTTATTTTCAACTGATGATACCGGGACCGCAAATCAATCTTTGAGAAACATGTAGCACCTTGCAATTGATCAAACAAGCCATCTATTCTTGGCAGAGGATATTTGTTTTTTATTGTGACTTTGTTGAGTTTCCGGTAGTCAATACACATCCGCTGCGGTCCATCTTTCCTTGTTACAAACAAGACCGGTGCGCCTCATGGCGACACACTCGGCCGGATGAAACCTTTCTCTAACAAATCCTTCAATTGCTCTTTTAGCTCTTTCAATTCTGCCGGTGCCATTCTGTAAGGTGGAATTGATATAGGCTGCGTGCCTGGCATCACATCGATCCCAAAATCAATCTCCCTGTCTGGTGGAATCCCAGGGAGCTCATCTGGGAAGACATCCGGGAATTCATTCACAACTGGTACAGACTCAAGGCTAAGTGCCTCGACTTTGGTGTCTGCAACCCGAACTAGATGATAGATGCACCCCTTCTTGATCATCTTTGCGGCCTTAAGGTAGGAAATAAGCCGACCTCTAGGCACTACATTATCTCCCTTCCATTCAATAACGGGCTCATTAGGGAATTCAAGCCTAATAGTTCTAGTCCTACAATCCAGTTTGGCAAAGCATGAATAAAGCCAGTCCATCCCCATTATTACATCAAAGTCGACCATCCCTAACTCAACAAGATCGGCCGTGGTATTCCTACCCCGCACCATGAGAATACACCCCATATAGACTCGAGCAGCCAAAATTGACTCACCAACCGGAGTAGATACTGAGAATGGTTCATGAAGTTGTTCTAGTTCTATCCCGAATTCCATAGCAACAAAAGGGGTAACATAGGACAAGGTGGAACCGGGATCAATAAGTGCATACACATCCTTAGATTGGACAGTCAGAATACCTGTAACAACGTCTGGAGAGGCCTCTGTAGTCTGGCGACCACTCATAGCATAGAACCGGCTGGGTCCTCCTGAACTCTGCGCACCACCCCTAGCTGCACCACGCCCTGTGGGTGTTGGGGAACCTCGAGCTGGAGAAGGGGCTGAAGATGTAGCAGCTGCTGGACTGGAAGGCTGAGCTGTGCCCCTGCCCGCTCCCTGGCGGGATACACGACAATGTCTCTGGATATAACCCCTCATCCCACATCCATAGCATATAGGTAACTCCATGTAGCAAATCCCCGAGTGCATGTTCCCGCACTTGGGGCACGGGGACCTCTGCTGCTGCTGGGACCTCTCTCCTGATCGACCCCGCTGATGGGATCACTTGGTTCCCTGACCGGGCCTGAAACGACTCCACTGCTGCTGGTTGGGCCCTGATGGCGGTGCACTAGCTGAAGACTGGGCAATAGACTGGGAAGGCCCTGATGATCCTCCCCTGAAAGCTGATCTTCCCCCACCTTGTGACTCTCCCATGTTGCCCGTGGACCGGGCCTTGCTGTTACCATCTCTCTCCATTCTGTTCTTCAACTTACGGCTCTCTGTGGCCAGGGCAAATGCGACCATCTTCCCGTAGTTCATATCAGAAGTCAATGCAGCCATAGAAGCTTCATTAATGGTTAAAGAATTAAGGCCCTAAACAAATCGGCGCACTCTGGCCTCCATTGTGGGCAACATATGAATGGCATACTTGGACAAGCGAGCAAACTCCATGTGGTACTCCCATACACTCTTGTTACCTTGCTTTAAATTCTCAAACTCTGCTGCACGGGCTGCCCTTGTCTCAGCAGGCAGGAAGTGATCTATGAAGGCATCTGCGAACTCACTTCACCTGGCCGGAGGGCTCCCCTCCTCGCGGGAATCCTCCCATAACTCAAACCATGCATAGGCCACCCCTTTCAGACGGTAGGCAGCCAACTCTACTCCCTCTATCTCAGTTTCACGCATCACCCTGAGGGTCTTGTGCATCTCATCAATGAAATCCTGGGGGTCTTCTTCTGGATTGGTACCCGAAAATAATGGAGGGTCTAACTAAAGAAATCTGTTCACTCTGGAACTGGTGGAATCCCCTTGCTGGCTAGATGATGAAATGGGTGCAATACCTGACCTCTGGGCCTGAGAGGCCACTAGCTGGGTTAACATCTGAATAGCTCCCCTAAGATCCCCGTCGGAAATACCAGAACCAGAAGCTGGGGCTGGAGGCGGGACAAGAGTATCAACGGGAGGGATAGTGGTGCCCTCCGCAGGTGTAGGAACTGGGGTAGTCTGCTCTGGAATAGTGGGATCAGGCAGAGTAATAGTAGGGCGACTACCCTCACCCACAACATCAAACATTGAATCATCAGTCACTCCTGAGGTGGCATTGGCTATTTGGCCAATTCTCGCTTTCTTCTTAGGTGCCATTTACTGAAAGATAAAACAACGCACTGATTAGGGAGGGAACAGTTTCACCGCACGATCCAGAATATCAAAGAAGGGTGGAATTCCTAAATGTCCAAATAGCCTCCAACTTATAGATGTGGTCGACTACACACCGATAAGAAGGACTCTACTAGATACGACTCCGAGACATCCTAGGATACTTTAAAACCTTAGGCTCTGATACCAAGTTTGTCACGCCCCAACCACGGGAGGCGCGACCGGCGCTCGATCTGGTGAACCCAACCAAGCAAGCCTTAACACACACTTCCTAGCCCACTCTTTATTAATAATATAACCATGTTTCCCTTATTATTTAGGCAAGGAAAGGCAGTATATTCAACAATGATAGTTTATTCCATATTACAAGCTTAATCCATAGTTTAAGTTAGTTTCCGAAATTCCCATAAGGTTACAATTTCTACAAAGCAAGAGTTTATAATTACAACATAGTTTATGAGCCCCCTCAACACCCATACATGACCCACACATATGTCTATGGAGCCTCTAAGGATACAAAAGATGAGTATGACAATGCCGGCAACAAGGCCCCGACTATACCTCAAAATGGAAGTCCACAACAACAACAAAAATATACAATACAACCCCTTGAAGGAAGAATGGGCTCACCAAGATCTTTGAGAAGAAGGATGCTCCGCTACGCACGATCGGCACTATCTGCTATGGTGCCACCTACATTCATTTAAAAATGTAGCGCCCCCGGCAAAAGGGACGTTAGTACCGTGGAATAGTACTAGTATGTATAACTAAACACCATTTTACTAGAAAGAACTATCAAGCGAGTACAAGCAAATTTCATGAATGAATCAAATATGAAAATCATACAATCGTTTACGTAATTTCCATAACTTAGTTTGGGGTATTTCTTTCATACGCTCATCACGGTTCTCGATACCACCGCTGTCTTGAGCGGAGTCCGATCACGTCCCGATCGGCTAGGTTGCCTCATTGGAGGCATATATCTCAATCACCATTTCATTTCCCTTATTCGAAATTCAATATCAGCACATTACCACCATGTGTGCGGCATGGTGTCCGATCACGACCCGATCAGCTAGGCCGCCTTATCTAGGCGTTGAACCTTTCTCATTAGTCATCACATCTAGATCTTTATTTCACATATATCACATCAATTCGTTGGCACTTAGGGCCACCATTATCACATCGTTTTCCATTTTCAATATTCATCTTGCAAGTTGTGATCATAGGCATATACAAAAGTAATTCAAGTTGCAAGCACAGGTAAGTGAACACATAGCTAGCATGAATAATTCTCAGTTTCAATCTTGGCTTATAGCCTAAGCATTTCAACACATAATGGTATTCTTCATACTTCTCTAATTATCAAGAATGGTACATTACGTCACATTGAGACACATCCTTCATGTATATGTGTAGATAATTGCAAATCAATTAATGCGCAATAACAATCAATACATTAACCAACTCAAATCTTACCACACTTTCGTAAACGCCAACGGAGCTCAATTTCTTATAAAAGGGGGTTTTAGCCATACATACCTCAATATAGCTTTCCTTACTCTTTATAAATTTCCGGAACTCTTATCGCTCTGATCTATTATGTAAGATTTACAAATTAATCCGAGAATTAGAGACGAGGTTGAGATTCTAGCTTGGTTCGAGCATAATATCAAACACTAAAGGTGCATTATGATCTTAGGCCCTCTTTGAGAGAAATTTCTATCCTTTTATACCCCAATTGCTCCCTTTTTAGTTTACTAGCTCCCAATAGCCTAAGTTTTTGATATGCATGCAAGGAATCAATTCTTATACCCATGAATTACCTCACTAATGACCCCCTTATAGCTAAGTGTAGAAATAAGAACTGGGTGATGAGGCCTTACCTCTTGGGATAAAAATTTAATTGCCTTTGCTTGATTATCTTCAAGGATTTGGCAATGTTTCATGGAGCAATTTGATGGGGAGAACTTTCCCTCTCTAAGACCCCTCTCTCTCACTCTAGAAATGCTCAGAAAAATGCTCAAAATGGGATATAATACCGTATATATCGATAGGGGGGTCGGGTTAATAATTAGAAAATTGGAGCCCCTAGTCGGATCTGCGATCGCAAAGTGGAAATGCGGGCCGCAGATTGGACCGTAAAAAAGCTCCAAGAATCTGAACATTCTGTTTGGGTATGCGACGGAAATGCGGTCCGCATACACGATTTGCGGTCGCATAATGCACCGCATTTTTGACCTCAAATTTGACTGGCACATGGACTCATTTTGCGATAGAAATGCGGTCCGCATATCAGTTATGCGATCACATAATGGACCGCATTTTGACCTCAATTTTAACCTAACCACTGACTCAATCTGCGGCAGAAATGCGGTCCGCATACTTGATTTGCGACCGCGTTCTGGACCGCAAAATAGCACTTTTATGGAAAACTTTGATTCTTTGATTTTTGAATGCTTAGATCAGTACAAAGGGTCCGGACCGTGGCGAAGAATTTTTCACATTTCTAGCACATATCCGGAGCTCAACACTACGAGCTACTAGGTTTTGAGCACAAATTTTTACGGGGCCTTACAGTTGAACTCCATTATGCCCTCGTTCGTGAAAAATCCAAGTGTATAACTCTAAAGATTGGTCTGAATATTGGACCTAAAACATAATAAACCCTTAGGTTTTTAATTGACTAATCTAATACTTCTTAAAGTTTTTCGTTAACCCTCGGACTAAGCTTGGATTGATTTGATGTGAACTTAGGTCACCAGGGCTTCCGAGTCCGAATTGAGTGAGAGCAGGGTCTCGATTTTTAAAATAAAGCTAGCCTTTTTAGGCTTCGTTGGTAGTCCTCTAGTGAGTATTTCCTCGAACTCGGATAGCCTTTGGACTTAGTAATCGGGTGAGCGCTTGCCCGAACTTCGAAATAGAGATGGCCATTAGGCTTTACAGATAGTCCTCGAGTGAGAATTTGCTCGAACTCGAGTAGCCCTTGGGCTTAGTAATTGAGTGAAAATTTGCTTGAACCTGAAATAAAGATAAGCCTAAGGCTTTATAGATAGTCCCCGAATGAGAACTTTCTCGAATATGGGTGGCCCTTGGGCTCAATAGTCGAGTGAGCGTTCTCTCGAACTCGAAATAGAGATAGCCTTTAGGCTTTATAGATAGTCCCCGAGTGAGTTCGATATAGAGATAGCCTTTAGGCTTTATAGATAGTCCCCGAGTGAGAACTTGCTCGAGCTCGGGTAGCTCTTGGGCTTAATAGTCGAGTGAGTGTCCACTCAAACTCGACTTGTATACTGTCCTTGATGATTTCTGACAAACTCTTTCTTGATGCCTTGGTCCTAATGTCAACATCGTAACATCAGCGGTTGAAGTGACTGAAGGGTTGCTTTTTGTACGATTCCCAAAATCATTAATTGTAGGCGGCTGACGGTCGACCTTCTAGCTTCCTCATCACATTTAAACGATCTTTATAAATAGACAAATCCCATAACCTTGCAAATTTTATTTCCTTGGTGTTTCCACAGTCTTGTTTAGCCTTTTCCAATCTCCCTGATCTCTCCTTTCTCTTTTCTAACAACATCTTCCATCTTTTCGGATATTTTGCTTAGAGATGGCAAAAACTTCTAAATCTGTTCCTCAAAAGGAAAAAGATCCTTCATCTTCTCGATCGACCAAGAGAAAAAGGGTAGTGCCACCTCATATCGAGGAATACATCCCCCCGCCGTGTAAGATAACATTCGATTTCAGGATCGAAAAACCTGTTTCCACGCCAGGCCGATGCGAGCCTATGTCTCTATATGTTTGTTTGGTAACCAAGACCGAACTTGATCAAGTAAAAGAGGATTGCGGATGGGACGATAATAAAAAAGGTAGTCATCCCTTTCTCTGAGGAAGATATAACCACGTACAAAGCGGGGTCCTTGAGTGTATATACTTACCCGTTTACGTTGGGCCCTGCAATTCCGACCCAGGGTCCCCCAAACCCGGTTATCCTCGACCTTTGCCAACGGTTCCGGGTGACACTTGGCCAGATCTACCCCTCCTTCTGGTGAATTGTTTACTTACTCAAGTTCTTTTCGAGCCAAAAGAAGGGGATGTCCTTTATCCTCGATCACTTGATCAGATTGTATAGTCCTCGACTTTATCGGGGAGGCTTGATAAAGCTGAAACGCTGATCCTTAAAATCTCTGTTTGC
Organism: Nicotiana attenuata; assembly: GCF_001879085.1. Classification (NCBI taxonomy): domain Eukaryota; kingdom Viridiplantae; phylum Streptophyta; class Magnoliopsida; order Solanales; family Solanaceae; genus Nicotiana; species Nicotiana attenuata. The sequence continues at coordinate 28,192,912 of NC_031994.1, forward strand.
TAGTATTGACGAGGACAAAGACCGTTGTTGGATGAGCTGGTTTGTCCGAGTCCAAACCTCCGATCTCATTCCTGTTGACTGAATGCCGTTCCCCGAGAAGTGGAACATGAATCGTGAGTATACCCTGCTTCCTTTTCTTTTCCCGACTTTATATTTTCCTTTGACCTTAATTGTTTGCTATGGTATCGCTGTTGCTTGGTTTCTTGGTGGGGTCCCGGACCTCGAGGGCTGAGTCCAAAAGCTGGCCTCTAACTTCCCTTGCTCGGTGCGTTGCTAGCGAGATTTGGCCAAGGGTCGATGGGAGGCAAAAAACCATGATGAGTTCTTCGTTCGTTTTGGTTATAGGATACTGACCTCGATTTTACGCAGGTCTTAGGGACGCTGTTTCATTGAGGTCGGCCCCAGTTGGTGAAGTGGAAGCTTTGAAACCTTCCAAAGAAAGAAAAAGAAGAAGAGAAACATCTGACAACCCCCCGAAGCCAAAGAAGAGTGCGGTTCGAAAGCCTAAGGCCGATACGGTGGCCTTATCCCTAGAAATGGCCCAACACCTTCGGGAACATGCGGAAGAAGAGGATGATGATTGCCTGCTGATAAACCGTAAAAGAAAGAATGCTGATACTTCGAAGCCCACTGAACCAGCGGTGGCTGATGAGGCCCACTCCATGGTTGAAGAAATCTCCGAAGGGAGTTCAAACAGGGTCCCCGGACCATCATCCAGAAAGAAGGCGCCTTGTTTGGGAGATCATTACGAGGGCGAGGCCAAACACCCTGACCCCGAGCTCATTCAAGTGAAAGAAAATGCCCCGAGCGGATCGATCGGGGTGATTAACGTGGATGATTCTCCCATTGGCCCCGAGTTCTCTGAGGGGTTGATCCGGGAGTCTGCGAACAAAATACCCTCTGGAGTGGGAGTAAATCAAGAAAGGCACGACATCCTAGAAGGGCATGACATCTTTTGAGAATGTCTCCAAGGGCCCGACGACGGCCTCGACCCCGATGCTTCTTTCATTTTTAATGAGGTAAATAGACTCTTTTGAATAAGCGAGTCTTTTGTTTATTGCGCCTTTGTTTTATCTGTTCCGGATCTGACTTCCTTCTTTTTCATGAAGGCTATGATGCTCCAGAAGAGGGAATTTTCAAAGTCCCGAGACAATCTTGCTCGGTACGAGGCCGAGATCAAGAAGGCTTCAGAGGAAAGGGACGCCGTAAAAGCCTTATATACAAAGAAAGCGTTGGAGATTCATAATCTTCAACCTGAGTTGACGCGGGTGTGCCAAGATCAAGCCGAGTATGTTGAGAAGGCAAGATAGTTCCTGAGAGTTTGTCACATAGTTGTTTTGTTTTAGTGGCTGACATCATTAAATTTCGCAGTTCAGTTAGAAAGCCGAAGTGGAGGCACAACTTCGAGAGGAGCTTAAGATAAAAGAAGCTGATGCCCTGAGGTTGAGGCGAGGTATGGATGATCTCGATTATGAGAAGGACACTCTAAAAGAACTGTTATCCTCGCTCGACTACCAGCTTCGAGGTGCGAAGGAGGAGAGTCTAGCTCGGGGTCTTATAATCGAGGAGCTAAAAACCAGATCTGCTGCTGAGCTGGCCTAGGCCAAATCTGATGCTGCGGATGTTATGGACTTTTATCGAGCTGACGCCAGAAGCCGCTAATGCCCGGGCAAGGGAAATTTCTTCTACGGTGGAGGATAAGTTAGCAAATGCTCTGGACCATGCTAGACGACAATCTCGGAGGATGATTCTTGAGGAGACACATGCTCGTGGCTTCGATCTTTCAGCCGATATCAAAGCGGAGAAGGTTTTGGAAGAAGAGACGGCCTCCCTACTTTTCGATTAGGATGATTCGGCCAGTGCCTTTGAAGGTGAGGGAGACGGGGATGAAGCCGCCGAGGATGAGACTCCCCGAGATGTGACTCCTGATGATGCAGCTACTAAGGATGTGACCCCGGAGTAGTTTTAGGTTACTCTATTTTGCTTTTTTGTAGACCCCCCTTGTGCAAATATTCCCTGTAATCATCTTATAGAAATACAGAGGGGAACTTTTGTCTTGTGTTTAGTTTGAGCTGGATTTAACATTGTCTTTTTTTTATGAAAAAAACTTCGTTTGAATGACCAATCCGACTATTGGTCGTTAAGGCTCGGGGTGTCATAAACCCTTAAATATTTATCGATAAATATAATAATCTTCGAGCTAAGTTTTTAAATCGATCCAAGGTAAGCCCTGGATATTGTGAATCCTTGAGTTCGGATCGGAGTCTCGAGCTATAAGTTCCTGACTCTCAAGCTTTTCGAAGTTGGCCCTTGGGCTCTTATACATCAGCCCTTAGGCTCTTTTTAGATTGGCCCTTAGGCTCTTTTAAGATTGGCCCTTGGGCTCTTTAAGTTGGGCCGATTCAGCCTCTAAGTATGGCTATATAATTTTTCCCTCATTTTGGCTTAAAAGACTTAGTGAAAATTTCATTATGCCTTAGCACGTGTTTTTCGTACCCGTGGGTTTTCGAAGGTTTAACGTATCGGAACCTTATAAGTGATTTGTTTGTGTAAACATAATCGAACACCTCTTGAGGTGTTTTCAAGGGTCGATATTATCGAATCCTTTGGACGAGGGCTGAAATTATCGAAGCCCTTTGTATTTAGATTTTTGCCGAGGGTAGCCTGATTTAACCGGTTTTCAATGTTTGAAGGCCTTTAATTTATAGCTGAAGTCAGGCGTCTCTGAGCCGCATTATTTGGCCGTAGCCTTTATATGACTGTAGTCTTTAGTATGGCCGTAGCCTTTATATGACCGTAGTCTTTTAGTATGGCCGTAGCCTTTGGGTATGCCACTTGGACTTGTTACCTGATAACTTCCCGAACTTGTTCGAGCAGTTAAATCCTGAGAATATTGGCCTTGGCCTTTGTTTCGAAGGGGTGCCTCTTTGAGGTCTTTATTAATTCGAATTTTGATGGTAGTCCCTAAGTATTCAGGGTGCTTTTATGTTTTGGCTTTTAAGACGTTTCCTGTAGGATTGTAAGTGTAGATCTCGTATGGACACAAAATATTTTTGATATATTCTGAATGTTTCTTCAAATAGTTGGTACATGCGTACATGCTTTGCTGCCGGGGCTCGACTATTCTATATGGACACGACTCGTCTGACCATTTGGTCCATTACAAAGTTTTCCTATCGGGGTCCATTTAGGCGTGAAATATTTTCGCAAAAAATGTAGCCTCCGAAGGTGATGCCCCCCCAGTATTCGAGGTTGATTGAAAAGAAGCCTTGAATACTCGTTGGCCGTTCCTCGGGTAGCATGTAGGTGTTTCCTCGTTAAAATCTAGCAGGTAAAACCCATCTGGGACAAAATCTGAGCTAAGGGAAAAAGAGTGCAATGCATGCTCTATAACCTCCGGCCTTCGTGTAGGAGGGGGTGTTCTCGAGAGCCCGAGCCTTTGAGAGCTTCCATTGTGCCGAGCCTACAAGTTCCTTTATCAACGACCTCGAGGTCTTGTTTTCCATGACCATGATATTTCCGAGGACCTTGTTCTGGTTGGGGATGATCTCGGTGCCCTGATCTGATACCGCGAAGGCCGAGAAGCTCAGTCATTCCAACTCCGAGGGAGCGCTTTTCTGGAATGAGCTTGGTGCCGAATTGCCCTGAACTGTTGACTATTTCCTGCAAATGAGTTAAATTGGTCCTCTGCGCACAGGGACTTAACCAGTCATATCATCAATATAAGTTTTACCTGTTTTTTGTTTGAGCGAATCCCTGTCATATCAAAGTAATGCAATCTATATCATCAACGAGAGATTAAATGAGTATTTTCCTGAGAGCAGGGATTGATCCCGTTCTCAGGTGTACCTTTCTTTTCAGCGGTTAGCTTGGTAGCATCAGGATTTTCGGGAACAATGGGGGTTCGAGAGTCTGGGAATTCCTTTCTTCGTCTCCGATTACCTGTTTATTCCGCTTCCATTGATGCTCAGAGCGTTACTGATACTTAGCCACCTGCTTACCTTTGGAGGTCGATATCTTCGAGATCAAGGGTTCTAGTGTCGGCACCACTTCCTCGATTGCAAAAATCTCTTTTGCAGCATGCTGTTCTCCATGGACTGTCTTTACTCCTTCCTTTGTTGGGAACTTCATCATTTGGTGGAGGGTCGATGGCACCGCCCTCATGCTATGGATCCACGACCTTCCGAGCAAAGCATTATATCTCATGCCACCTTCAATGACACGAAATTTGGTGTCTTGTATGGTTCCGGCCACGTTGATTGGGAGGGTGATTTCTCCTTTCCTTGTTTCTCTTGCCATGTTAAAGCCATTCAAGACCCGATATCCTAGTATGATTTGGTCGGGCAACCCGAGCTGCTTCACGACCTTGGACCTGATTATATTTGCCGAGCTACCTGGATCTACGAGAACACCTTTTACTTGAACTTTATTCAAAATGATAGAAATTACTAGTGCGTTGTTGTGAGGTTGAGATAAGTCCTCGATGTCTTCCTCGCTGAATGTAAGGGTGTCCTCAGGCAAGTAATCCCGAGTTCACTTTTCCCTTGTGATGGATACTTTGGTGCGTTTGAATATTGGTCCCTGCGGGACGTCGACTCCGCAAATGATGATGTGAACGACATGTTGGGGTTCTTCATGTTCATTTTTCGTATTTACATCTCTTTCTCTGAAATGGTTTTTGGCTCGGTCGCTGAGAAATTCACGAAGGTGCCCCTCGTTGAATAACCGGGCTACCTCCTCCCTGAGCTGTCTGCAATCTTCGGTCTTATGTCCGTGAGTACCATGGTACTTACACATTACGTTGGTGTTTCTCTGAGAAGGATCCGTCTGTATGGGCTTGGGCCATCTAGTATCTTTAATTTTGCCAATGGCTGAGACGATACTTGATGCGTCTACGCTGAAGTTGTATTCTAATAATTTGGGAGCCTCTACTGGTCCTGAGCGCCTGTTAGGCCCGATTTTGCTTATGAATCCCCAGGTGCTTTGGCCTCGATCCATCCTTCGATCATTCCAAGGTTTATTCCGCTTTAAAAAGTTCCTTCTGTCTTTGACATACGGCTATATCTTTCCTTGTTGAATCTTGATCCTCGGTCTGTATCCTCGGGGGCTTGGCAGCGAACCTGTTTGGGTGAACCGAGCCCGAGGGGGCTCCCAGCTGGTCATCCTCGACCCTAATTTTTGACCGGTACTGATTGTGCACGTCCGACCATATTAGAGCTAGATATTCGATCAAGTTCTGCTTCAGCTGTCGAGATGCTATCGAACTTCTCTCATTCAAAACTTGCATGAAGGCCTAAACTGCCTAGTCATCGGAATTTGGAGGTAGTTCCATCCTTTTCATCTGAAATCGGGACACGAACTCCCTGAGCATTTCGTCGTCCCTTTTTCTTATTTTGAAGACGTCCGATTTTCTCGTGGCCACCTTTTTGGGCCCGGCGTGTGCCTTTACGAAGGCATCCGCCAACATAGCGAATGAATCAATGAAGTTAGGAGCTAAGTTATGATACCAAATCATAGCTCCTTTCGACAGCGTTTCCCCAAACTTTTTTAATAATACCAACTCGATTTCATCGCCGTTCAAGTCATTCTCTTTTATTCCACAAGTGTATAAAGTAATGTGTTCATTAGGGTCAGTTGTTCCATTGTACTTTGGTATATCGGGTATGTGAAATTTCTTGGGGATAGGCATTGGAGCCTCACTCGAGGGGAAAGGTTTTTGTATGAATTTTTTGGCATCAAGGCCCTTTCGAACTGGAGGTGCTCTGGGTATCTGGTCTACCCGGGAGTTGTAAGTTTCCACCTTTTTATTGTTGTCTTCTATCTTATTTTCTCCTGACTCAATTCTTTTAGTTAGTTCCTCAAGCATTTTCATGATCGTAGGGTCAGTCCCCAAGCCACATTCATCGGGCCTTTCGAGCAGTGGCTCGTGCGGCATGTTTACTGGTTCGGCAGTGTTAGGGGTCCTGTTCTGACTTTGAAGTTGAGCGATGGCGATCTGCTGAGCTTGCAACATCTTGAATATCACTTGGAGGCTGACTCCGCCTTCTTCCAACCCTCGTGCTTCTTGGCCTCCGGCCTGGGTTTCCCTGTGTGCATTTCTTACGGGGTCTGCACCTGCGTTCATGTTCAAAGCATTGTGGGAGCTAATATCAACTGGCTCCATGTTTGGCACTCCCCCAAGGTTTACGAGTGGTACACCGAACCCTATGCCGCTATTTTCTCCAAGTCCTTCACTGTCGTGAGCAGGTGCGTTTTGTGTGCTAGACATGATTAAGCCTGAAATCAAAGAAGCTTTGACAATAAAAGTGTGAAGAATAACGTGTGTTATTAGAAGACTAGCACTAAAATAATAACTATTATCTTTAGCCCCACAGTGGGCGCCAAACTGTTTACCTCAAAAAAAGAGCTTAACAATTAAAGATGATTTGTGATTTTGAAGATACATGATGTATTCTAATACTAGTGATTATATGAACAATATTGAGCTTAAGTAATAAGAAATAAAGAACCAAATTGATGTTGCTGGAACTGTAAGGGGCCTCGAGCTCGGCTATCCAGGGGCCTCGAGGTTAGCTAAGAGTAATAACGTATAAACAATAAAGTAAAGACAATAAAGTTGAAGAATATTTTGAGAGCACGTTAACAAGAAGAGTAAGAATGTTCTATTGCAATGAATGATCTTGTGCTTTACAGAATGATTGGGGTCTCCTTTATATAGGAGGAGAAAACCCTAACATAGTGCATTGCTCATAAAAGTAAAGAATTCTATTGGTACAGGTGTATAACGGCCTAGTACGGATACGTACCATTTCGTACGACCCTTATCCTATAATTAATGCCCAAGTCCACGTGTCCTTGAGAAATTCCCGCTCTTTCTTGATTGACTCTGAGATAATGGAGCCCTCGATGCAGTCCGTGCCAGACGCTCGATCAGCTTTCCCGAGGTGGGTGTCCCTCAACAATATACGACACCCTCTTTGAGTCTCTCAGACTCGGGCCTATAGCCCGGTTTAAGCCTTCAAAATCATACTCTTCGATTTTGACCGTATACACTATCATCTAAAATAGTTAGTAAAATTTAAATGAACAAATACGAAATGAACTTTGAGATACTTGACCATGGATACTTGCTCAAAAGTAGTATTTCTTCAAGTTTAACGCATTCTAATTGGAAGGTAACATTTTCCCTTCCTTGGTCTCCAACTCATACGCTTCTTGTCCAGCAATGCCTTTAACTCGATATGGCCCTTCCCAATTCGGACTCAATTTCCCTGCATTTACCAATAGTGTTGATTGAAACACCTTCCTAAGAACAAAGTCTTAATCTTAAAATATCAAGATTCTCTCTTCTGTTATAATATCGGTCAATCCTTTGCTTTGGCACTGCCATCCGCATAAAGGCTACTTCCCTTTGCTCCTATGTCAAATTCAAATTTGTACGAAGTTCTTCCTCATTTGATGCTTAACTTGTATGCTCAAACCTCGTGCTTGGCTCCCCTATTTTCACTGAAATTAATGTCTTAGTACCATAAACAAGTGAAAATGGAGTCTCTCCCTTGTTTATTTTTGGCGTATCCTAAAGGCCCATAACACCACAGGTAGCACTTCAGGCCATCTGCCTTTTGATTCTTCCAACCATTTCTTTATATTATCGAAAATAATTTTATTTGTCGACTCTGCTTTTCCATTAGCTACAGGATGATACGGTGCCGAAGTAATTCGTTTAATTGTCCAACTTTTGAAAAAATCAATAATCATTGCTCCCACGAATTGTGGTCCATTATCACATATGATTTCCCTTATAACCCCAAATCGACATATTATATTCCTCAAAATGAAGTTGACTGCTTCCTTTTCTCGTACCTGCTTAAGGGCACCTGCCTCCACCCACTTAGAGAAATAATCAGTTAAATTAATAAAAACCATACCTTTCAAGGTGCTTGAGGCAGAGGACCTACCATATCCATTCTCCACTATATAAACGACCATAGTGCGATAATTGAATGAAGCAACTTTGCTGGTTGATGCATGTTATTTGCGTACGTTGGCATTTATCGCATCTTTTTTACGAAGTTTTCCGCCTCATCTTCCATCTGTGGACAATAATACCCTGCTCTTATTAGCGTTTTTACTAATGACCTTCCACCATCATGATTTCCACAATATCCTTCATGTACCTCTCACATTACGTACTCAGTTTGTCAGGGTCCAAAGAATCAAGCTAAAGATCCTCCAAACTTCTTTCGGTACCGATTTCCTTCTACCAAACAATATCGAGCTGCTTTTAATAGCAGAAACTAGGATTGCTTCTTATCCTCAGGTAATATATCATATTGTAGGTAATTCACAAATTCATTTTTTCAATCCTATATTAAATTATTAAAATTTACCTCGTTCTTGTTTTGATCGAGTGCTGAGTGAAACAAGTGCACCAACATTGCATTTTCTATGTGTGACACATCAGCTACTGATCCCAAATTTGCTAATGTATCAGCTTCCGCCTTCACTTCTCTCGGTATATGAACAGCTTTTCATACTCAAAACTGACGTAATAATTCTCGCACCTTTTCTAAATGTTTTTGCATTCGTGTTTCTCTAAGCACATAACTCTCTTGCATTTGATTTACCAGAAGTTGTGAATCACTTTTGATTTAAAATTGTTCAATCCCCATCTCTCTTGCAAGTTCCAAACCTGCAATTATTGCCTCATACTCAGCTTCATTATTAGTTATTGGATAATATTTTATTTCTTTCCTAATAATTTCTCCTGAAGGTGAAATTAAGACAACAACCAAACCTGCTTTTTTCACATTTGAAGATCCATCTGTGTATAATGTCTAAGTCCCCATACTAGATCCGGTAATTACTTGTACCTCATTTCAGCTTCAGGAAGTAAGCTTGAGCTAAAATCTGCTACGCAATCTTTCACTAAGTTCTATTCCCAATTTGGCTAATCTTTCGAATAATTCATGTTTATGTAAAATATTCCTTAACGGAAAAGCAATTACGACAGAAATAGGATGGAATTGAAAATAGGGTCGTAACTTTCTTGATGCCATTATTAATGATACTGTTATTTTTCCAGATGAGGATACCGTGTCTGAACATCTAACAATGATTTACGAACACAGTAAATTGGGATTGCATGACTTTTTCTTCTCGCACCAATACCGCGCTTATTGCTACCTCTGACACGGCTAGATAGATGGGCACTCTCTCTATATCCCTTGGCTTTGACAATAGAGACGATTTGACAGATATGCTTTCAAATTTTTCAAAGCTTGTCGACAGTCCTCAGTCCATTCAAATTGATTTTGTTTTTTCAATAATGAAAAGAATTTAAAGCAATTCTCTGAGGACTTAGAGATGAATCTCCCCAGAGTCGCTACTCTCTCTGTCAATCTTTGTACTTCCTTCATACTCGTGAGTACATCTAGTATTTCTTCGATCGCTTTGATTTGAGCCAGATTTAATTTGCTCCCCCAATTAGGAAAAAGAAAACCTAAAATTTTTCCTGAGGCTACACCAAAGGCACATTTCTCCAGGTTCAGCTTCTTGTAGTACATACGAAGTATTTCAAAAGTTTCGTTCAAATGCCTGAGATGATCCTCTGCTTGTGTAGATTTCACCGACATATCATCGATGTAAACCTCCATGGTTTTTGTCACTCCCCAAACCTGAAGAGGCGTGGCCGGCGCACGGTGCCAACTCGGCCCGAGCGTACCACTCTGTAACTGTGTACCCTTGAAGGGTAACCCTCAACTTAGGCCGATGAGGCCATATTCTGAATCATCTGAAAATAACGTCTACAGCTAACAATACTAACTAAACATCTACATAGGGCTAGTCAAGCCACAATACTAATATAAAAAAAATATACAGGACTCATCTACAAGCCTCTAGGGATAACTGAACTGTATCATGATCGGGACAGGGCCTCGACCTACCCATCATACCTGTATATATAAAATGGACTCCATGATATAGATCTGGTAACTCCAAGGAAGTGGAGCTTACCAACCAAGCTGATGTTTGACTTTGTCTACTGGGAAGGTCTATCCAGCTGTCTATCAGGACCTGCAAGCATGAAATGCTGCATCCCCAGCAAAAGGGATGTCAGTACAAAATAATGTACCGAATATGTAAGGTAACAGAATAATTGAAAGCTGAAACTGGACTGATAATATAATAACTGAAAGAACCTGGGAGTCAAACATAATTTGAAGATATGCTTACCTGCTGATACTAACTCATCTCTCTCAATATAGTAAGTAAAATAGCTGTCCGGCCCTATAAGGCTCGGTATGTGTAACTGCTCTGGCGTAGTAGGCTCGCTTATAGGCGCACGACCATACTAGGCTCTGTATCTCAGCCATTCTAGGCTCGCTCATAGGCGCTCAGCCACAGTAGGCTCGGTATATAACTTACCATCTGATCAGAGGTTGTCCAATAAGGGCCTGCCGATCGATTATAGCTTGGTGGTAGTGAAAACACTGTAATACTGTATATATATAGGCTCTCTGCTCTCTTGCATTAAAGAAGGAAATACTAAACTAAATATGAAGTACCGATAAGGGAGAATACTGTAACGTATAAGACTAGGATAATGTACACAAGCTTGTAATACAAACTTCTCGTTATGTCTCGTTCTCAAACGCATATAGTTACAAGATCATGCCAAATGAAGAAAAGGTTAAGAGCTAACATACCTCAAGTCATCAATGCTTCTCAACATCAAGCTTACGACAACTAGCGCACCAACCCTATAAAAAAGAAATACATAAACAAAGATGGTGCTAGTATATCACATATCTTAAACGATAACTCGATTCTAAAATAGAACGGGCAGCATTTTCCCTGATTTTACTGCTCCCTCAAACCTACTATAGGCGAGACAACAACACAATACAACTAGATACTAAAAAACAACCTAAGTACAATTCGGGACCTTTAATACAACAGAAAACCCAAAGATACCATAACACACCCAATCAACAAGTTATTAATTAGCCTGAAATTGCAATGAAGAGCGAGCATCCCACTACCCTACCACATGTGGTATTTATCCATGCCCTTTATCCTACCAAACTACATAAATCAACAACACAATAGGACAACACAAGTGGACTACAAAACAGTCCACTAAAAGTGAAATAAATCGAACTCACGGCTTCCGATCACCGTCCCGTGAGTTCTAACTAGTAGAAAACTAATTTATCAACCTTAATTGATATTTAAAAGATTAAATACAGAAAGTAGGCACTTTATTGACTATGAAGTACCTTCCAAAACTCAAACTACAAAGAAAAAGAGAGGCGATATAGTGATACTTACGTCGTAGGGGTCGTTCTAATGTTATCCCTTAATTTCCTACCCGGGATGTTAATCTTCTTTGGAACCCTTGTAGAGAGCTTAAAGGTAAGTCTATGGGGGGTTCTATGGTCGTGTTCTATGAAAAATAAAGAGAAAGACGATTTAAAACCTATATATATCAACTTTTGAAAAGTCAAAGAGGTGGTAACTTGGCACCATAGCGTTGTCCCTTCTTCTAATGCTTATATCTTTTTATCTGGATGTTGTATGAACAAACGGTTAAGAGATTTAGAATTTAAATTCCAAGACCTTAAGTTTGGTATATAATATGTCCCAAAAAGACCTCATATAACACAAGAAATGTAATTCTCAAAAAGCTTCAGTGACACACCTACTTGTCATTTATGCAGTCTGCGCAGTCTTGCAAAACTATAAATATCTCTCTACTCCTATGTTGTATCGACGAACGGTTTAATGCGTTAGAAACTAGACTCGTAGATCGTCAATTTTATATGTGGATAATCCCGTATCCAAGTATATTGGTAGAAAAGCTCAGCTACGTTTGACCAAAAGTTCAACACATTTATGAATGTATCTTGTGATCACCTTTGCAAAATTTTGTTCCACAACTTGCTTGACTTCAAAACACATAACACTCAACTATGATATGACAAAACTAACTCCTAGCATAACCTACTTATCATGTTAATCCCTAGTCTCACCCCAAACATCTTATAATATTCCCAACTGGTCGACTTTTGATGAAACTTATTTTCTTCAATTCGTTTAGCTTCTAAGCCTTCTAACTCTCTTGGTACTTGTTATTCATGATCTTAAATATTTGTAACCTCTATGGTAACATGATTTACTTTATGTACTTTCAAAGATGATCTCATTTCTAAGCTTACATCAATTGACTTACGACGTACTCTTACGTACAAAAACATGAGGTCTCCTTGTCATCTAGGCAATTGTTCTGTGAAAAAATCCATAGGCTAGGGCATTCCCCCCTTTAGGCCTCTTTCTCACACCACGACTTGGCAGAATTCTTCCAATCTCGTAACTATTGCGACCTTCTGTCATGCAGCCTGTACGACTTTGCCCTTGTATGTGCGCATATGCGACTCTTCTGTCCTTTTCCCTCTAGCTTTTAGCAAATATATAGGCCTCACTTTGGGAACATATACATAAATATGACAGGTTGTTCCTCCCGGTATATATAGATGTACTGAAGTTCTTCGCTCGGTACTTTGTCGAACTTATGACTGTTGCTATATCTTGTTTCGTAGCCTTGTATATCTATCCTTGTGGCTTTTTACATCTAGGTAGGTTATACTATACCATAACGCTTACTTCGGTTTATTATTACCGAGGTTAGCTACCCAACTCCAAGTTACTCTCTCGCTGCTTATCCTAAATATATAAATCTAAGTCCTTTAGTTCTTCCTCATTACTGTTCATCTAAAGAATGACGGCCTAATCTCATCTCATACTTTGGAACTTTTATCTGCCTATGGTTGATTCACCTTAATGTTTATCTATAATCTACCACTAATAACTTGAAACCTCTTACATAATACATTGTCATCAGGGCTCACATCTCATCGGGGAACATCTGGAGTTATTCTCCTGACCTACCTAGGGACGATACAATACTTCATTAACCGTATTTCATAGCATCCCAACGTGGTTCATCTTAAGGGGGCATTCTAATCCTGTGGAATTCATGAAATCCCATTTTCTCTAAAGCATTACTCAATCAAAGGCCTAAATGTCATCCACTTATCATTTATCACAATTACACCCTTATTCTACTACCAGGGCAGCATTCCCTCTTTTCTAAATGCTCCTAGTCTTAAACTGCCCTGAGTTTATTTAGGTTGTAATGAGTTTTTTATAACTTACGAAAACCATCAGCTCTGTTATTTTGATGTGTTTAATCCCGAGGACATACCTATTCATATCACCTCTCCCCTACCTTTTCTTATCCTTACTCCTTTCTACCTAAAACCTTGCCGCTCTACCATTCTTTTGCTTGTGACCTACACATATCTATTATACCACTCGTAACCTTCCTTTAACTTGATAGCACCACAGATTTCTTTATAACTTCTGGAACCTCATGTCGTCTCTAACTCTTCTTTACTCTCTTAACTAGACTTCTCGGTACCTAGAAACCATAGGCGAGAATGTCACACCTCCTTTTTTACTACACCCCGTGAAGGGTATAATAAAGGAGTTTTTTCCAATTAAAGGACAATCGAAACGGGATTCGTTTTGTTTAAGATTCAGAGTCACCACTTGGGAGATTTATGGTGTCCCAAGTCACCAGTTTGAATCTCGAATCGAGGAAAGGGTTTGACTCTGTTTAACAGTCGCGAACCAGAAATCCGGGTAAGGAATTCTGTTAACCCGGGAGAAGGTGTTAGGCATTCCCGGGTTCCGTGGTTCTAGCACGGTCGCTCAACTGTCATATTCGGCTTATTTATTTGATTTTAGTACATGTTTTTGGGATTTATGTCTTTAGCTTTGAACTGCCTTTATTATTATTGTTTATTTTAAGAGACTTGCAACGTCGTGAAAATACGTCTCGAACCATGTCACATAAATGCACCCGTGGTTTTTGACATATTTCGACTTCGTTGAGATTTGGATTTGGGTCACATAAATGTGCACCCGTATTTGGGAATGTAAAATTATTTAAAATGCGTGCCTAAAGAGACTATCGCGTTATTATCTTTGGGGAAGGCCGTGAAATTCGCTAAACGGCCCATCCCGAAGGCTAAGTATTTTAGTTAAACATTGAATGAGGGCCCCGCAATTTATACTTTATTCGGCGAGGCTCGTCTCATCTATTATTTATTTTAAAGGGCAAATCCTAAAGTAACTATGATTTCTATTTGATTTGTCTCTAATAATAAAGAAACAATCCTAGTTAATTAATAAACTCGAGGCTAAATTCTCATTATTTGATCTCAAATCAATTGAACCCAACAAATTAGTAACTAAAAGATGAGGAATTTCAGCAGTTGGTCTAAATCAGCCCAGATTTTATCTACCAAAAAGGGAAATATCTTTTTGGGCCTGTGATGAAAGGCCCAGGCCTGAGGCGTGCTGGTGCGGATATTTCAGTTTAAAAAATGAATTGTGGTCGTTTGGGCTTTCGTGTTTGAGCCCAGAATCGAAGTTCGAATTAATTCTAGAGACAAATAGTGCAAGGCTTAACAACAAATTCAAGATTCTATTTGGCTAGACTGTGACTTTGTCACTTGTGAATGAACGTACTGAAGTTTAATTTTGAAGCTAACATACAAATTACAATTATGACACAGATTACCTCCTTCCTAATTAACAAGAAATTCAGAGCAGTTCAACACCGTTCAGCACAGTCCTATTTGATTACTGATTGAAAGTGAAAATGACTACTACAGATTTTATCTCGTTTATGAGTCACTTTTGGAAAGATTTACGAAAAAAAAACAACCAACAAGAGATTAACTACTACTAGCGTGAACTATTCTATTAACCTAACAGGAAACCAAAATTTATATGAATCTGATAAGTAGCAGTTTACACAGTCCATTTTAGTCCAATTATACAAAGTAAACACAAATTAAAAGTAAAGCTGAACAAGTACACCTCATCTATTAACTATTATACTAAGACAACTTGAACACATAAATTTCCGGAAGCAAATGGATGATATATTTTATTGCAGCATTTCAACTTCACATAGGTACCAATACAAGGTTCCAAGGTGTACCTGGATGTTGAAAATAGAAGGAGAATGAGAGGTCAGTAGCAGCAGATGGATAGATAGACCAAGAGATAATCAAACAGTAGCGAATGCACAGCCCAGGAAGTTAGTTCAACAACCCAGAAAAGTTTGAAACAAAGCAGGCCCAAGCAATCAACTACGAATAACTTGAAATGCACTCAAATGGACTCGAAATGCTCCAGAAATAGGATCAGCAATCAGGAAATGTTTAAATCAATCCCAAACAGCATCAAATTATCTAAGTGAACCCAGAAATCAACTACAAACGACCACTGAACCACCAGCTAGCTCAATCTACTCAGATTCGAAAAAGTTGGAAGTGATCTAAGAATGAGCAATGAAACAGTAACTCTTTTTGTTTTAGAGTTTTGTTTTTTTTTATTATTTTTTTTTTTTGGTTTTTCTTTGAAGAAAGCTAAGATCTAAGAGGAGTTTGGATCTGAATTTGAATTTCAGATCTGTGGAACTTGAAGATATTTTTGGGGGGAGAATTTTGAGCTCCAAAACTTCTTCCTCAAGGCAAAGAGCATGCCCTTTTATAGGCACAAAAGGTGCAGCCTCAGATTTCAGTCTTTACACATTAGTCCCTACGTTATTTTCAGTTTTTTTTGCCTACTTAATCCTTTATTCCCTGACTTGTTACCCAAGTTACACCCCTAAGTTACCAAAAATCTGATTTGAAACTTATCTAGAAAGTTCTAGTAGCTTCCAATTCAATTATTTAAAGATTCCCTTGCCCAAACATACCTAAACTACCCCTGCACTTAAACTAGAATTACAGCTATAACCAAACAATTTCCTAAACTCTGAATTGCCAACTATTGAAGAACAATCCCAATTGAACTTTATTAAATCTAGTAATTGAACTCAGCATTAACGACCAGACTCTCTAAAATAATCCTAATAACCACTTGAACCAACATTGAATTTACAGAACAAAACATACTTAACTAATTCAAATGGCTACTAATTGCTAATTACTGAATTACTACTAAACAAATACTATTTTGACACACAAAACCAACTATTGAAAGCCTAATCCTAATCCAATTGCAAACCGAAGAAAGTACTATAAACAACTACATCAGAATTGAATCGAATCCAATTTAAACTAACAATTCGAACTAATCAGAATTAACCAAGGCTTAACAATTAAACTAACAAAACGAAAATCAAAATTAAGCTAACATGAACCAATTAACTGGACAGATGAAAATTAATCCAAAGAATTAAACGTCCTAGGTCTGAGGATTCAAATCGAATTGGAAGCAAAGCCAAACAATTGCATCACAGATAATCAAACACATAAAAAACTAGAAAGAAAGAAGTTAAACAGAAAACTCACTGATTCACTTCGAGACTCCGGTTAAATTTCCAAATTCGAACACGACCAACTCCGGCAATAATAAAGCTCGACTGATGACCAATTCACTACGAGGAAGGTTAGAGGGTCATTTGATATCAAATTGGTGAAGTTTGCGGCAATTAGGGTTTTGGCCGGAAAACCTTCTATTTGATATTCGAGGCGTTTCAGTCATATTCGAAGGAAGGGACTTAGGTATTTGAGATGGGGAGGCTGAGGAGAATCTATGGTGTTAATTTGGCGGCCATTGGCGTAACTGGCGTCGTGGCCGGAAAAGTTTTGGGGGAAGATTCGACAAGTTGGACCGGGATTTGAAGGGAACGGGTAGTGGATTCATGATGAGGGAGAAGAGGGGGTCTCGTGGTGTTATTTTGGGGTGGTTTGGGAGGAGTGGCGTTCGCCGGTCGGTGGCGGAGGCGGCGTTCTAGGGTTTGGAGATTTGATGGTTTCTAGTGAGATTCGAGGGGAGCGGATGGTGGCATGGGTATGAGGGGGCGGAGAAGAAGCTCTGATGTGAATTTGGAGGCCATTGAAGGCTTGCCGCCGCCATGGGGCGATTTCCGACGGCGGCTGGTGGTGGTTGACGGTGGTAAGGTACAGGGGAAGGGGATGAAGGGTCCGAGGTTGTCTCTGAGGCATTTGGACATTTTTAATTAAAAGGGAGATAGTTTGGTGATCGTTGGATAGGATATAATGAAGGGCCAAGATTAATCTGAAATTAAACAACTCAAAACGACGTAGTATAATCCCCCTACTACGTCGTTTCAAAGGTGTCAAAGGCTGGGGACTTGGATTGGGTTACTGGACGGGTAAGGGCTTGGGTTTGGGCATTGGACCGGATTGGGGATTGATTTGGCTTGGGAATTATTGATTTGGCCCAAAATCTGATTCTCTTTAATTCTTTTTCCTTTTATTTTCCTTTCTTTTCCTTTTCAAATTAAACTAAAATCTAAATTAACTACCCTACCAAATTATATTAAGCTCTAATTAATAACTAACTATTAATAAAATACCAACTAAGAATGCAATTAATTCCTAAAAATCCTAAATCTAAGAATTCTGTAGGAGTAAATCATGCGAGGCAAAAATCACGTGCTCACAACTGCCCCTCTTTGCTCGAAAAGTTTAAGGACCGAACCTCCCACAAGACGACGATCACTGCTGATGCTGCTGCTACTGCTTGCTGACCCCCTTATTACACCATGTCAAAAATAAGAAACTAGACTAAGCTATGAGCTATGAATTACAAAAGATCCTATCTATATCTTCAAACTTGATCTTGTATTTCTTGTTGCCTTGTTGTATTGTATTCTCCCCGGCGACATCCTTTCGTTGCGCCTTTGGATGTTTTCCTTTCTCCGAGTGATGCTTGACCGCTGAACTCGAATGTATTCCCTGCTCTGCAGGCGGGTTCCTGATTGCTGTATTGAATGGTATTCCCCTATTCTTCAGGTGGGCTCCTGATTGCTGAAACTTGAAAGCACTCGGCCTTACCTCTTGGGATAAAAATTTAATTGCCTTTGCTTGATTATCTTCAAGGATTTGGCAATGTTTCATGGAGCAATTTGATGGGGAGAACTTTCCCTCTCTAAGACCCCTCTCTCTCACTCTAGAAATGCTCAGAAAAATGCTCCATGAGATAATATGCTCAAAATGAGCTATAACACCAAATATATCGACAGGGGGTCGGGTTTAAAAATTAGAAAATTGGAGCCCCGAGTCAGGTATGCGATCGCAAAGATGAAATGCGGTCCGCAGAATGGACTGCAAATGTGCTCCAAAAATCTGATCCTACTGTTTGGGTTTGCGGCGGAAATGCGGTCCGCATACACGATTTGCGATCGCATAATGCACCGCATTTTTGACCTTAAATTTGACTGGCACATGGACTCATTTTGCGATAGAAATGCGGTCCGCATATCAGTTATGCGATCGCATAATGGACCGCATTTTGATCTAAATTTTAACAAAACATCTGACTCAATCTGCGGCAGAAATGCGGTTCGCATACTTGATTTGCGACCGCATTCTGGACCGCATAATAGCACTTTTCTGGAAAACTTTGGTTCTTGATTTTTAAATGCTTAGATCAGTACAAAGGGTCCGAACTGCGGCGAGCAAACTCGTCGCGAAGAATTTTACACCCTCCTAACACATATCCGTAACTTGGCACTACGAGCTTTTAGGTTTTGGGTACAAGTTTTCATGAGGCCTTACATCCTCCCCCACATAAGATCATTCGTCCTCGAATGAGGATCAAGGGTCACTTTTAAGGAGTTCTTTATGCAACCTTCTGCCTTTTACAACCTAAAATCTGTTAATAGTCTCTAAATTTGGCAAACTCCCTAAATTTACAATAATTTTGCCAGAGTTTCCTTTGTATCTAGGCCTATCCACCTGTCAGAGAGCCCGAGAATCATAACCTAACAGCATATACATGTTTCTTAACATAACATGACTTGTTCTGTACAACACCAACCATGGCCACATAGACAACATATATATCCAAAATGGACAGATAAGAAGTTCGTAGGAAGTCAAANGTTCTCCAGGCGGGCTCCTGACTGCTGAAACTTGAAAAGTATTCCCTTGTTCTCCAGGTGGGCTCATGATTGCTGAACTTGAAAAGCATTCCCTTGTTCTCCAGGTGGGCTCCTGACTGCAACGAAACAAACAAAGAAAATTTTTTGCCCCAGTTTGGTGACTGGGAACAACATGTTATCAAATATTAAAAGCTAAAATTGGAATTGTACTTCCCTTGTTTTCCAGGCGGGCTCCTGACTGCTGAAACTTGGAAAGTATTCCCTTGTTCTCCAGGTGGGCTCCTGATTGCAACAAAAATAGACAAAATCAAAGAAAATTGTTCTGCCCCAGTTTGGTAACTGGGTACATGGGTAAGTGTTAAACTGAATTATTCTACCAACTATTATAAGAATTTGAAAGCTAAGTCCTATTATCCAGGGAGGTCCTGACAACTTCTAATGATTATGAACCTAAGTTATATCCTCTAGAGGTGTTACCCCCACTACATTTGTTGTCTAAAAGGTCTTAAACTACTTCCCGTTATCCAGGAGGGCCCTGACAACTTCTAGTTTAAAAAAAAAAGTTTTAACCTAAGCAGACCTTGTTATCTATGTCTTGTTATCCAAGCAGACCTTAAAATTACGTCCCATTATTCAGGAGGGTCCTGGCAAGTCCTAATTGAATCCTATCTTAAACAGGCAACTTTGAAACCAACTTATGTTCTTTGGAGTACATTTATGTTAAATTATTCTATTCACGATTGATTTGAAATTTAAACTAAGTCCCATTTTCCAGGAGGGTCCTGAGAGTTTCCAATCATACCTGTTTGGGTGCTACCTTTTCTTACGAGGGTTTCTCCGAAGTGAACGAAATTTCTGCCCCTGTTTCAATCAAAGAAAAATCGTGTCAATATAAAATGGTGCCTAGTTGCTGGCATTCTTGCTAGGTGCATCCCTGTTGCTGGGCTTTACTCCGTCCCGCTTTCCTGGACCTGCCTTGAACCCCCTCGACTTCCTAAGCGAATTTCAACCCCTTGAATAAGTGTTCTATCCCATATTGTTGTTTTTGTGTTTCTGACCCCTCTTTTTGATACTTCGCTTCTTCCCCACAATTATCCGATTAATCCACCGATGAAACTTCCAGTGGTCCTTGATGACTTACTTTGCTTTTGGACATCTTTGATATATTCTGGCCCTATCTGTACAACTAGGAAGCTGGTAGTTAGCTTTGACATTCCCTCCTTTGTTTCAGAACTGACACTGAAACATCCTAGAGATAGACCTCGAAAGAATGAAATGCAATGACCTCAAGGGTTAAGGATAAAGAGAATCCGAGAACGGATGATTTGTAATGAAGAAAGAAGAGAATGAGACTTATCTGAGTGGAACAGCTGGTACCATTGAGCATGCCATGCATTTTGGATTAATCAGCCCAGCCTGTCTAACCAATCAACTTTCGATTGCCACATTTGTTGTTCCGGACTTTCACAACCTGATTTTCACTCAAACCCAAACCTTGCTCGTCTTGCAATGTCCTGCGCAGCTTTTGGCCACAGACTTGTTTCCTTGGCCTGTCTGAAAAACTCACCTTCGCCTTACGGTGCCCGGAGGGTTTTCACCAATAAGACTCTCTCATTTTTGATTTCTCTCGACTCACTTCGCCTTACGGTGCCCGTGAGGGTTTTCACCAATAAGACTCTCTCATTTCTATTACTCTAGACTCACTTCGTCTTACGGCGCCCGTGAGGGTTTTCACCAATAAGACTCTCTCATTTTTATCATTTTTTTCCTGCACCGGAGTGTTGCCCCTGGTGTGAATCACTTTTACTTGCTCGCATTGGCACTTCCTGAAGATTGATCAGAAGGTCTTTCTTTGGACCGTAATGTGGGCTTTTGGATAGGGTTGGAAAGAAAGGGTATCAAAGGCTCAAAATGATTCAACATGGGTTCAGAATTACAACTTTCGGGATCAGATTTCTCACAACCACCACAACTTCTGCCCCAGTTTCATTCTTGGGGACTTTTGGATTTTTGTTTGGTGTGACTGAACCCCAAGGAGAGGCTGCCTACGTACCCTTGCGGGATCAAGTCAAACGTAGTTCAGGACATAGGAATTACTTTGCTGTTGCAATCTTTCCGTTTCTTCCACTTTCTTTTCTATCTTTTCATTTCTTTTCTTTCTTTTCTTATCTTTATTTTGCTTTTTCTTTTCTCTTTTTTTTTCTCTTTTTTTTTTCTTTTGCCTTCTTTTCCTTCTTTTTTTTTGTTTCTTTTCCTTCTTCTTTTCCTTTTTTCCTTTTGGCCAGTGGTTTCTCGTTTCTTCACTAATTTTCCTTGCTCGAGCTCCCGAGTTGTTTATTGATTCCGAAAGAGGGGTACGAAAGAAAGTAAATGAGGCTCAAAGGGATAACAAAGGATAAAGTGTTTGGATAGCAGAACAAAATGCCTTCGTCATTTCAATCTCAAAATATGCCAAATACAATAAAGTACAATTAAACCAAGAAATCATACATAGTATCGCTTGACTGCATCAGAGTTGATAGCCATTTCTACACATTTGCCTTCTACATCTGTCAAATATAATGCGCCATTGGACAACACTCTGGTTACAACAAATGGCCCCTGCCAGTTCGGGGCAAACTTTCCTTTTGCCTCAGCCCAATGAGGTAAGATTCGCCTCAACACCAATTGCCCTACTTCGAATTTCTGAGGACGCACCTTCTTGTTATATGCTCTTGCCATCCTCTGTTGGTACAACTGACCGTGACACACTGCTGCCAATCTCTTCTCATCAATCAAACTTAGTTGTTCCAAGCGGGCTTTAACCCATTCAACATCATCAATTTCCGCCTCGGCGATGATCCGTAGGGACGGGATTTCAACCTCTGCGGGTATTACTGCTTCAGTTCCGTACACCAGTGAATAAGGAGTTGCCCCTACTAAAGTGTGGACAGTAGTGCGATAGCCTAAAAGGGCAAAAGGTAACTTCTCATGCCATTGCCTGGACCCCTCTACCATTTTCCGAAGTATTTTCTTGATGTTCTTGTTAGCTGCTTCGACTGCTCCATTTGCCTTGGGACGATATGGGGTGGAATTGTGGTGCGTGATCTTAAACTGCTGACATGTCTCTGCCATCAGATGACTGTTGAGATTGGCACCATTGTCTGTGATGATTACCTTCGGGATCCCAAACCGACATATGATATTCGAATGCACGAAATCAACCACTGCCTTCTTGGTCACAGATTTGAAGGTTTTTGCTTCAACCCACTTAGTGAAATAATCAATGGCTACCAGAATGAACCTGTGCCCATTTGACGCCGCTGGCTCGATCGGCCCAATGACATCCATTCCCCAAGCAACGAACGGCCATGGTGCTGACATTGTATGCAATTCAGATGGTGGAGAATGAATCAAATCTCCATGTACCTGACATTGATGACACTTGCGCACGAAACTAATACAATCCCGTTCCGTAGTAAGCCAATAATAACCTGCTCGGAGAATCTTCTTTGCCAATACATATCCACTCATATGAGGTCCGCAAACTCCCGCATGTACTTCAGCCATGATAACTGTAGCTTGTTTAGCATCCATGCATCTCAACAATCCAAGATCTGGAGTTCTCTTGTACA
>NC_031994.1:28215622-28216310 GCF_001879085.1 Nicotiana attenuata
TTACCAGCATGTCGTCGATATAGACTTCCATAGTCTTACCGAGCTGCTCTTTGAACATTTTGGTTACCAGTCTCTGGTATGCAGCCCCCGCATTTTTGAGCCCGAAGGGCATTACCTTGTAGCAATAAGTCCCTTGGTGGGTGATGAAAGTCGTCTTCTCTTGGTCCTCCTCGGCCATCATGATTTGATTGTAGCCGGAGTAGGCGTCTAAGAAGCTCAGTAGTTCATGTCCTGCAGTGGCGTCGATCAGTTGGTCGATGTGGGGTAGTGGGAATGAATCTTTTGGGCATGCCTTGTTCAGATCGGTGAAATCCACACACATTCTCCACTTCCCGTTCTTCTTTTTACCATGACAACGTTGGCGACCCACTCGGGGTACTTTGATTCTCTGATGGAGCCGTTGGCCAGTAGCTCGTCTACTTCTTTACCGACCGCTTCATTGATAGCGGCGTTGAATTTTCTCCTCGTCTGTCGCGCGGGCGGATGTAATGGATCGACATTCAGCTTGTGGGTGGCGATGTCTCGCGGGATTCCCGGCATATCTGAATGGGAAAAGGCGAACAAATCTGCATGGTTAGTTAAGAATTCACAATACTTACTGGGTTGGCGAGACCTTGCCCGATATAGGCTTTCTCGTAGGATCGGTTTTGTCCAATTGGACTGGGTCGAGGTCTTCGACCGTTGCTTT
>NC_031994.1:28217752-28329291 GCF_001879085.1 Nicotiana attenuata
TCATATACCCTTAAGTAGGGTGGCATCTTGAAGGTTTTTGGGGTGGAGTGAGGAGCAGCTTCTTCGGTGTATGGTTGTTCAACGAACCTTCCCACGTCGCGTTTTGGTAGCAACTTGGGAGCACCGGGGATCTTGTCGACCCTCTCCTGATGGTCCTTCATCTGACCGCGGAGCACCTTATTTTCGCTTTCCATTTCTTCCATCTTCTTTAAGATGGCTGTTAGCATGCCATCGTTGGTCTGTGTCTCGATGGGTCTGTTATTTACCAGTGTAACTTCCGGTTCACCTACTGCAGCAGTGGTACCTACCGTTGGTGCACATACGATGTTATTTTGCGGTGACCTCTCAACCAAGCCACTTAGAGTGCTTGTTAGCCATCTTTCCAGTAGCTCTTTGACCGCAGAGGGTGCTTCCGTAGCCGCAGATGTGGAAGCTCCTTTTTCGTGCAAGATCGTCAGGCCTTCGGATGGGGAAGGTGAGATCTCTGCACCTGGTGTGATGCTAGGGGTTTCATTCAGGATGCCATCGTCACTGGCCTCGTTGAGAGGGCCCAGGAGATTGGTAGTGACACCCAATATGGCTTTCGATCTTGTGTTATTTTCGGCCATTTTCTGTTTTTGAGTGGTGTAGAGAGTAGTAGTTGGTAGATCTCTAGGTGGATACTATGGTTTTGATTCTCGAAATCCCCACAGACGGCGCCAAATTGTTTGGCTTAAAAGTTAACGATGTACTTTGTAAGCGATAAAACAATCAAAAAATAGAGAAGGGGTAAATCGTAATCAAATATAATAAGCCTATAGATGCAAAGATGATGATATTGTTGTAGATCTAATATTGCAAAGTGACAATGTATGTTGATAAGGTATTTTTGTCAGAAGTAGTGATATAGAGAGAGAAAGACAGAAAATGAGAGAGTTGTATTAGATCAGATGCCCTTTTTTACAATGTGGAGGTCTCCTTTATATAATAGGAGACCTTCCTCGAAAGAATCAAAAAGTTACAGAGATAGGTAACGTCTCCCTAGTATAGACACTGAGTTCTAAACGACGTTGCTTTGGTCCTCACGGCCGAGTCGTACCCGCTACGTTGGTCGGCGTACACTCATTGGGCGTACCCACTGGCGTAGAGATACTGAGGGTCAAATTTGACCCTATACAAATAACAAGGACAAGAACAAGAGCATGGCGAAAGTTGTGTTAAATAACTCATCAATGTAAAATTGCATTTAGTCTGATGTATTAACATCCTGCTATTCATCGAATTGCAGACAGATGAAAGATGGCTAGTCTATGTCTTGAAGTAAATTGGCTCAAATTAAGTACAAAGCGAAAACCTAAATAGCCATCTTTATTTACTTTGATGTACTAGATAGCAATTAGATGTGCTTACTCACCTATAACTGAGTTCATGTAATATAAATAACCACAATTCGCGACCTAAAATAGCTCCGGAAAGTGATCTCATGATTTCTAAATAGTGTTAGTACTTGCCACATTGAGAAGAAAACATATGATCAGTTTAGCCTACGTAGAGATATGTATCACTTTGTGTATACAATTTTAATGGTGACTTCGACCATAAGAAATCATATCAGCTATGAGTTCAGAGTGTTCTGAAAGAGAAGAAAGTTGCAGCAGCATATATCTGCTCCTTGGCAAATTTATCTGAAAAGGTTTCGGGATTGAAAGCCCTTACCATTTTCCAGTTAACACGACTTATTCGGACAGCATTGTAACATATCAATTGAAGGTAAGTTACGACGACAAACACAGAAACAACTACTAGCTAGCCTGCAACCAGCTTCAATGAGAAACTATATCCTTTAGTTTCTGGCTTATGTTTGCTAACCATGAAAAAAGTCATTAGCGTGGCAAAATAAGGGACATGGATATCTACTTGTAACAAGCAAGCATATTCAGGTTTTTGCTCACCTTTTGACTTGAGTAAATAATGAAAAGATATTAAACTGTGCTAAGTAAGGTCACATATATGTTATGAACTCATAGATACTTGTAATGCTAAAATCTAATCCATTCTCATATCGCTCATCAGTCATCACTAACTAAGCAGTCTTATGCCTTTGCTAAGGAGATGCGATTGGTCTAGCCTGAATAAATGGATGAACTGCTCTTTGATAGTTCACTCTGGGAGCAAGTGATTACAGATTTGGAGATAGAAATTCTATCAACATTTTGTCCAAATACGTCTAGCCTGAATAAAGGGATGAACTATTTCTAACTCTTTGAGCAATTAATTATAGATCTGGAGATAAAAACTCTATCAACTTTTAATTCAAAATTAATTTAAACAAAAGAAAGAATGCACAACATGCACCAATTCCTCGGCAGATTTTAAAAATCCTAGAACCTATTGAACATGCTCGCACAAACTAACATGTAAGATAAGACAAGTTTGTGGCCTGTGGGATGTGTAAGCTACAGAACCCGGTAAAAGCCAAGAGTAAAACTAAATCCTATGAGACAATGAAGTCCAAGCAGAAGGTAGCCAGAAAGACACCACATCCAATAAACAGTACTACTTGTTAATCACTTATGTGACCCCTACAAAAGGAATGGTGAAGTTGAAAAACGAACCCTTCAAATATTTGTCTCTTTGGTTGAATCATAAGGACTTCAATTTTGACTCTATCTCTTGCAGTATCCGTATAAAATTATGTCAGGATCCTTCTTGAAACATAACTTAGAATCAGATCTAAACGAACCTGTAACAGACCGTTGGGGAGCAATTCACTAATTAAAACTTCCACCCTACAGAATTGAGGTTCCCAAACTACGACAAATAATTTTCGGTTTCTGAACACCAATCATGTAGAGGGACCAGATTAGGCTAAATCAGAATGGGTTTTGATGACTCAAGGTTAAGAGTCTCAATGATTGCATTCTAGTGTTTTGCTACTTTAGTTTTTCACATCTCAGATTTTATTAACACTGCTTTTGATTCAGATCACAGCAACCAATAACATGTACATATCAACTATAATATAAAAATAAATTTACCCCTATAAATATTGAAAGCTGGTCAGAAAGCTTGCCGGAACCAATGCTAGCATTATAGGCATCTGAAACTAGTCGTGTATGTTTTATCTTCATATCATAATAGCTCCTTGCTATCTTTTGCTCCTCTAGTCCAGAATGGCCCTCCTTGCAAAATAGTTGATCGTAAGAGAAAATACATGCACTTGAATGGTACCAAGACAAAGAAGTTTTAGCTTAGCATATTTTCCTTGCAAAA
Source organism: Nicotiana attenuata (assembly GCF_001879085.1). NCBI lineage: Eukaryota > Viridiplantae > Streptophyta > Magnoliopsida > Solanales > Solanaceae > Nicotiana > Nicotiana attenuata. Next base: position 28,221,005 of record NC_031994.1, read on the forward strand.
TATGAATCATAAAATTGCACACCACAAAAATATGAGATAGACAGTACTTTTGAAGAGAATACAAGTTCAAAAATAGGCCTCAGATACACAGCTTAATTATTAAGCGAAGAACAGAACTCGAAGAATTGGTTGCCAGTAATCCATTTGACTTTGAATAACTAATATGCAAATACCACAAAAGTCTACGCAATCTTTAAAATAAACTAGTAATGCAGCTAGCAGTGTGGGAAGCAAATTAGCTCATTAATTAAGGCAAATCAAACTTCATAAGAAATAAAAACAGAAACAAAAATATCAATACCTTATCCGTCGTTTTCAGCACCTCCAATGTCCGGCTGGCATAACTCTTCCTAGTATCCAAACTTTGAGAAATTAACTTGTATTGTTCCAGTGCTACTTGCTTGGGATTAGACTGATTGCTAGCCATAGCTTTTAAGGCCAGCCCTAGTTCTCCCACAAAAGTTTTATCCGCTGCTTTCGGATCCAAACTCTCGTAAACTCTGGAAGAGGAAGTACTATTCTGGCGAGTTATATGTTGGTTAATTTCATGATCATTGTTAACGTCACCCCAAATTTTGTCACTTAAGTTGAATAGCTCCACCTCATGTGGGATGATCAGAGTCCTCCTCCTCTTTACAATCTTAGTATATTTCTCCCTAAGACACTTCACTTTCTTTTTCAAGCAAATTACTGTGGCCGATTTGTGACTAAGAGATTGTTTTATCAACTCATATAATGCAACATAATCTATTTTTCTTAATTTATTCCCTTCTACAAATTTAAAATTTATCAGTCCCTTCAGAATTGTGATCTCGTCTTCCTTAGTCCATGTATTTGAAAATGCTTCAACTTTATCATCGTTTTCCGTAATTGATCCCTCCACCTCTATCTGCTTAGGCAGTACTTCACCATCATCATCCCGATATGGTGTCTCTATATCAACCAACCATAGAGATTTTCCCTTCTTTTTCTTCTTTGTGGAAACATTTTCTCCTCCCTCATTTTCACTGGTCGCTGTAATCACTTCATCATTGTTATCTCCTCTATATCTCTTCTTTTTCTTTAATTTAACAGCTGATCTCTTTTGCCTCGTCTCATTAGGAGGTTGTTTCGCTTCGTTGAACGTTTGATCTTCTCCTTCTACAAAAGGAGGTGTATCTGAATCTGCATTACCATCCATTCTCGAAAAAATATATGGAAGGAATAGGAGGAAAGGGCAGCAGAACAAAAAACAAGAGAAATAGACAACACAAGGAGAGAATACATGCAACAACTTTCCAAGTTTGAACATCCCATTTCCTTTTTGTTTCTTCCCCTCAGGTTTAGAATCTCTGTTTTAAAAGGCTTTTTTAGAACTCGCTCGGGACTCATCCCTGTGCGAGGCACTATCAAAACCCCCTGAGGCTCAACCGCAGGAATTAGTTCCATGAGGCTTGCGCCCCAAGCGCCCCACTGTGCTCGAACACGCCTAACGCTCAACGCTCGGGGCTTGCCCAACAGTTCTTACAAAAATCATGTTGAATTCCCTACTTAGCTTTGTTGACCCTCACAATTCTATAACAAATGAATGACAAAAGTTCTATTCATCTGTAGGAATATAAAAATTGAGAGTAACTCAAATAACGAGCCATAGTATTGCATATTATTTAACCGAACATCGTGAGAGTGAATTTCATTTGAATACTTTTTTGGCAAATAGATAGCCAAAATCTGTATCTTCATTTGCCATTGGTGTTCATGTCTTATAGTTGTTTGGCCAAGCTTCTAAAATCAGCTTATTTTGAGAAGTGCTTTTTTCAAAAGTGCATTTCTCAAAAGTACTTTTGATGGGTTTGTGTTTGGCTAATTAATTTGAAAGCATTTCTGAGCAAAAACTAGTGTTTGGCCAAGCTTTTAAAAAGTGTTTCTAAGTGTATTTTTCTCAAAAGTGCTTTTCAGAAAAGTGCTTCTCTTGAGAAGCTATTTTTTTTGCTTCTCCAAAACTGCTTATGCTTCTACTCAAAAGCACATTTTTTCTTTTAAAAGCTTGGCCAAACACATCAACTTTGAAGAAAAAAGAAGTGCTCTTAGCTTTGGAGAAGCGTGGCCAAACATGCTAGTTCTATGTCTCTCAAATTTGAAAGTAATTTTGTATCTAATTGTGAAGGAATAATATTTTAAATTACGATATTGATTAATTATTTTACTTTTATAGAGGTAAAATGTGTTGTTTGAAATAGTTTTTTAAGGAAATATTTTTTTTTTAATTATTTGAAAGTTAAGTATGATTGATTTGCATCTCATATTAACTTTAAGACTATTGCATTATTAATATTTGTAAAAATACTAGATACTTTATTTTCTATGAGTTTCTTTAATCCTTTTCAATTTTATTAATTTTAATATACTTTTTATATGTTTTGTGTTATTATACTATTTTATTAATTTATAAATTAGAAAATTTAATGATCCACGGGGCCTATGCCGAGGGGCGGCTCAATACTATTAGGGGCCTAAAGCCAAACTTTCATAAGAGGCCCTTAATTTTTTTTCTTATATATATATGTACTAGTTTTTTGATCTTAAGTAATATTTTTTCAATTTTAATTTTAAAATACTTCTTTCAATTTCTAGTTTGTGTTCGAGGGCGGTCGGAGACAATTTTTACAGGAACTGTTATCATTATTCTATAAGCAATATAAGAATTTGAAAAAGAATCAAGTATTATTATGTGATTGAATATATCAATTGGAGTACTATCATCTTTGCTTTTTGGGATTGTATCAAACATTCAACTTTTTTTTCTTCTTATATTTTGAATAATTAGAATCATACTTTCTATTTGACATATTTAAATTTTGTAATTACTAAAAGGATAATATATGCGTACCTATTGAAAATATCAAGAAAAACAATGTTAGATGGAAACTAATACTAAAAAGCTGTAATGGAGGAACCTGATTCATTAATTTTATGTAAAAATAAATATTTATTACTTTCAATATACTTCTTATAGTTTTAGCTTGATATACGAAAAATACAGAACACTAAGATCGCTTGGAGACACAAATAAAAAGTATAATAACAGTAACATTTGGTGAGAAATGAGAAAGATTTTTTTAAAAAAAATTGAATAATGTGAAAACCAAGAAAGAACATAGAAAGGTTTACATAATATTTAACAAGAAAAGAGTTAAAATAAAAAGAATAATCATTTTATTCCTTCCATAAATTTTGCATTTACATTTTAGGGTCCATTTTTAAGGAACATACATATTTTTCCTTTTCCATTTTACCAAAAAATCTAATAGGAATGAAAATACTTGAGTGGAAAAAAAATTTGAGGGTAAAAAGTAGGGGCCCCTGATATTGGCCTAAAGCCCAGGCTTTAGTGGCTTTACCCAAAAGCCTGCCCTGAAGGCCTCGGCATAATTAACTTGTAAATCAAGTGATGACACTGTTATAGAGATGTTTGACTCAGTCAGACCTCTCTAAAATAACATCTCTATATAACAACCATTCACTATAAAAGCCAAGTTTTTCTAAGAACCGATTTTTTAAGTTATATTTTACCTCTCTATAATAGCTTNATTCTTCAGTATTTTCCTCCACCCTCCCCCCCCCCCCCTCTCTCTCAACGCCAGCCTTTCTCCATGAATACAACCACTATTCTCCACTGATTCATCTCCATTGTCTCGCGAAATTTTCATTGCCAGTGGGCTGGGGCTCTGAATCAATGTCGAAATCAAGCTCTAGAGAGAAAGATCCACCCCATTCTGATGGTTGTTCCTTTGCAATGGAATCTGGACATGGCCGCTGTAACTCTTGCCTCTCACCACCTCCATTGTTGGTTTTCTTCATCTACCAAATTCGCAATTACAAACAAAAGAAGACAATCTGCTATTGAAAATACGGAATTTCTTTCGTTTTTGCGCCAAATTTTGAGGGTTTCGAGCCAGAATCGTGGCCCTCTTGACGAGACGACATTAGGGTTGTTCTTGAACAAAGACGACGGAGTTCGGGGTTGAGCAACTTGAAGAGTCTGTTACCTTTTTTTTCATTGTATCTTGCTGTATTGAATGTATTTCATTGTATTCATTGTCTTTTTTTTCATTGTATTTTAATTATCTCATGGTATTTCGTGTATTTCATTGTATTCACTATCTCGCTATATTCGATGAATGTATTCATATGTTTTTTTTAATTAATATAATTTATGTATTCAGATGTATATGTATATTCAAATACAAATTTTGTGTGTTATAATTGAGTTTGAGTTATATTAGGAGTGTATTATGTTAATTGATTCACTTTCCGTTTAAAATAGCTGAATAGACCATGAATTGCGCTAACGCCGTGAATACCGTCAAATACAGCCGAATACAAAAACCTGTCTAGCTGTAATCCCCTGTTTCATGCCGTGAATACCGTCAAATACAGTCGACTACAATAATCTGTCTAGCTGTAATCCCCTGTTTCACGCCGTGAAATGCTAATGTATTCATGAATACAGTAGCTTAAATACATCGAATACGCTCTAAAAAACCTGAAAACATAGCTATATAAAGTAATATAGTAAATTGTAGCTACAACCACCAATTAACCACTAAACAATAGTGGTTTGTGAGAATTTCTAAAAAAAAAATTAGAGGGTAAAAAGTGGGGCCCCTGAAATTGGGGACCTAAAGCTTGGGCTTTAGTGGCTTTACTCAAAAGCTGGCCCTGCCTATGCCTATGCCTATGCCTTGTGCCTCAGGGCTTTCGCCTCGCCCCATATTACGTAAAACGCCCAGCCTCACACCCCTACCCTTTAAAACACTGTTTAGAATATGAAAATTTACTGGAAACCAATCAATTCTTCTTCCTTTCTTTAGGGTAAGAAAATACAATCCGATAAAAAAAGAGAAAAAAGAAAAATGTATATATCCTCTGGAAGTCAAAACTACTGAAAATGAAGAAATAAGAGAAGTTGAAAAGGTTTTTGTCAAAACATGCATACCTTGAGAATTTGAAGAAGTTTCTCTTCGTCTTTTAGTTCCATTTTGATTTTGTTCGAGTAATTTTCTTCTTCTTTTTCCAGTCTCCCTTTCTTCTTGAGTGGCTTCTGATCCTACATGCTCATCTTCCATATCTCTAATCAGTTGTTTCAAATACCCAAAGAATGTCAGTAAATAGAGAAGAGTATTTAGTGGAGGCCTTTCAGATACTTGGCTTTTAGGCTTTGCAAAAACTTAGTTTATAAGTATTTCTTTAATGATCGATCGAAATACATATAATCAGGAACAAGAAAAGGGTGGAAATAAAAGTGTCAAATACGTGTATTATTTGGATTCTTTTCCATGATCGAGCTAAAACTTTTTAGAACATCTGTTTTCATAGTATTATTTTGGACGACTAATCTTCCCACTTTTAGTAGGCGTTTGTACATAAGAATTGTAAAATTCCAAAAAATAGTGAAAAGTTTTTTCAAGTGAAAATGGTATTTGAAATTTAGAGTCGTGTTTGGATATAAATTTCAGTTTGAGTTGTTTTTGAAGTTTTGTGAGCGATTTGAGTGAGAATTTTGAAAAACAGTTTTTTGCAGTTTTTCAAATTTTTGAAACTTTCCAAAATGCATCTTCAAGTGAAAATTGAAAATTTTATTAACAAACGCTGATTTCGAAAAAAAATGAAAGTTTTTTGAAAAAATCTTCCATCAAATTTTATGTCCAAACGGGCACTTCGTTTGTTGTATTAAAGTTATAAATATAAATTCAATATTTAATTCCAACTATAATTATATGTCACGTATAATATAAACGTCACATATAATTACATAAGCTAGTTATACAAAAGGATTTTAAAGCCAAGAAATACTTTGCAGAAACTGGTTATACAGAGGAAGATGTACTTAGACTAGAAACATTCCCTATCAAAACTATGTATCTGAAGTAGAGAGGAGAATTTAGCAAAGTTTCATGGAGAAGGCTCTGGACTACCTAAGTGGATATTCATTATGTTTCTGGCTGCTCATAGGAGACTTCAAACAAGAGACACATTGAGAAGATGGGGCTGTGTAGAAGATGATACTTGTCCACTATGCAACACAGAAGCAGAGACTACTGATCATCCCCTTTTTTGTATGTTCATTATCTACACAAACATGGACTGCTATGCTGGAATGGCTGAGGATCTATAGACAGGTGATGACATGGGAGCATGAATAGAAATGGGCCGAGCAACACTGTCATGGAAGGAGTGCAAATTAGGGCTGCTTATCGGGCGGATTGGGCTGTTATTTACTCTTAACGGTTTGGCTTATCGGTTATCGGCTTTTAAATGTATTATTCCGCTAGCCACCGGATAAGATATCGGGCGGGTCTCGGTTTAGCTCTTATCGGGCGGTTATCGGGTGGTTTAGCGGCCTAATTCAATCTATATTGCATGCATTAATTATTTGCTGACAATCTAGCATACAAATTCAGAATAGGAAATTACACATTGAGTCCAGACATACATGTCTGTTAATGCCTACATAAGAATGATGTAGTGCTTCATGTGTTGTAGAGTGAAAAAAGCAAAAAACATTGTAGGCTACATTACATCCCAAAGCAGACTACATATGAGTCCAGACATATATGTCTGTTAACGCATTTGAACTTGTATCTCCCTTGTGAGGTTAGACCTTAGAAATATTGCTTCTTGTTTATCATGGTGTTTTCTGGTTTCTTGAGTCTATCAGTATTGACTTTAATCTACGTTGGTCGATGATTTTCATTTATTGTGGACATTAAAGTAATCAGATAGGAATAGAACGGTTTTACGGTGCAAAACTCCCAAACAAAAGGACAAGCAAGAAAAATGGAGTTGTCATTTGTATTACTGTATAGTTATGCCACATCCTAGGAAGTTACGAACTGGGGAGAATTCAAGAATTCAACTCTTCAGTCACACGGTATTAAAGACAATAGTATACGTATTTAGGAATTAGGAGTTAGAGATAGAGTACTGGAAGTCGAAGGGTTGTTTATATATATATATATATATATATATATATATANCTACATTTGACTGTTTTAGTTATATACAAATATAATATATCTATCTATCTATCTATCTATATATATATATATATATATATATATATATATATATATATATACTTAACGGGTTAAAGTATTATTTGTTAAGAAAATTGAATAATCCGGCCCCAAACCGATAAGTCGTTAATAAAAAAATTTTAATATGTTCCCCGTCCGTTAAACCGTTAACCCGATACCAATAAGCCATTAAGCTTCGATTTCGGTTCGGTTTTGAACACCCCTAGTGCAAATGCTGATATATACAGGATGATGCTAGCTTGGAGCATATACTATATATGGCAAGAGAGGAATGCAAGAGTTTTTCAGGCAACACAAAGAAATGCTGAAACAATTACTAGACTACTAGCACAGGATCTGCATTGTAGAGGGAATGTGAAGCAACGATTGAAGGGAAGATTACTAGAATTAAATTACTATCCTATTGTTCATTGAAATGTATAGAAAGTTGTTTTAGGAGGATTAGATATACAGAAAAAATAGCTTAGTCCGGGGCTTATGTCTAGAACAAGCTATAGAAAGAATCAATATGTAAATATTACTTGGTAATAAAATTGATTAGTTACCAAAAAAAAATTACATAAGTAGACTCTCATTCCCACTGCTCACCTTATTTTATATTCACATGGTATCATAAAATTTAAATTTGACCCACAAAAAAAATAAAAATAAAAAATGGATGTTTGACCATAATTCTATATTTTTAGTACATTACTCTATTTAACCAAAAATATGTTTCTTGATCAAAATCTAATTTTAGAAGAAAACGGGTTACTGATAACCAAGTTTTACTTCACTTTCACAATGATATTTAAGGAAAATAATAAGAATGACAAAGGAATTAATTGATGGACAAATTGCAAAATCAAGATAGAGAATTCGAGGAGGCAGAAAAGTAAAGAGTATATCAATAGTGCTTCAGAATTGTCCCTACAAATATAATTTTGTGCCCTTATATAGGAATGTACAATTGTAACAGTTTTTCCCACATTTGGGTTGATTATGGGAACTAATGATACTGATTGCACATTATCTCGGATATCTATAACCGGAGTATTTATTGCTATAAATACCCTATAACTATTCCGATTCTCCTTCCTTATTTACTTCCGGTTCATGTACCTTTCTTTCTTTTTGTTCTTTATTCATTCCATCTGTCACGACCCTAAACCCAGACGTCTCCCTCTACTAAACCTCCTCATGGCTCGTGAGACCTATGTAACCTAGGCTCTGATACCAACTTGTCATGACCCTAAACCCAGACCCGGTCGTGATGGCGCCTCTCGTGAAGACAAGGCCAGCCGACACATTTTCAATCCAGTTCTTAAGCAATTAAACAATACGCATTACGTTTAAAACATGATATAAAATCAGAAGTAACAATGACAATACAAAATAATTCGCGGAATACAACCCAACACAGCCCGATACCGGGGTGTCACTAGTCATGAGCATCTACTCAGGTCCAAATACAACTGACAAAGTCTGAAATGTACTAAGTACAGTCTAATAGAATAAAGAGGGAGAAAAGCAGTGTTGCGAACGCCGGCAGCTACCTTGCTAAACTCCGATGACTCTGCCTCCGATCAACCAATACCCGCTACCGGGTTCAGTAATACCTGAATCTGCACACATGGTACAGGGAGTAAAATGAGTACTCCGACTCGGTGAGTGATAATCATAAATAAAGACTGAGTGATAGGAAATCACGAAAAGTGCATCAACATGCTGTATAGAAGCAGTACAAATCCAGCAAGAAAGCAATGAAGCTGTGAAATCTCTTTAAGCATCCTAGCTCAGTTTAAACTTCTTTGAAAATGGTTTTTCGGCAGTTAAGCAATTGAATGCAAAACAACTAGCACAGATGAGCACAGAGAATCCGCCCCTCGGGCACAATTACACAACTAAACAAGTAAATGACAGGTGAATAAAATAGATAAACACATAAGGTACGCCCCTCGGGTACAATGTCAACAACTCCGCCCCTCGGGCAATATCGCAGATCAATACCAGCCCCTCGGGCAATCACATAGAACAATATCAGCCCTTCGGGCAATCACACATAACAATACCAGCCCCTCGGGCTATAACTCACATCACAATGGATACCCGCGCTCACTGGGGGTGTGCAGACTCCTGGAGGGGCTCCTTACAGCCCAAGCGCAATATCAAGTAATCTCGTGGCATCATCTCTAGGTTCTCGGCCTCATATCAACAAGCCACCTCGTGGCGTACATATCTCAGGCCCTCGGCCTCATTACCAAAATCAGATTATCACCGCTGCGACGTGTAGCCCGACCCAAAAGATATCCTCACAACACAGGCCATCGGCCTTATTCAGTCAAAGAAATCACATAAGCCACTCGGGCAACAGTAAAACATGATGTTCAGCCCAAAATATTATTTGAAATATCATTTCAACTGTTAAAGCAGAGTAAACATGGTTGAGTTTTGAAAATAGTAGAATATAGAATGACTGAGTACAAGTTTAAAGTTAAAACAGTGAGGAAATATCAATGAAAATCGCCGAAGGGTTCAAATAGTTGGCACGAAGCCCAAATATGGCATTCAGCCCAAACAATCAGGCTAGCAAATAGATTTCAGTCAAATACGCAGTAAAATCATCAATCGGGATGGACCAAGTCACAATCCCCAATAGTGCACGATCACACGCTCGTCATCAAGCGTGTGCCTCACCTCAATATAGCACTGCGATGTGCAATCCGGGGTTTCAAACCCTCAGAGCATCATTTACAAACTCATCTCGATCCGGTCCAAACTCTAGCCCGCGATGCCTTTGCTAATACGAATCGACCTTCGGATGCTCCAAATCTAGCCACAATCAGTACATAATCATTAAAATATGCTAAGGGAACGAAGCCCACTCGAAAATATCCAATTTACAACAAAAATCCTGAAATTGCTCAAACTCGGTCCCCGGGCCCACGTCTCGGAATCCGACAAAAGTTACATCAATAGAATCCTCGTCCTCACACGAGTCTATACATACCAAGAACATCAAAATCCATCCACAAATGACCCTTCAAATTCCCAATTTACACTCTCCAAATTCAAGCCCTAATTCCCCAATTTTTAGGCTTTAAATTCCACATATTTCATGATTAAACAAGTAAGAATCAACATAGGATCGAGTATTGAGTTCACAAATCTTACCTCCAGGTGTTATATCTTGAATCCCTCTTCAAATCCTCTCAAAAAGCTCCAAAATCGCCCAAAAATGGTGAAAGATAGCCCCAAAATCGCGAGGCCCTTGGGACCTCAACCAAACATGCCAACATATCCCATAACATCAACATGTTCCAACTTTCGGAACGCTCAAAACAACGTCGAAACACCAAAATCACATCTGATTCAAGCCTAAGAATCACAAGAACTTCCAAATTTCGGTTTCAATCAAAAAGCCTACCAAATCTCGTCCGAATGACCTGAAATTTTGCATACACGTTACAAATGACACAACGGAGCTACTGCAACTTCCGGAATTTAATTCCGACCCCTATATCAAAATCTTACCTATCAACCGGGAAACGCCAAAATCTCAATTCCGCCAATTCAAGCCTAAGCCTTCCACGGACTTCCAAAATGCATTCCGATCACGCTCATAAGTCCCAAATCACCTGACGGAGCTAATCAAATCATAAAAATTCCGATCCGAGATCATATACAAACAAGTCAAATCTTGGTCAAACATTTCAAATTTCAAGCTTCAAACTGAGAACTGTTCTTCCAAATTCGTTCTAATTACCCTGAAAACCATAACCAATGATTTAAATAAGTCATAATACATCACACGGGGCTATTTATGCCCGAGAACTGGCGAGCAAAGTGCAAAAGCTCAAAACGACTGGTCGAGTCGTTACATCATCATCGTCTATTCCTTGTCAACTAGTAGGTCCGTTTCTTTTCAGTACCATCTCGTGGGTGTTCCTCCCCGTGCCTTCTTTTCTCAACTAATTCTATCAATTGAGAATGCCACTTGTCGCTATATCACTGTTTCACGTGTCATGCCATTTCAGCATTCCAATATCCCACGTGTAACGCCATTTCACCACCAATACAGATAGTCCCCCCACTTTCTAAATATTCTTTACTAAATATTTGGGGAAGTGGAAAGTTTTTATGGCGAGAATTCTCTGTCGCCATTTTTCGAATACAATCATGCCTCCTTCTGAACTGATGCGACGCATATCAGATACATTTAATAATCATGCCACGTGGCTTCTACTGATTAGTTCTGCAGTTCCTCAGCGCTTTTTAGGGATTTTCTGTAGCCGCATCAGTCACAAAGTGTCGGTTCTATTATGACACTTTATAATGACCTAATGGTCGTGTCTTCTTATAAATACTCCACTTTTTTATTTTATTTCTTGAAGCCTTTCTTATTTCATATTCACCTCCGTCTTTTTGTTTTACACACTTTAGCATTTTTTCCCTGTTCTTCTTTGGACAATCATGTCTGTGTAAAATTGTAGTTGTTGACGAGTTTGTTTCTTCTAATGCTCCCACTAGAAGTAGAAGGAGTGGTAGGCTGCGTAGTCTTCGTTCTATATCTAACCGTGGTTCTTCTTCTCAAAGTAGTGCTATTAATCCGTCTTCCTCTAGACCTATGGCTCTTATAACCCCTAGATCTTCAAGAAATAGAGATCCAACTGAAACTATACGTGAACCCACAGTTGCAGAAATTGTTCCTCAAGAGTTTTTCTTTGTAACTGATCGTGAATCTATAAGGAGTCAAGTTTCTTCCATAGCTTCCCTTGATCGTGCCGACCTTTACCCAATTTGATTACTACTGGTCTTGTTTCTCTTGTCCGAAGAGAATGTTAGTGGAAACCCGACTTCCCAATTTTAGTTCCTGGTTCCAACCAAAGAATAACTTCTTACCAATGTAGTTTCTCTTTCGTCTATACCTACCCTTTCACTTTAGGGTTCGAACCTCTTATTGATATGGTAATCCTTGAGTTTTGTGGTTATCTTAACGTATGTTGGCCAAATCGGTCCCGTAGTTTGGAGGGCTGTTGGATGCCTTCGTTATTTGGCAGAACTGGTTTCTGTGCCTTTTACTTTTCGGCTCTTGCTTCACTTATACTCCCCTAAGCTATTTCTTGAAGGTGTCTTTTCTCTTGTGGCTAGAAGTAAGAGAGTTTTAGTTAGCCCTGAAGATGATCAAGATCGTGGTTGGTGTGCTCGGTTTGTTGCTGCTCCCACTAGTGGGCGAAGAAAACATGCCTTTCCTAGAGAAATGGAATTTTGCACGTAAGTTTTTCTCTTTTGTTTTTGTAATATCTCAAAAGACTTTATTATAACAAAATACCCAGCCTTTCAGCACCCATGGAAGTTTTTGATGAAATTCCCAACTTCCGTGCTTGGGTAGAAAAGATGTTGACTGCTACACCTATGGTGAAGAGGTCCTGGAAAAACCTTTCTAAAAAATTTGGCTGGAAAGTAAAGACGCATGGTTGCTGCTGAAAGAGGTTCTGACGGAAGAAAAGAAAGCCTTAGAGCAACAAATGAGGATGGTTGCTGCTGAATTAGCAGCTGAGAAGGCTTCTTCTAGCCAAGTTGGAAAAGACAAGGACATACTTGAGTCCTCCTTTGCTGAACAACTTTCCAAGGCGACTGAAGAGATAAGGAGTTTAAGGGAACTCCTTAATAAAAAAGAGGTGTATGCGGGAGAACTAGTTCAAACACTTACTCAAGCTCAAGAAGATCTCTGTGCCTCTTTGATAAGATTAAGTTCTTGGAAAGTTCTCTTACTCCTTTTATGACAGCATATGATGCCTCTGAAGTAGAAAAAGAAGAGTTGAGATCTGAAATTAATCAATGGGAGAAGAACTATGAGATTCTCGAGGACAAATTGTCATTAGATGTGAGCTGGGCCTTTTTAAACACTCGCCTCTAATTTGTATTTTTTCCCACCTTCAGAAGAATAAAGCATAGGCATTTCTACTAGTGTAGAATTTTATGAAAAGACTCTAATGGAAGCCATCCAGGAAGGTTTTGACATTAATGCGGAGATTGTTAAAGCTCAAGAAGAAATTGATAAAACTCAACAACGTGAAAGCTTTTCTTCACCTGAAGATGAAGGTCCCGCAGGTGAGGGAAATGGACTTGTTCTTGGTGAAGCTAATGTCCAACCCTCTTCTTCTCAAGATGACCCTTCAACTCTCGTTAATGATGTTCCCGCAAATGATTCCCCTTAGTTTTTTCTTGTTTTCATGTTTACTCAACTTTTGGGAAGTTTATTTTGTTTTTTGGTTACCCATATCTTGTTTTGGGGTTTAATGACAAACAAGTACTTCTATTTTTCCCAAAGTTTAATATATGTGTTTTGGTTACTTTATGAGCTTTTGTTTTTCTCTTTTGATATTTGAACTTGCATTAAAAATGCTTTAATAATCTATGATTTTGATAAACACAAACTTTTATAAAATAGGGACCTTTTATATAAGCGACACTGATGAAGATGACGTCTCATTATCTTCATATTGATGTAAATATATGAAAGATGAAATAGAAAAAAGGAAAGAATTTGAAGAAGCTTCATGCTTTGAACTTTCAAATAAATTTAATATATGATTTTCTCTTACATTACTTTCACAACTACTTTCTTTGTAGCAGATTTTTAGATACAAAATTGGGTTTGTCATCCCATGACTAATAGAAAATCAGGTTTATTATCCCGTGACTAATTTTTGGCCATAACCTAAAAACTCGTAGGAACTTGGAGCGTATCTTGAGTCCTTCTTGAGAGTTCACACCTTCTCAAGGTTGCTTCAAGGTTTTTTATTCGGGCTTGATTTGTGATTCCTAGGCTTGAGTTTTGACTCTTTGCTTCCTTGCCTATATGTATAGTCCCCCCATTGTTAGAGCTTTGAAGTATGAAATCTCAAACACTAGATTGTTCCTTCCTTTTGGTCCATTCCTTGAAAAGGAAAATACATACGGGACTCGGAGGTATATATTTAGATGATGTTTGCCTAACCCCTTTTTTCCATCAGAAAGGTTTTAACCTAGACAGGGAATAATTCAGTATTCCGCGTGTCTTTCTGGTCTAATATTATAATTTGGTACGGGCTAGCTTTTTCCCTATCATCTAAAATTGTTAGTACAATTCAAAAGAATGAAATAAAATTATATCTGAGTGATACTTGACCGTGGGTACTTCCTTTTCCTAGAAATACTACTTCTTCAAATGGACAACGTTCCAATGTGATGCTAGTATGCTGCCATCCATGGTTTTCAACTCATACGCCCCTTTTCCAGCGATGCCTTGAACCCTATAAGGGACTTCCCAATTTGGACTTAACTTACCAGTATTAGCTATTTTCATTGACTGAAACACCTTTTTGAGGACGAAGTCCCCAATCTCGAAGTATCTCAGATTTGCTTTCCTGTTGTAATATCGTTCAATCATCTGCTTTTGAGCCGCCATCCTTATTAGCGAAGCTTCCCTCCTTTCCATTCCTCTAATAATTCAAGACTCCCCTACATTTCTTCTTCGTTTGCTTCCTCAGTAGCATGGGTGTATCTCATACTTGGTTCACCTATTTCAACTGGAATTAGGGCTTCAGTGCCATAGACGAGCGAAAATGGAGTCTCGCCCGTACTTGTTGTTGTTGTTCGATAAGCCCATAATACTCCTGGTAACATTTTTGGCCAATTGCACTTTGACTCCTCTAATCTTTTCTTCAAGCTATTAATAATAACTTTGTTTGTTGACTAAGCTTGCCCATTAGCTACGGGATAGTAAGGCGCAAATGTGATCCGTTTAATCTCCCAACTCTGAATGAACTCTGTGATTTTCATGCCTATGAATTGCGGGCCGTTGTCACTCACGATTTTTTTTGGAACTCCAAAATGACAAATAATGTTTCAACAAATAAAGTCCCTGACTTCTTTTTCTCGCACCTGTTTGAAAGCTCTTGCTTCTACCTATTTTGAAAAATAATCTGTTAAAACCAATAGAAATCGTACCTTTCCTTTGGCTTGAGGTAACGAACCTACGATATCCATGACCCACTTCATGAAAGGCCATGGCGAGATAACTGAATGTAACAATTCTGCTGGTCGATGCATGTTGTTGGCATATCGTTGACATTTATCGCGCTTGGCTACAAAGTTTTCTGCTTCTTCTTCCATTTTTGGCAAATAGTATCCCGCTCTTATTAAAGTCTTCACCAACGATCTTCCCCCAGCATGATTGCCACAGTGACCTTTGTGTACTTCCCTCATCACATATTCTATTTATGAAGGACCAAGGCACGGTGCTAAAGGTCCGCCGAACATCTTTCGGTATAAGTTTCCACGAATTAAGCAATATCAAGTAGCTTTTTGTTGAAGTACCTGTGACTTCTTCTTGTCTTCGGGCAAGATCCCGTACTGCAAAAAATTGACAAACTCGTTCCTCCAATCCCAAGTTAAATTATTAAAAAAACCTCGTTCTTGTCTTGATCGAGTGCCGAATGAAACAAATGTATTGCAATAGCATTTTCTATGTTTGTTACTTCCGTAACAGGCGCGAGATTGGCCAACACATCTGCCTCTGCGTTCTCCTCCCTGGGTATTTGAACAGCCTTCCACGATTGAAATTGCCTGATTAATTATCTTACCTTTTCCAGGTATTGTTGCATTCGTGCCTCTCTTGCTATGTAAGTCCCCTGCATTTGGTTAACTACTAACTGCGAATCACTTTTGATTACAATCTGTTCTATGCCAAGTTCCCATGCTAATTCTAGACCTGCAATTACAACTTCATACTCTACTTCATTATTAGTGTTGGGATGACATTTTATTGCTTGTCTTATGATTTCCCCTGATGGTGGAATTAGGACAATACTTAAGTTCTCTCCCTTTACATTCGAGGAACCGTCAGTAAATAAAGTCCAGTCCCCAGATTAGTTCTGGTAAATACCTGTAATTCCTTTTCTGCTTCAGGAACTAAATTCGTGCTAAAATCTGCTAAAACTTGTGATTTTATTGCAGTTCTAGGCTGGTATATGATATCATACTCACTGAGTTCTATTGCCCACTTAGCTAACCTACCAGATAATTCTTTCTTATGCAATATATTCCTCAGGGGGAAAGCAGTTATTACAGAGATTGATGACACTGAAAATAAGGCCTCAATTTTCTAGATGCCATAATTAGTGCTAAAGCAAGTCTTTCTAGATGAGGGTATCGTGTCTCAGCATCTAACAAAGATTTACTAACATAATATATTGGAGATTGTTTACCTTTATCCTCTCATAGAAGTACCACACTTACCGCCACTTCTGACACAGCAAGGTATATAAGCAGCATTTCCTCGTCTTTTGGTTTGGCTAGCAAAGACGGATTTGACAGATACGATTTTAAGTCCTTGAGGGCTTGTTGTCATTCATCAGTCCATTCAAATTGATTATGCCTTTTCAATACTGAAAAGAATTTAAAACTCATTTCTGATGATTTTGAAATAAATCTCCTCAGTGCTGCTATTCTTCTATTAAACCTGCACTTCCTTTTTGATTGTGAGTACATCAGGTATTTCCTCGATAGCTTTGATTTGTGCCGGATTTAATTCAATTCCCCTGTTAGAAACAAGAAAACCTAAAAAATTACCTAAAGAAACGCCAAAAGCACATTATTCTGGATTTAGCTTCATATTGTACTTGCAAGGAATCTGAGAAGTGTCCAACAAATGCTGGAAATGATCTCCTGCCTGTGCCGATTTGACTAGCATATCATCAATGTAGACTTCCATATTCTTTCCCAGATGTTCTTGAAATATTTTATTTACCAATCTTTGGTATGTGGCTCCAGCATTTTTTAGACCAAAAAGCATGACTTTGTAACAGTAAGTCCCCCTGTCTGTGATAAAGGAAGTTTTTTCTTCATCTATGGGGTCCATCATTATATGATTATACCCTGAATATGCATCTAAAAAACTTAACAACTCATGTCCTGCAGTAGAATCAATTAGTTGATCTATGTGCGGTAAAGGGAATGAATCTTTAGGACAAGCTTTATTTAAGTCAGTATAATCTACACAAACTCGACATTTCCCATTCTTTTTTGGTACTGCTACAGTATTAGCTAGCTAGTTAGGATATTTTTCCTCTCGTATTGACCCAATTTTTAAAAGTTCTTGTACCTCATTCTGGATCAGCTGATTTTGGAAGGATCCCTGCTTCATTTTCTTCTACTTGACAGGTGGATATGATGGGTCCTTATTCAGTTTGTGAGTCATCACCTTCGGTGGTATACCTGTCATGTCTGAATGCGACCAAGCAAAGCAATCTAAATTAGCTTTTCAAAATTCAATTAATTTACCTTTCATCTATGTGCTCAGGTTTACACCGATGTAAACTTTTCTGTCCGGCCAGTGTTTGAATAGCACCATCGATTTGAGTTCTTCGGTAGTTGTCTTAATATTTTCATTTTCTTCTAGATTTTGAATAACATCGGGTCTTGAATCAATGTCATCTTGTGCTGGAATGCCTTCAATTGAGTTTGTACTGCAACATCCTCAACTGAACTCTGTAACTGCTATTTCTTGCCTTCTACCTCGTTCACCGTGCTGGTAGCAACTACTTCATTGATACTCCTCGAAGCTTGCTGATCTCCACGGATTTGAAGAATTCCCCACCGTGAAGGAAATTTGATATCTTGATGCAATGTGGACGGTATAACATCCATATCGTGAAACCAGGGTCTTCCTATGATTATATTATAAGCCATGTCTGAATCTATCACTTGAATTATCAAACCCAGACAAAGTCCGTGTCACTTTGTCATTAACTTGCATCTCATCTACCACTCTTAGTAAAATGATATTCACGGAGCTACCTGGGTCAATCAAAACTCGTTTTACGTTAGTATCGTGTATAAGTAAGGATATAACCAATGCGTCATTATGAGGAATCATCAAGTTGTCCGCATCTTCATCATCAAGTATTATATTGTCTCCTTCTAAGGTGTGACGTATTCGCTTCACATGAGTGACTATGACATTTGACGTCTTCTTTGGTAATGTATAAGTCCCACCATTGACCTCATCTTCACTAGTTATTACGTTGGTTGTTCTTTTTGGAGATGGGGGTTTCGGGGGTTCTTGTCTACTCTTCATATATGGTTTCCTACCTTTCTCGTTGAACATGTCAGTTAGATAACCTTGTTTCAACAAATGCTCAACCTCTCCTTGTAGTAACCTACAGTCTGCTGTTCTATGGCTGTGATCGTTGTGAAATTCACACTAGTGATCTGGATTTCTTTTGCTCGGGTCTCACCTCATTTCTTTAGGCCACTATACTTTGTCCCGCATACCTCTTAAAACAACCACCAACTCGGAAGTACTGACATTAAAACTGTAGTCTCTGATTCTCCCATGTGTGTTCGAATTGTCTCATCGTGTATCCCGTTCCTTTCTGAATCTAGATGAAGAACCTGCATCTTTTTGCCTTGGCCTCGATTCATAACGTATGTTTTCTTGTTTGGACCAAGAATCTCGACCTACAGGACCCATATAAGGCTCGTACTATTTTTCCCGATCTTTTTTTCTGATTATAGACATCTTGACCCTGCTTTTTCATCAACCCTTGGCCGTGCAACCGTGTATTCCTCTATCCGCAACTTCGTGTTGTATTTGTTATATACGTCATTCCAAGTTGTTACTGGAAATTCTTGCAAACTTTCCATCATTATCCTCTTGGCTTATGAACTTTTCTCATTCAGGTTGCTAGCAAATGCCATGGCTGCCCAGTTGTCAATTACTCGTGGTAACATCATCCTCTCCCATTAGAATATATCCACAAAATCTCTCAGTAGTTATGTGTTTCCTTGTTTTACTTTAAAGATGACTTCAATCCTTTTTCAACTTTTTGAGCTCCCGAATGTGCTTTTATAAATGAATCTGCAAGCTCAGCAAAAGAATCAATAGAGTTTTCAGGTAAGAGAGAATACCACGTTAATGCTCCTTTCGTGAGCGTTTCATCAAATCTTTTTATCAAAACTAATTTGATTTCTTGCTTGGTTAAATCGTTGTCTTTCCCAGTTGTAAACGAGGTTACGTGATCTCGCGGGTCAGTTGTTCCACCATATTTTGGAATATCTGGCATTTTAAACTTCTTAGGAATCGGCAAAGGTGTTGCACTTGGCTTCTAGGTCTGTTGTGGATATTTATCAATATCTACTCCTTTGATCATGGGTGTTACGCCAGGTATTTGTTCTATGCGATCATTTAGCTCTTTCAGCTGTTTCTGCAAAGTTAATACCAAACTTTGTAAACCAAAATTATTTGGTGTTCCTGACTTTCCATCACGAGATTCACTGGGAGTTCCTCCGCTTCCTGAATTAGCAAGCCCCGAGCATGGGTTTTCTGTGGTCACGGTATTGTTTGGAGGAGGATTTGGTGGTGCAGTTGAAAATCCCCTAACAAAAGCTTGAAGAGCGATGTTCACGTGTTTTATGTTTAGTTATTTTAAAATGTCTTGTTCGACAGTCTGCTCGTCCCCTTGATGATTATTCGTGTGTGATGTTGATCTTTTAGGTGTCCCCTCTCAGGACTATCGAGGAGATTCTTGTGGTGAAGGGATTGGTGGAGTTCCCCCTCCTGTTGATTTAGCTGGTTATTTTCGTTGGCAGTCGACATGATTGTTTGTCAGAAAGAGAATTTGGAAAGTGAAAAGTATATCAGATTTCCGATAACGGAATCAATTTGTTTAACAAAAAATATATTTCTTGATCAAAATCTAATTTTAGAAGAAAACGGGTTACTAATAATCAAGTTTTACTTCACTTTCACAATGATATTTAAGGAAAATAATAAGAATGACAAAGGAATTAATTGATGGACAAATTGCAACATCAAGATAGAGAATTTTGAGAAGGCAGAAAAGTAAAGAGTATATTTCAATAGTGCTTCAGATATGTCCCTACAAACAAAATTTTGTGCCCTTATATAGGAATACAATTGTAACGGTTTTTCCCACATAATTTGGGTTGAGTATGGGCATTAATGATATTAATTTCCCATTATCTCGGATATCTATAACTGGCGTATTTATTGCTATAAATACCCTATTACTATTCCGATTATCCTTTCTTATTTACTTCCGGTTCATATACCTTTCCTTCTTTTTGTTCTTCATTCATTCCGTCCTCGTCTATTCTTTGTCATCTGTTAGGCCTGGTTCTCTTTTCCGTACCGTTTCGAGGGTGTTTCTCCATGTATCTTCTTTTCTCAATTAATTCTATCAATTGAGAATGCCACTTGCTATATCACCGTTCCACCTGTCATGCCATGTCAGCATTCCAATATCCCACGTGTAATGCCATTTCACCACCAATACATACTTTCCTTACATTCTATTAGTTTAGTGGTTAATTATGCGATGTTTGAGCTAATTATGTTGTTTTATGTATAGGATAATCGGAAGACAAAGACGAGGGAAGGTTGCACGAAAAGAGGACAAAATTACAAGAAAAGAGCACAAAGGCACGAAGTACCCAAGCCTGGCGCCAGGCCAGGCGTCGCCAGCTTCATGGCACACTCCATTGCGCGATAAGCCTCGCCTCGTGAGGTTTCAGGCGCACTACAAGCCTGGCCCCACGAGGTTAGGCGCCCGGTGGCCATCTGTTCGCGTATCAAAAGTACTCCGACCCGGATTTAGACTCAAGGACTTCGACCCTAACATATAAATACTCAATAAACGAGTTGAGAAAGGGTTAGACATTTTGGAGGCAAAAAGACATTGTAAAGCAATTTCAGAGGAGATAATCATAGAGTTCTTCATCCTTTCTTCCTTTATTTGTAATTTGATTATGCAAAATGCTTGGATAATTGTTACTACGAACATGAATGGCTAAGCAATCTAGTTTCTAGGATTGTGGGTGACATGCTTATTAACGTTTATTAATTACATCTTCATTAATTCGGATTATCATCTTGTTGTAGTTTCTTTAATTCTAATTTTAACTTGAGAATTGTTGTAGCTACCGATTCACCCTACTATCTATGCTATGCTTGTGAAAGCCGTGTTTATATTAGAGTTAAATTAAAGAAAGCTTGTTTCTGAATCCGTGCTGGGGGAACGATTTCGCATTTGGATAGGAATATTCCTGACAGCCTCGCTTAGTTGAATGTCGTATTATTTTTGTTCATGATAGACTCAATCCCACAGGAATATAGGATTGATATATTATGGATAGACGGGTAGTATTGTAGGAACATGTTATTCGTATAAATGATTTTGTCAATTAGCAATCATAGATAATCTGGATTTCCGAATGTGATTATTGAACTTAATAGGATTAATAAATCGACCTCAACAATGGAATATCCATCTTCTCTGAGTAAAATCTACCAACAAACTTTTGTGTTACTATACATTTAGTTGATTTCTTTTTTAATTTTTGCAACAATATATTAATATAAAAACAACATTCTTGATTACCTTGAATAGTAAATTGTTTTGAATTACCTTAGTTAATGATTAATCTAACTCACCATAGGTTCGACATTCGACTTTCGAGTCACTTTATTACTTGACGGCCACGTATACTTGCATGTACTTGGAGAACCAACGAGTTTTTGGCACCGTTATGGGGACTTAGCAATTGATTGTTTAACTGAGTTAATTTCTTATATGTTTTTTGTCCAAATTTTGACTTTTTTGATTTACATGATCTCTTTCATGCACTTGGAGGTTAATGTGAGGGAAGAAAGACAAGGATAAAGATAAACTCAAACCCTTTGAAAATGAACCTGAAAGACTCTTTCACATAAACAAGAAAGAAACCAATGTCACGATCCGGATTTCCCACCCTCGGGAGTCGTGATGGCGCTTACTAATACGAGCTATGCAAGCCAATTAATCGCACAATTTACCTTTTTACCCATTTTATATTCATTAACAATTTTAATAAAAACAACATTTAAACAACGAAATTTAACATAAGCGGAAGAAAGAAGCAATAAGCTATCTGAACTTGAATATCTAATACAACTGTTTGAGTCTCGACTACCCAGAACTGGTGTCACAGTTTTCACAGACGGTCTAAGAATACTACAAATAGAGGGTCTGAAAGAAATAAATACAACACTGTCTCTAGAAATGCATAAAAGAAACAAAAATAGTTGATAGAAGGAGACGCCAAGGCCTGCGGACGTCTGCGGGACTACCTCGAGTCGCCTGATGAACAAGGATCAGCAATCTCAGTGCAGTACAAAGTCAGTAGCACTGGGATCTGCACAAAAGAGTGCAGAGTGTAGCATCAGCACAACCGACCCCATGTGCTGGTAAGTGCCTAGCCTAACTTCGGCGAGGTAGTGACGAGGCTAGACCAGACAACCACATAAACCTGTGCAGTTCAAATATATATAGCGGAAAAGAAATACAGAAATAACAAGTCAAAATGGGAGGGGGAGCAAGCTATGGGGGAGATAGCAATTTCGGATAGAAAGACATCAAATAAACGAAAGAAATAACATAACTCGGATATCAACAAGAATCAGAAATCAATATATATATGCATGACATCACCCTTCGTGCTTTTACTCTCGTCCTCACCAAAGCAATCATATGATAAAAGTGAGCACGACATCACTTTTCGTGCTTTTACTCTCTTTCCTCACCATGAAATCAATAAGATCGGCACGGGATGGTACATCGTGCGGCACGGCATCACCCTTAGTGCTTTACACTCTTTCCTCACAATAATACACGGCATCGCCCTTCGTGCTTTAAACTCTTTCCTCACAAAATAACAATGCATGGCATCACCCTTCATGCTTTAACTCTCTTCCTCACCCTAACTACAATCACAAACAATAGGGCAAGGGAATAAATGAAATTGTAATAAAGATCCCGGCAAGGGAACAACAATTCAACAAATAAATCCCTGTATGGGAACAACACCAATAATATCAACATCCCGGCAAGGGAGATAACCAATAAATCAACAATAGCCCAGCAAGGGTGTCAACATAATAACTTCTCTTCTTTCTCACTTTTACTTCACAATTCACTTCATACCTCGAGCCAATGATCTAGAGATTCAATTATCACTTACACTTTCACAATTCGTTACACAACTTGAGCCAACGCTCCTTAATGTTCATAGGTCACAATTCCTTCCGCAAACTTTACACGACATATAGAAACCATCACCAAGGCATGAAAGGTATAACGAAGTAATGAAAATCACAATATAAGACCCACAGGAATGCTATACACCAACGTATAGATACTCGTCACCATGCCTATACGTCGTACTCAACAATTACCACATAGCAAATAGGACTCAACTCCTAATCCCTCAAGCTAAGGCTAGACCAAACACTTACCTCGATGCCACAAGCACAACTCACGGTTCAATTATAGCTTTACCCCTTGATTCCACTACCAATTCGTTCGTATCTTGCCATAAGTTACTTAATTACATCAATAAATGCTAAATGAATCAATTCGAATGCATAAAAAATGAATTTCCCAAAGTTTTACCCAAAAAGTAAAAAATCGCCCCCGGGCCCATATGGTCAAAACCCGAGGTTCGAACCGAAACCCGATCACCCATTCCCCCACGAACTCAAATATATAATTTGTTTTAAAATCGGACCTCAAATCGAGGTCCAACTCCCCAATTTTTGAAAAAACCTAGGTTCTACCCAAAACACCCAATTTTCCCCATGGAAATCATTGATTTGAAGTTGAAATGATGTTAAAAGATGTTAAGAATGGAAGAAAGTTAGTTCAAAATGACTTACAATTGATTTGGAGAAGAAAAAATCCTTGAAAAATCACCTAAGTGTGTTTATGTTTTGAGAGAATATGATAAATGGGTTTAAAATCGTCTAAGTATAAAAGTTGCAGGTCTCTGTTATGTGAATTGCGAACAGGGGTTCGCAATTGCGAACGACGACCTCTGCTGGCTTGGGAATTACGAAGGTAGGCATCGCATTGCGATCACTGGCCAACCTGGGAAGCTTCGCATTTGCGAATAAAAGGTCGCATTTGCGACTGCATGGGCATTACATTTGCGATGAATGTCCTCGCATTTGCAAGAAGGAGATAGCCTGGGCTTCCTTTGCAATTGTGATAAGCCACTCGCATTTGCGATATCGCATTTGCGAGCCAGTGTGAAGCCTGCAGGCCTGCTGTGCACAGCTGAAATTCTGCAATTTTCTAAGTTCAAACTATACCCCATAGCCAATCAAAAACTCACGCGATCCCTCGGGGCTCTAAACCAAATATACACACAACCTCAAAAACATCCTACGGACTTATTCGTGCACTCAAATCACCAAAATAACATCATGAACATCGAATTAAACCTCAAGATCAATGAAATTTCTCAAAATTTCTTTTAACATCAAATTTGCATTTAAGGTCCGAATCACGTCAAACAGATTCCGGCTCTTACCAAACTTCAAAGAATTATCTTAAATCATATAAAGGACCTGTACCGGGTGCCGGGACCAAAATACGGGCCCGATACCAACATGTTCTAATCAAAATTCATTTCCAAACCTTATAAACAATTCCAGAAAATTTTTTTCTTTAAAAATTCATTTCTCTGGCTTGGGACCTCGGAATTCGATTCGGGGCATACGCCCAAGTCCCATATTTTCCTACGGACCCTCCGGGACCGTCAAATTACGAGTCCGGGTCCGTTTACCCAAGACATTGACCGAAGTCAAATTAATTCATTTTATAGTCAAAATTTTTCATTTTTCACAAATTTTCACATATAGGCTTTCCGACTACGCGCCCGGACTATGCAAGCAAATCGAGGTGATGCTAAAAGAGGTTTATAAGGCCTCAGAACGTAGAATTCATTTTAAAAACAAGTGATGACCTTTTGGGTCATCACAACCAAAGAAGCCAAAGAGGTTGAGAAAGTGTCACGACCCTAAAATCGACCAGGTCGTGATGGCGCCTATCGTGAAACTAGGCCAGCTGACACAATTCCCAAATCAAACCATGATTCTGTAAAGGCCATTTTTAACTAATAAATTAACAAGTAATCTCATAACATAAGTATAAATAACCAGCGCGGAATAAATACACCAGCCCGACATCGGGGTGTCACAAGTCATGAGCAACTACAAACCCGTCTAAGAACAAGAATGGCTAACATAGTCCGAAAATAAGATACTACGACAATCTAAGTAAGGTAAGAAGCAGAAATACAGGGCTGCGAACGCCAAGCAGCTACCTAGCCAACCCCGAAGACGTGCTGGAAGACTGATCAGCACTCACTATCGCGTCTCGAGACACCTGGATCGGCACACAAGGTGCAGGGAGTAATGTGAGTACGCCAAATCAGTAAGTAATAATAGTAAAAGCAGTTGAGCAGTAAGAAAACAAAAAATTCCACGTCACAGCACTACAGCAAATACAGTACATTTCAGAAAAAGTACAGAACTCAATTATCTCGTAAAACAACTCAATTTCAGTAAAACCTTTTCTTTTAAAACATCTTTCAATAGTTTCAAATAAGTGAAGAAACAGTGAGTAAAAATGATAGAACCGTAAACAGCCCCTCGGGAAAAACATGTACCATAAATTGCCACTCGGGCAAAATATCAATAGAACCAGCCCCTCGGACTACCTCACAATCGATCAAAATTAGCCCCTCAGACAACAACATGAAACAACAATAGCCCCTCGGGCAATATCACATCACTCACACTGGGTACCCGCGCTCACTGGGGGTGTAAAGACTCCGGAGGGGCTCCTACAACCCAAGCGCTATAACAAGCCATCTCGTGGCATAATCAGTCAGGCCCTCAGCGTCACATAACAAGCCACCTCGTGGCATAATAAATCAGGCCCTCTGTCAGGCCCCAAACCCGGGGAGGCGTGGCTGGCACCTGGTGCCGCCCTGACCCGAGCGAACCACTCTGCAACTCTTTTTTTTTCTTTGTAACTATCATGGGCCAACATGGCCACAACTCGTAATGTATAAATATACACTGTATCAATAAACTATTGTTCTTAAAATATGAATACATAGGGCCGTTAAGGCCTCTGACATATTGTACCAAATGAACCTCTGTCTACAAAGCCTCTAAGATTATTCGATATCAAATAGGACAGGGTACCGGCCTACCCATAAGTTTGTAGCAAACTCTTACACGATGACTTATAGACTCGGCTGCACTCCGGATAAGGTGGAGTCTTACCGATCCTTCGCTGAATGATAATCACGTCTACTATGAGGACTCATCAAACAGATTATCTATACCTGCAGGCATGCATGTAGCGTCCCCAACAAAAGGACTTCAGTACGAATAATGTACCGAGTATGTAAGGCAGAAATGAAACATAGCAGTAAGTTAACATTAATTAAGGACATGGAAGAAACAAGGAGTAAATGACTCAACCTATAAGTCTGGATAGCTCTGTAAATCATGAAATATTTATAGTATCATGCATATGGGTATAAATGTCATGTAATGCATAGGTCTGTACGTACATAACATCATAAAGCATCTGAGGGCATCCCATCATATCATCTTAGCCACTCTGGGAAAAATCATCATCGGATGATTAGGTGGTGGTGCGTATATAACGCCGTAACCTTTTTCCCATATCTCATATACATATATTTACATATATACGCGTATATAACACCATCTAGTGCCACTGTGGGTAAAAACATCAATGTATACCAGCTGATCAGGTGGTGGTGCGTATATAAGGTCGTAACGCTTTTCCATATCCCATATACATATACATATACATATATATATATATATACGCGTATATAACATCGTGAGAGTCATAGGTAAATGCACATGTAAATTAATGCAATGCATGAGAAATACGTTAATAAAATCTCTCGGAATGTCATTAATTATACCTTCAACTACAACTGAAGTATGTTGACATTGTGTTAGTATCTTTGATTGATTATTTATTGAAATTTCCTTTTATTGCTTTCCATTGAACTGCATGTTTTCCTATGGCTCAACCCAACCCCTATTTTATTTGCATGTCTATAATCTTTTGGGGTGTAAAGTATTTTTGAAGCAATGTATTGTCAATTGATTATACCTTCACAACTAAAGTATCTTGACATTGTGTAAGTATCTTTGAGCGAGTATGTATAATTTTTTTGATGTGTACATTGCTGAAGACTTATAACTTCAAACACCATTTTCATTTTTGTAAGATAGGCTTTATCCAAATATAGAGAACGCAATTATTCGATAAAAACTCATACAAAATCATACATATTTAAAATACAAGTACAATTGCTATGCATAATTATTCATGTAGCATTCATATAACAGTGTACACATTAATACATAGTTGAGAAAAAGATACATATAATACATGTAAAAGTTCATAGTTATATTTTATCATAATATACATTGTACCTCGTGGGTGTCGTGACTGTGATGACCCGGCCAGTCGTCTCATGAGTTACTGCTCCGTTTCTCACATTTTTGCTTCTTTATGTATTGCCTATCCGTTTTTGAAGGTATCGGGTTGATCGAATTGAATCCGGATTGGTTTTGATGAAGTTTGAGACACTTAGTCTCTTTTAAGAAGGCTTAAGTTGGAAAAGTCAACTAGGTGTTGACTTATGTATTAGAGGGCTCAGATGTGAGTTCCGATGGTTCGGTTTGCTTCGGGAGGTGATTTGGGACTTAGGAGTGTGATCGGAATGGATTTCGGAGGTTTTGAGAAGATTTAGGCTTGAATTGGCGAAGTTGATATTTTGGTGATTTTCGGTTGGTAGGCGAGATTTTGACATAGGGGTCGGAATGGAGTTCCGAGAGTTGCAATAGCTTCGTTGTGTCATTTGGGATGTGTGTGCAAAATTTCAGGTTATTCGGACGTGGTTTGGTTGGGTTTTTGATCAAAAGCGGAATTCAGAAGTTTTTAGAAACTTAGGCTTGAATCCGAGGTGTTTTGGTTGATTTGGTGTTGTTTGAAGTGTTTTGATGATTGGAACAAGTTTGAATAAGGTATTAGGATATGTTTGTGCTTTTGGTTGAGGTCCCGAGGGCCTCGGGGTGATTTTGGGTGGTTAACGGAGAGGTTGAGGTGTTATTGCAGCTGTTGAGATTGCTGCTTCTGGTGTTTTCGAACCTGCGGTTTGGGGATCGCAGGTGCGGTGCCGCACGTGCGGGAGATCTATCGCAGAAGCGAAAAAGGGCCAGGCGAGCAGAGACCGCAGAAGCAGTAAGGGTAACCACATCTGCGATACCGCAGATGCGGAAGTGTGGTCGCAGATGCGATTTTTGACTGGATAAGTGACTTCCGTAGAAGCGGGGAAATAACCGCAAATGCAGTACCGCAGAAGCGGGTATTGTGCCGCAGATGCGAAAAGGACTGGGCAGAACATATAAGTTATTTCGTTTCGCGAATTTGAGCTATTTCACCATTTTTGACTTCAGCCTTGGAGCTTTTTGGGCGCATTGAAAGAGGGATTTCAAGGGAACTTCATTGAGGTAAGGATTTTGGACCTAAAACTCATTCCTATGCTATTATTTCATGGATTAGAGCTAGAATTTATGGAAATTAAGGGTGAAATTAGGGGAAGCTAGGGTTTAGGATTGGAGACCTATGATTGAGGTTTTGATGGGCCATTTGAGGTCGGATTTCTGAGTTTTTTGTATGTATGAACTCGTGGGAAGATAAGGAATCTATTGGTGTATAAATTTCTGAATTTCTAGACGTGGGCTCGGGGGTCGGGTTTTGGTAATTTCGGGATTTGTGCCCTTTATTGATTGTTTTTGCTTGGGCTTTGTTCCCTTGGCATATTTTGACATCCTCATTCTGATTTTGGGATAGATTCGATGCGCGTGGAGACCGATTCGAGGGACAAAGGCATCGCGAGCTAGAGATTGAGCCAGTCGAGGTGAGTAATGATTGTAAATGATGTTTTGAGGGTTTGAAACCCCGGATTGCACATCGTAGTGCTATGTTGAGGTGAGACACACGCTTGTTGACGAGCGTGGGGTCGTACACTATTGAGGATTTTGACTTGGTCCGTCCCGGTTGATGATTTTACCGCATATTTGACTGAAACTTATTTGCTATCATTATGATTTGGGCTGAATGCCATATTTGGGCTTCGTGCCAACTATTTGAACCCTTCGGGGCTTTTTATTGATATTTCCTCACTGTTTTTGACTTATACATGAACTCAGTCATGTTATTTTCCACTATTTTCATACTCAGCCATGTTTACTTTGTTTTAAGACTTAAATGATGTCTTAAATGATGTTTGGGCTGAGAAATACTGTTTTACTGTTGCGCGAGGGGCTTGTGAGGATTTTTGATTGAGTAAGGCCGAAGGCCTATGTTGTGAGGAAACACGAATACTGATTTGAGGTCGAGGGCCTGAGATATGTACGCCACGAGGTGGCTTGATTGATATGAGGCCGAGGGCCTAGTTTTGATGCCACGAGATGACTTGTTATTGCGCTTGGGCCGTAAGAGGCCCCTCCAGGAGTCTGCACACCCCCAGTGAGCGCGGGTATCCATTGTGATGAGAGATTGAGCCCGAGGGGCTGTTATTGTTCTGAGATGTTGCCCGAGGGGCGGATGTGGTGATACTGTGCCCGAGGGGCGAACTTCTATTTGATTAATTTACCTCAATTACTTGTTAATTACTTGTTTACTTGTTGAAAGAGGATTTTACTTGACTTTTCACCGGTTTTACTATTTTTAAATGATTTTACTGCTTCATTATAGAATGCCTTGTGCCTTGCGTGTTTTCTTACTTTCAGTTGTTATTTACATTTGTTACTCACTGAGTTGGAGTACTCACTTCACTCCCTGCACCCTGTGTGCAGATTCAGGCGTAGCTGGTTCTGCCCCCAAGTGCTGATTCCTCCTAATTCAGGCGGGCTTTCGGGGATTACGAGGTAGCTATTGACGTCCGCAGCCCCGTTTCTGTACTCTTTTATCGTTTCTATTTCCTTCTAGACATTGTACTAGTTATGGACTTAGCAGAATTTTATTATGACTTATAGATGCTCATCACTAGTGACACCCCGGTTAGGGCTGTGTATGGGTGTTCTTCCGCATATTTATGCTATTATCGGTTATTTCAGATTTATTTTATCATGTTTAAACTGTTCTTAAATGCTTATCTGTTAATAATTGGAAAATGGGAAGTGTCGGCTGGCCTTGTCTTCACGAGAGGCGCCATCACGAATAGGTTCAGGGTTAGGGTTGTGACAAGTTGGTATTAGAGCCTAGGTTACAAAAATCTCACGAGTCATGTGCAGGTTTTATAGAGTCTCGCGGATCGGTACGGAGATGTCTGTATTTATCCTCGAGAGGCTGCAGAACCTTTAGGAAAAACTTCACATTCTTGAAATTCTCGTCGTGCGAGTTTGTTGATCCGAGTACTAAACTTCTGTTATTCTATTCTCTCATAGAAGGTGAGGACGCGCGCTACCGGACAGGGTGGACGACCACCAGTACCACCAGCTAGGGCCACCAGAGGCTGAGGACGCGGCCGTGGTCGTGGTAGAGACAGAGCAGCGAGGGCAGCACCTGCAGATCCACCAGCTACCCC
Organism: Nicotiana attenuata; assembly: GCF_001879085.1. Lineage (NCBI taxonomy): Eukaryota > Viridiplantae > Streptophyta > Magnoliopsida > Solanales > Solanaceae > Nicotiana > Nicotiana attenuata. Next base: position 28,251,607 of record NC_031994.1, read on the forward strand.
AGTTCAGGACCAGGTCCCAGCTGTGGACCCTCCAGCAGCACCACCTCAGGCACCAACTGTGCCTATTTTTATTCTGGGTCTTCAGGAGGCCTTGGCTCATATATTATCAATTTGCACTGGTCTAGCTCAGGCGGTATCAGCCACTACAGCCGCAGCTACTTCTCAGTCTAGGAGAGGCAGTTAGACTCCCGCCGCCCGCACACCTGAGCAGGTCGTGCAGGGACTTCAGACACCGGTCGCAGCTGCTCTAGATTATGTAGTTCCTGTCATGCTAGAGGATGAGCAACGTAGGTTGGAGAGATTTGGTAGACTTCAGCCTCCGACCTTCAGCGGAGCAGAGGGCGAGGATGCCCGGGGCTTTTTGGACAAGTGTTAGAGAATGCTTCGCACAGCCGGTATTCTGGAGACCAGCGGGGTCGCTTTCACTACTTATTAGTTCTCAGGAGCCGCTTTTTCCTGGTGGGAGGATTTTGAGAGGCGTAGGCCTGTTGGTGCAGCACTCCTTTCCTAGCAGCAGTTCTCCGTTCTCTTTCTGGAGAAGTATGTACCGCAGTCTCGCAGAGAGGAGCTGCGTAGATAGTTTGAGTGGTTACGTCAAGGGGACATGACCGTGTCACAGTATGATTTGAGGTTCTCTGAGTTGGCTCGTCATGCCATCTGGTTGGTCCCGATAGATAGAGAGAGGATCAGGAGGTTTGTCGATGGTCTTACTTATCAGCTCCGTATTCTTATGACCAGGGAGAGGGTGACTGGTCCTACATTCGAGGAAGTTGTGGATATTGCCCGGGAGATTGGGTCCGTTCATCGCCAGGAGCGAGAGGAGAGGGTGGCCAAGAGGCCTCGAGGATCTGGTAGCTACAGTGGTGCTCCATCGAGGGGCCAGTTCCACAACCGCAGAGGCCGACAGTTCCAACATGGTCAGTTTGATCGCTCAGGGTATCAAGGGGCGTCATCGGGTCATGGTTCCCACAGTTCACACCAAGGCCATTATTCACATAGTGCCCTCCTAACGCAGAGCTCATCCCGTGCTCCATCTGTTCAGGGCTCTTCTACGCCGAGTGCATCTGCTGGTCACTCTGATGCGAGGGGTTCCCATTAGTCCCCTTCTCCAGCACCTAGGAGTTGTTACGCGTGTGGCGAGATGGGCCACATGTGGAGGCAGTGTCCCTGCCGTGTTGTTAGTTCGTCCCAGCAGAGGGGCCAGTCATCAGCTTTAGTGCCAGTTTCTCCACCACCCGCCCAGCCAGCTAGGGGTAGAGGTCAGTCAGCCAGGGGTCGCCCCAGAGGGGGAGGTCGATCAGGGGACGGTCAGGCCTGTTTCTATGCTCTTCCAGGCAGACCCGATGCCATCGCTTCAGATGCTGTTATTACAGGTATTGTTTCAGTCTGCCACAGAGATGCATCTGTATTATTTGATCACGGTTCCACCGATTCATATGTGTCATCATACTTTGCTCGTTATTCGGGTACGCCCCGTGAGTTCTTGCTTTACCTGTTCATGTATCTACCCCGGTGGGCGATACTGTTGTTGTAGATCATGTGTACCAGTAGTGTGTGGTGACTATTGGGGGTCTAGAGACCCGAGTTGATCTTTTATTATTGAGTATGGTGGATTTCGATGTTGTTCTGACATGGATTGGCTATCTCCATGCCGCGCTATTCTAGATTATCATGCTAAGACATTCACATTGGCTATACCGGGTGTGCCACGGATTGTGTGGCGAGGTGTGATTGATTACGTTCCTAGTAGAGTAATCTCTTTCTTGAAGGCCCAGCGTATGGTTGGGAAGGTTTGTCTTTCGTATCTTGACTTTGTGAGGGATGTTGGAGCTGAGGCTCCTAGTATTGATTTTGTCCCAATTGTGAGGGATTTCCCTAATGTATTTCCTGCAGGCCTGCCGGGCATGCCACCGGATAGGGATATTGAATTTGGTATTGACCTGGTGCCGGGCACTGAGCCCATTTTTATTCCGCCGTATCGTATAGCACCAGCGGAATTGAAGGAGTTAAAGGAGCAGCTTCAGGAACTCCTTGTTAAGGGGTTCATTCGGCCTACTGTGTCACCTTGGGGTGCGCCGGTTCTGTTTGTGAAGAAGAAGGATGGCACTATGAGAATGTGCATTGATTATAGGCAATTAAACAAGGTAACAGTTAAGAACAAGTATCCATTGCCTCGCATTGATGATTTATTCGACCAGCTTCAGGGAGCGAGGGTATTCTCCAAGATTGATCTCCGTTCGGGTTATCACCAGTTGAAGATCAGGGATTCGGGTATTCATAAGACGGCCTTCAGGACCAGATATGGTCATTATGAGTTCCTGGTTATGTCTTTTGGGCTGACCAATGCCCCAGCAGCGTTCATCCATCTGATGAACAGCGTGTTCCAGCCTTATCTTGACTCATTTGTCATAGTCTTCATTGATGATATTCTGGTATATTCGCGTAGTCGGGAGGAGCACGCGGAGCATTTGAGGGTTGTGTTGCAGAGATTGAGGGAGGAGAAGCTTTATGAAAAGTTCTCCAAGTGTGATTTTTGGCTCGTTCAGTGGCATTCTTGGGTATTCAGGTTGATCCAAAGAAGATAGAGGCGGTTCAGAGTTCGCCCCGACTGTCCTTAGCCATAGAGATTCGCAGTTTTCATGGTTTGGCAGGCTATTATTGCCGATTTGTTCAGGGATTCTCATATATCGCATCGCCCTTGACCAAGTTGACTTAGAAGGGTGCTTCATTTGTATGGTCGGACGAGTGTGAGGAGAGCTTTCAGAAGCTCAAGACAGCCTTGACCACAGCTCTAGTGTTGGTTTTTCCATCAGCTTCAGGTTCATATACCGTGTATTGTGATGCTTCGAGAGCAGGGATTGGTTGTATGTTGATGCAGGAGGGTAGAGTTATTGCTTATGCTTCTCGTCAGTTGAAGCCCCATGAGAAGAACTACCCCGTTCATGATTTGGAGTTGGCTGTCACAGTTCATGCGTTGAAGATTTGGAGGCATTACTTGTATGGCGTATTTTGTGAGGTGTTCACTGATCATCGCAGTCTTCAGCATTTGTTCAAGCAAAAGGATCTTAATTTGAGGCAGCAGAGATGGTTGGAGTTGCTTAAGGATTATGACATCACTATATTGTACCATCCGGGGAAGGCCAATGTGGTGGCCGATGCTTTGAGCTGAAAGACAGTGAGTGTGGGGAGTTTGGCATATATTTCCAGTTTGGGGAGAGGTAACCTCTTTGCGGTTGATGTTCAGGCTTTGGCCAATCGGTTCGTGAGGTTGGATATTTCGGAGCCTAGTCGGGTATTGGCTTGTGTGATTTCTCGGTCTTCCCTATATGAGCGCATCAGAGAGCGCCAGTATGATGATCCACATTTGCTCGTCCTTAGGGACAGAGTTCAGCATGATGATGCCAGAGATGTGAATATTGGAGATGATGGGGTATTGAGGATGCAGGGCTGGATTTGTGTGCCCAATGTGGATGGGCTTCGGGAGTTGATTCTGGAGTAGGCCCATAGCTCGCGGTATTCTATTCATCCAGGAGCCGCGAAGATGTATCAGGATCTGAGACAGCATTACTAGTGGAGGAGAATGAAGAAAGATATTGTGGGATTTATAGCTCGGTGTCTTAGTTGTCAGTAGGTGAAATATGAGCATCAGAGACCGGGTGGCTTGCTTCAGCGGATGGATATTCCAGAGTGGAAGTGGGAGCGGATCACTATGGACTTTGTAGTTGGGCTTCCACGGACTTTGAAGAAGTTTGATGCTATTTGGGTGATTGTGGATCGGCTGACCAAGTCCGCGCACTTCATTCCTATCTGTACTACTTATTCTTCAGAGCGGTTAGCAGAGATATATATCCGGGAGATTGTTCGGTTGCATGGTGTCCCAGTTTCCATCATTTCAGATCGGGGCACTCAGTTTACTTCCCAGTTTTGGAAGTCTGTTCAGCGAGAGTTGGGTACTCAGGTACAGTTGAGCACAGCTTTTCACCCTCAGACGGACGGGCAGTCCGAGCGCACTATTCAGATATTAGAGGATATGCTACGCGCTTGTGTTATTGATTTCGGAGGGTCATGGGATCAGTTTCTACCGCTTGCAGAGTTTGCTTACAACAACAACTACCAGTCGAGTATCCAGATGGCTCCATATGAGGCTTTGTATGAGAGGCGGTGTAGATCTCCAGTTGGTTGGTTCGAGCCCGGTGAGGCTAGGCTATTGGGGACAGATTTGGTTCAGGATGCTTTAGATAAAGTGAAGGTGATTCAGGAGAGACTTCGTACAGCGCAGTCGAGGCAAAAGAGTTATGCTAACAGGAAGGTTCGAGATGTGTCCTACATGGTTGGTGAGAAGGTCCTGTTGAAGGTTTCGCCCACAAAGGGTGTTATGAGATTTGGAAAGAAAGGGAAGTTGAGTCCGCGGTTTATTGGGCCTTTTGAGGTACTCCGGAGGATTGGGGAGGTGGCTTATGAGCTTGCCTTGCCACCCAATTTGTCAAGTGTGCATCCGGTTTTCCATGTTTCTATGCTCCGTAAGTATATTGGGGATCCGTCTCATGTTCTGGATTTCAGCACGGTTCAGTTGGAGGGTGATTGACTTATAATGTGGAGCCAACAGCTATTTTGGAGCATCAGGTTCGGAAGTTGAGATCAAAAGATATAGCTTCGGTGAAAGTGCAGTGGAGAGGTCGGCCCATGGAGGAGGCCACCTGGGAGACCGAGTGGGAGATGCAGAGTAGATATCCTCACCTGTTTAAGGCTTCAGGTATGTTTCTTGACTCGTTCGAGGACGAACGTGTATTTAAGTTGGGGAGGATGTGACGACCCGACCGGTCGTCTCATGAGTTACCGCCCCGTTTCCCCCTTTCTGCTTCTTTATGTATGTTCTATCCGTGTTTTGAGGTATCGGGTTGGTCGGATTGGATCCGGATTGGTTTTGATGAAGTTTGAGACACTTAGTTCTTTTAAGAAGGCTTAAGTTGGAAAAGTCAACCGGGTGTTGACTTAAGTGTTAGAGGGCTGGATGTGAGTTCTGATGGTTCAGTTAGCTTCGGGAGGTGATTGGGGACTTAGGAGGTGTGATCAGAATAGGTTGTTTGGAGGTTTGGAGAAGATTTAGCTTGAATTGGCGAAGTTGATATTTCGTGATTTCCGGTTGGTAGGCGAGATTGTTGACATAGGGGTCTGAATGAAATTCTCGAGAGTTGCAGTAGCTTCGTTGTGTCATTTGGATGTGTGTGCAAAATTTCAGGTTATTCGGACGTGGTTTGGTGGGGTTTTTGATCAAAAGCGGAATTCCGAAGTTTTTATAAACTTAGGCTTGAATCCGAGGTGTTTTGGTTGATTTGGTGTTGTTGAAGTGTTTTGATGATTGGAACAAGTTTGAATAAGGTATTAGATATGTTTGTGCTTTTGGTTGAGGTCCAAGGGCCTCGGGTGATTTCTGGTGGTTAACGAAGAGGTTGAGGTGTTATTGCAGCTGCTGAGATTGCTGCTTCTGGTGTTTTCGCACTTGCAGTTTGGGGACCGCAGGTTGCTGCACCGCACGTGCGGGAGATCTATCGCAGAAGCGAAAAAAGGGCCAGGTGTCGCGCCCCATTTTTCTCGCGAAATCAGGTTTATGACATTTGGGAAGACAACTCGTTCCCTTTTGGGGATGGGTTTAATGGAATTGAACGAGTCTCCACCTAATGATTTAAGTGCATTAGGACACTTTTAGAAGAGCATGATTTTGGATAACCAGAGATAGGGTAAGGGCTTGAAATTATTCCAAGGGGAAGTGTTAGACACCCCTCAGAATCCACTAGTGTTGGTTCCCGGCCAAGCTATTGTTGTGACTTAAGGTACAAATAACATATAGACAAGTAGGACTTCAAATAAGAGGGGATTTTTCACATAAAGGTTAGAAATAAATAAAGCTAGAAAGCATTAAAGAAGAGTTGATTTTCTTAAAAGAAACGTTTTAAAAGATTAAAAGAAACAAAGAAACAAAGGGAAGGGGGTCCTAGGTTTATTAATAATATGGATCACCCCACACAACATCCGGTAATCACTCTTACGCGTGATGTTATCGCGTAGTCATCATATCCATATCTTACCCTTCCCACCCCTTTAAGGTATTAAAGTGCAGAATGGTATTGTTTACTTATTAATGCTATTACCCGCCCCAATTCCTATCAGTACTGGAGGTACTTGGGACTACTAATCCTAAAGGGAAGAGGTGTCGGGCTTTATTTGTGGTTTCAAAAGGTAAAAATGCTAAGGTGACAAACAAAACACATATAGCAAGTTTGGGGGAGGAAAGCATAAAACAAACAAAAGGCTCAAACAGACCTCCTTTAAGCAAAGGAAAGCACATAGTTTAAGCATGTCTTACACGTACTGTTTAAGGGTCTGATAAAACTTAAAAGCTGGGGCAGGCTGATTTATCACATATTTCCAGATAAGAAGTCCGAATTAGGCTTCCTGTTGGTCGTAATTGATAAATGATGCAGTTTAAAAATATTACCTAAGGCTTGCCTAGGTGTGGGACAAAAGCTCCTATAGACATGATATCTACTGATTTCAGAAAAGAATGAAATAGATTGAATACATACTGATTAAGAGGGGTTACCAGATTATTAAAGAAAAGCAAACTTTAGCAAAGGATACAGGTTCCGCAAGCATTATTACTGGTTTTAGACTCATAAGCGAGTGGAAACGTTTCAGACTTGGTTGATAGTTCCTATAGGCATGCTTTCTACGCGTTGTTGATTTTAAACACTTTTATAGATATGAAAAAATGCAGAAAACCTACAACATGATATCTAGGTGTTACATTTTATTACGAACGTGACATCTCATTACATTTTTTGGTTATTAGGACCTATAGACAAGTTTGCCTAGTGAAAAGCGGGTATGCAAGAATCAGAAGGGACCTATAGGCATATTTTCTACATGCGTGTGCAGAAGCTATAGACATAATATCTACATGAAAGTGCAGGATCCCTATAGTCATGGCATCTAAATGAGAATGCTGAAGTTCTTATAGACATGGTAACTAAATGAGAATGCAGAAGTCCTTATAGACATGGTAACTAAATGAGAATGCAGAAATGCTTATAGGCATGGTAGCTATATGAAAAATGCAGAAATCTTATAGGCATGGTAGCTATATAAAAATGCTGAAATTAGAGATTCCTATAGGCAAGTTATCTACCCTTTTTACATACATGGTTACCCCTCCCTTTTAACTAACCATCCCCGAAAGTTTATTACAAAGTTATTACAGTCCAAAGAAAATAAAGAAAATACATCAGAAATTGAAAATTACAACCAAGGAGAGCCTGATTCAGACTTCCTGTCTGAAGTATGAAGTAAACCAACTCCAAAGATCAGATTTCAAAGCCTTTCTCCCATTTGGGGGTGTGTCAAAGTTCCCTAAGAGCCCCACATGAACTGCCGGCAGTGCTTACACCCCATTGCATTACCATATTAAGACATAGTGTAGTGTGGAAGGGCCAGCCCTCAAGTGTCCAAGTTCAGAGGGAACTCAGGGTCCCAAGGCAAGGCTCACAGGAGGGGGCAGAACCTAGGAACTAAGAGAGAGTGCAAGTGCAGGATTCTGAAAGGGGAAAGGGGAAAGGGAAACAGTTCACATTGATACACATAGGGGAATAGGGAATGGGGAGATAGTAAAGGAAAAGCAACGGCAGGCTGGTTGGGCATACTCAGCAATGAGGAATGCTGGCCTACCCCATAAGCCTGTTAGAATACATTGTTTAGAAGTTAGGATCCTTTAAGGGATCAAGTTCAAACCATAGACAATAACTTGCATATTGCCATGTTTTAAACTGCAACTCACAGCATATAAGGGGGATATGGAGCAAGGGTTCATAGCAGAAACAAACAGAAAAAGATTAACATGCTAGTTTAAATATTTAATTCAGAAGTAGTAAAGTAGGCCGGGATACAAAAAGCTGTAAATAAACACATTGTGATGATGCTGAAACTTAAATTTGAACATATCAGTTTCAAAGGAAACAAACAAAGAGAAAGTGCAGTAGTCTTGTGAAAGCCACAGAATAGACAAGAAGAGAGTGCTAGTAAGAGTTCAGAAGAGATTGTAAAGTAGTAGTGGAGGATTGTTAATCGTGTGTTGTGTGTTAAAGAGTCGTGTATTTATAGTGTAAAAGTCATGAGGAAATAAGGTAAGAAAATAATTGAAGAACTGATCGTCAATCAATTACACAAGACTCCCTTTAATTAAGGGATTCAGATTCAAACGGGTATAAACCAATTAAGGAAAGAAATTAATCAAACACTTTGTGCAAAGTAGGCAATTAGGGGTGAATACATAAGAGTTTTATTTAAAAATAGAATTTTGAAATACACGGTTGTGCAATTAAGGAAAGAGAATCAATTAATAGCCAAGAAATCAGCGGTCAGAGATTTGTTATGAATGAACTGAGTCAAAAGATGGGAAATGTTTTTAACTAAAAGGAAATTAGCAAACATGGAAAGGGAATCCATTAGACCCATATTCAGAGGGGAGTATGGACTAATTACAGATTTAAAAACTGCTTTAGAGGGAAGCTCATCTTATATAAGGAGCATACAAATACGTTAAGCATGAAAGAAGACTGTAGTGTCATTGTAAAATCAGTAGAAAATCCAGTATAGAAGAGTTTAGCAAAAGGTCAGAGTCATATGAAAACAAAGAAGTCCAAACTCAATTCAAAGACTCGAAGTCAATCTGAAAGAATTAGGGGTTTCGAGATAAAATCCTAGTTCAAGCAAAACATAAAGCAGAGATGAGAGGGCAGGCAATTGAATCGAAATCATGTTTAGAAGTTTCAAAACAAAAAGAACAGGCTTCTTCAGCAACAGAACTCATGAGAAAACATGATAGCAAAGTAACGTGCAATCACAGTAGAAGGATTCAAAGAACATAATGGCAAATACTGATAAGAACAGTAGAAGAAGCATGCTTAAGAGGATCTTTCAGGAGAAATTCAAACAAGGTTCAGTAGAAGAAAAATAGCAAAACCATAAGAACACAGTAGAAAGAATATATTAGGCAAAACATAGCAGAAGAAAATACGAGAACATAGTATGGAAAACATGGTAGAAAAACATACAAGCGTGGAGCATATAGAACACAGTAAAAAAGAACATACAAGAACGGAGTTTAAAAACTCAGTAGAAGAGCATACAAGAACAGAACACATACAAGAACGTGGTAGATAAAAACACATGAGCGCAATAGAGGCAAATGCACAAAAGAAAGGGGGAAGAGAAACACTTAAACATTTTTTCAGATAACCCTAGATCGGAAAGAAAGATTTTAAAAAATAATTTTCCAAAGAAAAGTTAGGGAAATCGTTTGAAAAACTCAAAGAGAGCACAGATACCCCCAGATCTAAAGAAATCGGAGAAACCTCAAAGGGTTAGGGTTTCAGAAGAACCCTAGAAATGAGAAAGGCTTTGAGAGGTCACCGATCTAAGTCGGAGAGGTTAGAACAAGGCTGAAACAACAATAGTACGCCGGAGCAAAGCCGGAGATGACCAGAGAACCTTGAATCGATAGAGGTCTGGGTGAAAACCTTCGAAGTCAGGCCTCGAATCTTCAGGTATCAAGCACATAGGAGCAATAGGAGGTGAGTATAGGACTCCCACAGCCTGAGAAGCCATAGATTCCGGTGGGTTTCACTGGGGAAGATGATGAGAGGCGGCTAGGGTTAGGGAAGGTTCGAGAGTTTTTGAGGGAGTGAAGGGATTCAGAGGTGGCGTCCTAGGTGAGAATGATTTAGGTTTGGGGGGTTTAGGAAATTAAAAAGGAAAGAAGGGATCGTGGGCGTTGATCATTTTGATCAACGGCCTGGATTTATTGGGGAGCCGGGCGGGTTGGATTAAATTGGGTCATGGTCGGGTAGTTTAGGAATTGGGCCAGGTAATTTGGGATTGGGATTGGGTTTAATTGGGGTGTTGTTTTAGGCTAAAATTGAAATGGTTAGGGCTAGTATTTAAATAGCCACTTTCCCCTTTTTATTTAAAATAGAAAAATCATTTCTGGAAACAAATTAAAGGTACTAAATTAATTAATAATATATAAATATTAAACTAAAAATATTGGAATCAAATTGGTAATTATAAACGCAATTAATTCTTAAAATAGGCTAATATTGCAATTATATGCAATTTAGCTTTAAAAATACTAAATAAGTTTGTAAAAATGTGCAAAAATTACCTTAGCTATATTTTGGGTTAAATATGAGAATATAATAAATTACTCACAAAAAATGATAATTTGAGGAATAATTATTGGTTTTTGTATTGCTAAAATAGGGCGATAAATTGATTAAAAAATCCTTCAAAACTTAGGAAGAATACTAAACATTTGGACACATTTATATATGCATACATATGCTATTTTGAAAGGTGTTTTGGATATAAAAAATATACGAAAAAAAATTGGGTATCAACACCAGGCGAGCAGAGACCGCAGAAGCGGTAAGGGTAACCGCATCTGCGATACCGCGGATGCGGAAGTGTGGTCGCAGATGTGATTTTTGACTAGATAAGTGACTTCCGCATAAGCGGGGAAATAACCGCAAATGCGGTACCGCAAAAGCGGGTATTGTGCCGCAGATGCGAAAAGGACTAGGCAGAACATATAAGTTATTTCATTTTGCGAATTTGAGCTATTTCACCATTTTTGACTTCGGCCTTGGAGCTCTTTGGGCAATTTGAAAGAGGGATTTCAAGGGAACTTCATTGAGGTAAGGATTTTGGACCTAAAACTCATTCCTATGCTATTATTTCATGGATTAGAGCTAGAATTTATGGAAATTAAGGGTGAAATTAGGGGAAGCTAGAGTTTAGGATTGGAGACCTATGATTGAGGTTTTTATAGGCCATTTGAGGTCGGATTTCTGAGTTTTTGGTATGTATGATCTCGTGGGAAGATAAGGAATCTATTGGTGTATAAATTTCTGAATTTCAAGACGTGGGCCCAGGGGTCAGGTTTTGGTAATTTCGGGATTTGTGCCCTTTATTGATTGTTTTTGCTTGGGCTTTGTTCCCTTGGCATATTTTGACGTCCTCGTTCTTATTTTTGATAGATTCGACGCGCGTGGAGGCCGATTCGAGGGGCAAAGGCATCGCGAGCTAGAGATTTAGCCGGTTCGAGGTGAGTAATGATTGTAAATGATGTTCTGAGGGTTTGAAACCCCAGATTGCACATCGTAGTGCTATGTTGAGGTGAGACACACGCTTGTTGACAAGCGTGGGGTCGTACATTATAGGGGATTGTGACTTGGTCCGTTCTGGTTGATGATTTTACCGCGTATTTGACTGAAACTTATTTGCTATCATTATGATTTGGGCTGAATGCCATATTTGGGCTTCGTGCCAACTATTTGAGCCCTACGGGGCTTGTTATTGATATTTCCTCACTGTTTTTGACTTATACATGAACTCAGTCATGTTATTTTCCACTGTTTTCATACTCAGCCATGTTTACTCTGTTTTAAGACTTAAATGATGTTTTAAATGATGTTTGGGCTGAGAAACACTGTTTTACTGTTGCCCGAGGGGCTTGCAAGGATTTTTGACTGAATAAGGCTGAGGGCCTATGTTGTGAAGAAACATGGATACTGATTTGAGGCCGAGGGCCTGAGATATGTATGCCACGAGGTGGCTTGATTGATATGAGGCCGAGGGCCTAGTTTTGATGCCACGAAATGGCTTGTTATTGCGCTTGCGCCGTAAGGGGCCCCTCCAGGAGTCTGCACACCTCCAGTGAGCGCGGGTACCCATTGTGATGTGAGATTGAGCCCGAGGGGCTGTTATTGTTCTGAGATGCTGTCCGAGGGGCGGATGTGGTGATACTGTGCCCGAGGGGCGAACTTCTATTTGATTACTTTACCTTACTTACCTGTTAATTACTTGTTTACTTGTTGAAAGAGGATTTTACTTGACTTTTCACTAGTTTTACTGTTTTTAAATGATTTTACTGCTTCATTATAGAATGCCTTGTGCCGTGCGTGTTTTCTTGCTTTCAGTCGTTATTTACATTTGTTACTCACTGAGTTGGAGTACTCACTTTACTCCCTACACCCTGTGTGCAGATTCAGGCGTAGCTGGTTCCGCCCCCGAGTGCTGATTCCTCCTGATTCAGGCGAGCTTTCGGAGATTACGAGGTACCTGTTGACGTCCGCAGCCCCGTGTCTCTACTCCTTTATCGTTTGTATTTCCTTTTAGACATTGTACTAGTTATGGACTTAGCAGAATTTTGACTTATAGATGCTCGTGACTAGTGACATCCCGGTTAGGGCTGTGTATTTATGTTATTATCGGTTATTTCGGATTTATTTTATCATGTTTAAACTGTTCTTAAATGCTTATCTATTTATAATTGGAAAATGGGAAGTGTCAGCTGGTCTTGTCTTCACGAGAGGCGCCATCACGACCGGGTTCGGGGTTAGGGTCGTGACAGTGACGCTTCACTTTCTAACCTTAAACTGTTAAAAGTAGAATCATTTATGGAATAGCATTACGTTTACGTATCATTACTTGAATCATGCAAAAAGAAAGAAGGGATAGCCTTAAAATACCACTATATCTCCATTTGGAAGGGCACAACACTTGACAGCATTTATTGCCACTCCACCAGAGGTTCTGGCATCAAAGTTTCCCTTATCAGTGGAAGTACTCAAAGAAAGCTTCTTTTTAAGTCTCTTTACCGTTTCTGAGCCATCAGCTCCATTCATATCAGAAACTTCCTCCATAGCTTTTCTCTTTTACCACATAGGCTCATCAGACTCGGCAATTCGAGCAAAAAAAGTGAGAATTGTAAAACCTTTGTACTAGTGATTCAGTTTGTCTCTTGTAATCCTCCAATCTCAACAATTGTCCAGGCAACCATATCGTTGATTATATACTTTATACTTTCATAATAAGCAAACATAATTTGGTTTTCCCATTTTAATTTTGAAGGGACATGTCAGGTGTTAGAATTATAATATTAGAAGTGTCAAATTCTTACCTAAGATGTTGTCCAGCATTAGTCAAATTTATATGTGTATTATCATGGTTGACACCTAATGAAAATTTACTTAAGAGTCATTCAATTGAAAGGGAGGGGCTGCCACGTGGGGTGGGGTTGAGATTTTAATCATTACCCAAATTATTAGTTAATTAGGTAATGTCCCATTACCCGGTAATTAACCAATTATTCGCATAATTAAGAATTGTCTTAAACTACTTAAAATTCTACTTATTTTTAATACACTTTTTACATAATACTAACATGGTCATATGGTACCTTTTATGGTACTAGTCCATAAATATCGGGTATGATAATTATGACTCGGACCGTATTTTATCCTAAATCGACAACCTTCAACGAAACTTATTTTCTTTAACTCGTTTACTCTCTCATCTTCACGACTTTACTTATCACTTGTTATAAATATCATTTATAATTATAACCTCAAAAAAAAATAGTCTTGTCCTCATCTTAAAGTACTACTATTACAATATTAAAATTATAAATCGTGGTACCATATAAAATCAATACATATATTATTATTTTGTTAAAACATCTATGTAAAAAAATACATATTTTTTTCTCAACTTTTAATTTTGCTAATCTCGTATAAAGAGTACAAATTCTCGTACACTTAATTCTTAAAATGGTAAAAAGATAACCTTCTTTTCTTGTGAGAAAATAATTTTTTTTATTTTTACAATAAAGAAAATCTCATAAACTTTCCCATTTTATATGTATAATTTAAAACATATTCGAAAGTAGTAATATTAATAACTATATAAAATCATATTTTTCAAACTTTTTACAAAAATGTTCCACTCCAAATAAATAGCATATCAAAGGTATCAAGGTTGTTAAACTTACGAGGTCTTACAATGACACTACTAGAAATTCGGGTTTTAGCGACTACAAAAAGCGACCAACGTTGGTCGCTTATCCCAATATAGCGATCAAAACACGTCCAAAAAGGCCTTGTAGCTATATTGGTGGTCCCTTTACCTTAGCGACCAATGTTGGTCGCTAATTAGCGAACAACGTTGGTCGCTCCGCTAAAATGACCAAATGTTCACTGTAAACAAAATACCAGCCAACTTTGGCCGGTACAATATTTTAATAATATAAATTTATCGACCAACGTTGGTCTCTACATTTATATTACGATATTTTTTAAATTATTATATATCAAAAGTTAGCGACCAACGTTGGTCTGTAAATTAAAATATATATTATTGTAAGAAATATATATTTAACAATCTGGGTTCATAAGCGACCAACTTTGGTCGCTTTTTTTAAAAACTTTTTTTATACATAAGCGACCAACCTTGGTCGCTAATTTTCAGGATATTTTTTTTAAAATCTGGGTTCATTAGTGACCAACCTTGGTCGCCAATTTTCATTTTTTAATTTTTTTTTAGATATAAGCGACCAACCATGGTCGCTAATTTCCAGAATATTTTTTTAATAGCTAAGCGACCAACTTTGGTCGCTTTTCTGGGTAATAATTTTGGCATAAAATGCCTGTTTTTGGCAGCTACACCACCTGCCATCAAACTAAAATCCCTAAATAACAGTATAATTCAATTCATAAACTACAATTTCAATACCAAAATCTCCACAACAACCCAACAACCGCACCACAACAACAACAGCAACAACAACACAACAACAACAACAACACAATTCAAAAACCACATTAAAACCGACAAATTAAAGTTCAATAGAACTAACAAATTAGACTAACAAATCTAAGTTAATGCTTATTACACCTAGTTCAAAACCAGTTCTATTTGTCTAGTTCAAAGTATATAAAAGTCAAGGAGTGTATTGTACAACATCATTATCATCACCGTCTGATGAACTTTCATCAAAAAGACAGTATACAGAAGCGTCTACTTGTCGAGGACGGAAAGAGCGATCACGGGGAGGACGGGAGGAACGAGCACAAGGAGGATGGAAGGAACGCTCACGCTCAAGTCGAGCCTCTGGCGATGACTCACGAGACCGGGGAATCGGAAAATATCCAGAAGCTAGGAGAGATTTGAGCTGCTCTTGCATGCCCTGGTACTGAGCTTGCATACCAATGTACTGAGCATCTCCAATCTTTTCTCTTTCCTTGGCCGCTTCTAGCTCGGATGTGAGCTTTGTCACAGTCTCCCGCATAGCGGAGAGGCTCTCCCCATCAAGTTGCTCGCCTTTCGAGGAAGTCCTTATTCCTTGCATTCCACACTTATAGCGATAGAATTTCTTAGTAGGAAGACCGTATACTTTCCCCCATTTGGGACCGCCAGCAGCCTCCGTCCACATTCTTTCAGCATCCTCGTCCGAAGGTTGGATTGGCTCGCCCGACTCGTTACGTGGCTGACTGCGTATAAATTTCTCTACGTCAGCTGTGAAGCGACCCTATAAGAAAAATTACATTGAATTAGTATTTCAAAATTTATATAAAAATAAATCAAAACACTTAATGAAAAGTAAAAACTTACATGTACAGTCGAGGCTCGGCCCTCGACCCACCTTTCTTGATCCGTCTCTTTCTTCGTCTTTACAATATGAGTCTCCTTGAATAGCTCATCTTTGTTCATTGGACGCCCCAACTTCTTTTCCTGAAAACTCATAAATTTTAGTTAATAAATAGAATAGATATACTTTGAAAACTAAAATAAATTAAGCAATTACGTACCATTCTTCTTTTTATTGTCCCTAGGCTGATCGCACCTCCAGTGTGCAAGGAGCCTCCCTTCTCAAATGCGCGAGCTTTCTTTCTTTTTCGCTCTTCTCTAAGAACTTTGCGGTAAGCCATTGCCTTTGCAAATCCTCCAATAAATTTTGAAGCAACCAGTTAGGCTTCTGGTTCAACTTTCTAGCTTTGGAGAAACTATACGACAACCGCTTGCGAGCTTTGTGATGAAAATTTGCAGCCACTTCCGCGCTATAGCGGTGTTCCCATACACACTTGCTCTGTATTTCAAAAGTTAAATATTATATGGAAATATCATAAATATAAATAATTATACTGCTTAAAAGAACATTTGTTAAATTGATTGAAAATTTGCTCCTTCAGCGAGAATGGGAATTCACTCCAAGTCGCATAAGGGCCATCATAAAGCTTTCTGGTGGCTTTCGTGATTATCCTCGTAGTAATATTACTCGGGATGAACCTGCAATTTAATAAAAAAACACATTAATATCTTAGTACAAACTGTAAAAAACAATAAACGTAAAAATAACAAATAACTCTTTCCCATCACCCTTAGGGACTATGATGATCCTGCCATATTGATCATAATGCACCTCCTCGTCATCATCAGCATCACCGTCCGAAGCATGTATATCAGAGGCATGTGTGGAAGGTGTAGGGGGGTCATAGCTAGTATCTCGCAGGCGAAGCCTGAAATAGATGGAGTCGTTGATGAAGATGGCTGCGATTCCTGTGACTGCGACATAGCTGGATGAACCGCAAGTAGCTGTGATACGAATTGCTGTGACCCGAGTGGCTGTGACTGTAACGACCCGACCGGTCGTTTGCCTTTTTAGAACCCCGTTCCCCTAAATAAAACTCTCCGTGCTCGCTTTAGCCAAATTACGACATACAGGGTTGGTTGGTTCGGGATTTAGAAGAGTTTGGATTTAAATATGCACATTTGACTCTTTAGGATTTTCTTTAAAAGGCCAAGTTTGACTTTGGTCAACATTTTGGGCAAACGGGCCCGGATTTGTGTTTGGACGGTTCCAGAGGGTCCGCAGGAAAATATGGGACCTGGGCGTATGCCCGGAATCGAATGCCGAGGTCCCTAGCCCGAGTAATGAATTTTTTATTAGAAATTGTTAATCTGAAATATTAAGAATTTAAAGAAACCAAGTAATGATTGATTTCGTGGGTATCGGGCTCGTATGTTGGTTCCGAAGCCTGGTACAAGTCCGAAATATCATTTAAGACTTGTCCGTAAAAATTGGTGTTGATTCGAGTAGTTTAAGGGCGTTTTGGCCCGTTAGGGGAAATTTAAGAACTTGAAGTTCAAATGTTTGATTCAATTGGTTTTAGGGGGTGATTCTTAGATTTAGCATTGTTTCGGATGTTTCGAAGGTTCGAGTAGGTTCGTTTCGTGATTTCAGACTTGTCGGTATGTTCGGGCGGGGCCCGGGGAGCCCCGAGCGTCAATCGGACGAGGCTCGAGTGAAGTGGAAAAATTGGAGAAGTGCTGAAGGTTGCTGCTTCTGCCATAACCACACCTGCGGTTGGTGGACCGCAGGTGCGAGACCGCAGATGCGGCTCCACAAATGCGGACTCCAGACCGCAGAAGCGGTCCTTGCCTTCTCTCCCCATTTCGCAGATGCGGTCATCTTCTCGCAGATGCGGTCCCCTAACCGCAGATGCGGAAATCGTTGAGGCAGTGAGGTTCATTTAATACGGGTTCTAAGCCATTTTTATCACTTATACACTTTTCCATTGGCGATTTTGGGAGCTTTAGAGAGAAGACTTACACTTAGCATTGTGAGGTAAGTTTATCCCACCCCTCCTAAGTTTAATACTTGCGTATTAGGTAGATTAAACACTAGAAATTAGGTAAAATCAAGTGGTTAGAGAAAGACCTAGGGTTTTAATTAAATTTAGATTTAACTACAAAAATTGTTATGAAATTGATTAGAAATCATATATTATTGAGCCTTAGGTTGTAGAGAACAACTTCCTTCGAAAAACTTCGGAAGCCGGGCACGTGGGCCCGGGGTCGGATTTTAGGGAACTTGTGTTAAGGGTTGGGAAATCGCTTAAATAGCTAGAATTCGATCTTGTGAGTCTATATTGACTAGTTCCTACCTCATTTAACTAGTTTGGGATCATTCGGCTCGGAATTGAGGGTTTGGGCTTGTTCTTGGCATTGGAAGTATACTTTGGAGCGAGGTGAGTCTCCTTTCTAACCTTGTAAGAGGGAATTGTCCCCATAGGTATAATAATTGAGTAAATGCTACTAAATGCGGGGGCTACGTACGCACTAGGTGACGAGAGTCCGTGCATAGATACTATTATGTTAATTGTCCGGGTAGTCTAGGAACCACATCATGCCATATTTGCAAATATCTCTATATTTTTTCTTGCTAATGTGATCACTTAGGAAATGCTAGAGACTTGGAAAGGAATAAAAGTGAACATGTATACTTGTTGAACCCTTGTATGAATTTATTTGAATATAAATGCGCCTTCGCGTGTGTTCATGATATTTTATGGATCGGGCCGATCGCCTCGGTATAAATAGATGCATCTATGGTTCGCGCCATTCAACCCTCTGGCAGTGCACAGTTATTTTCTATTGGATCGAATCGTTGACCTCGGCATAATGTGCGCATGATATCTATGTGAAATCTTATATATGACTTGTTTTGCTAAGTATTTTGAAATGTAAATAGCTAACTGAAATATTGCTAAGAACATGACTTTTAACTCTTGCTATAGACTGTTGATTATTGGTGATTCCCATGCTTAGCATAGCCCTTTATTATATTATTTGACCCTAGTAAGGATCAGGTCGACCTCTCGTCTCTACTTCATCGAGATTAGACGGGATACTTACTGGGTACATATTGTTATGTACTCATACTACACTCCTGTACTTAATTGTACGGGATCCGAGGCAGGTACATCTGGCTATCAGTCTGGTGCGCGCCCCTGAATCATAGACCGAGACTTCCACGGTGAGCTGCTCCCTTCCTATATCGTTCAGCAGCCGGATGGAGTCTTTTCATACTTATGCTGTCTATTCTATCTCAGACAGTAGGATAGAGTTATTCTTTTGTACATTCTACTAGTTGCCTATTACTTGTGACACTAGGTCTGGCACATACATTAGTAGACATTTATTTTTGGATTATATAATCATTTTGATACATTATTGATCGTTTCTGGTCTTAACTTCAATTTTAGGATCTACTACATCTATTTTGGAAAAAGTAAAATGAGAACCTAATTATGTTTCCGCGT
This sequence comes from Nicotiana attenuata, assembly GCF_001879085.1. Classification (NCBI taxonomy): domain Eukaryota; kingdom Viridiplantae; phylum Streptophyta; class Magnoliopsida; order Solanales; family Solanaceae; genus Nicotiana; species Nicotiana attenuata. The sequence goes on from NC_031994.1 coordinate 28,270,602, forward strand.
CGGCTTGCCTGACAATGGTGTCGGGCGCCATCACGACCTATTATGGAAATGGGTCGTGATAACATGGTATAAGAGCACTAGGTTCACGTAGGTCTCACAAGTCATGGGCAAACCTAATAGAGTCTTACGGATCAGTACGGAGACCTCTGTATTTATCTTTAAGAGGCTATAGGGTTTTAGGAAAATTGTTCTTTATTCATCTCATCTCGTGCAGTGGTCAGTGTACTAAGTTTCCTTCTCTACTCTTTCGCAGATGGTGAGGACACGCAAGGCTGATGTTCCAGACCCGAGCGGAGTTGCTCCCCCTGTTGCTCGAGGCCGAGGCAGAGGCCGGGGGAGGGCACTGGCCTGTGGTAGGGGAGGAGAGCGTCCCAGAGTTATTCCTGTAGTACCACTAGCAGATCTTGTGGGAGATCCTATTATCGAGGAGCAGGGCGAGGTGCCCGCGGTTGAGCCCACCCCGACAGACTTTATGACAGCACCGGGATTTCAGGAGGTTATGGGCCGTATGCTTCAGTTCATGGATTCTATGACTCAGGCTAGTTTATTTCCAGCAGACCCAGCTACCTCACAGGCAGGAGGGGGAGCACAGACCCCTACTACTCAGGCTCCTGGACATGCAGCTGCAGTGTATCAGACTCCATGTTACTACCCGCTGATGGGGGCCAGCCAGTTACTGTAGTGGCGCCCAGTCTAGGCCAGCTGCGGATAGCGATCCGCAAAAGTTATTAGATAGATGGACTAGGCTTCACCCTCTGGTCTTCGGGGGCGAGCATCATGAGGATGCCCAGAACTTCATTGATAGGTGCAGGGACAGGCTGCACACCATGAGGATATTGGAGTCGCATGGAGTTGACGTCACTACTTTTCAGCTTGAAGGCAGGGCCCGCAGATGGTGGTAGTCTTATGTTCTAGGTAGGCCAGTAGGTTCTCCTCCTATCACTTGGAGTGAGTTCACGCAGTTGTGTCTGGACAGAAATATTCCACCCTCCGAGAGGGAAGAGCTGCGACATCAGTTTGAGCAGCTAGAGCAGGGCCAGATATTCGTGACCGATTATGAGGCAAAGTTTTCTGAGCTATCCCGCCATGCATTGATGATACTTACTACTAACGCAGAGAGGGTGCGGAGGTTTGTTGCAGGAAGGCATTCTGGCATCAGGGCCAACATGACCCGAGAGGTAGAGATGGAGACTCCTTACCAGTTAGTAGTAGAGATTGCTAGGAGGATTGAGGGTTACCGTCTAAGGGGTAGGGAGCAGATGCAACAGGATAAGAGGGCTAGGTTCTCCGGAGAATTCAGAGGTGCCCCGGCTAGGGGCAGAGGTCAGTTTCGGAGAGGACAGCCCAGCAGGCCCCTATATTCAGCACCACCACCTGCTCGGGGTGCTCCAACGCGCCCCTATTTCAGCGCCATGCCGGAGAGTTCTTATCGCCCGCCAGCTATTCAGGGTTCCTCCAGTGGGTATTCAGGTCCTAAGGGTTCTTCTGACTCATAGTTCAGTACTACGCCGAAGAGTTCATATCGTCCACCGGCTATCCAGGCTTCTTCCGGTGGATCTACGGGTTATCAGAGTCCGCCATCAGGGCAGCAGGTTGCCGTACCACGTAGTTGCTTTGAGTGCGGAGACCCTGGTCACATGAGGAGATACTGCCCCAGGCTTTGGGGCAAGGCAGTACAGCAGGGCCAGCAACCTACTATTTCAGCACCAGCTACCCCGCCACCTAGAGATGGAGGGTAGACTGGTAGGGGCTGTCCTAGAGGTGGAGGTCAGGCAGGGAGAGGTCAGCCAACTACTGCTCAATCAGGCGGAGGCCAGCCAGCCGGCGCTCCAGCCAGATTCTACGCTCTTCCACCCAGGCCAGATGCATTGGCTTCAGATGCCGTCATCACAGGTATTATTTCCGTCTGCGGTAGAGATGCTTTGGTATTATTTGATCCAGGGTCCACCTATTCCTATGTATCATCACTATTTTCTTGATTCCTGGTTATTTCTCCTGCACCTTTGGGCACTCCTGTTCATGTGTCCACTCCTGTGGGCGATTCTGTGGTTGTAGACCGGGTCTACCGATCCTGTGTGGTTACATTCTGTAGTTTTGAGACTAGAGCGGATCTCCTGTTGCTGGATATGATCAATTTTGTGGTCATCCTAGGCATGGATTGGTTATCTCCATATCACGCCGTCCTAGATTGCCATGCCAAGACTGTTTCACTAGTGATGCCAGGGTTGCCGAGGTTGTAGTGGAAGGGTTCCACAGTGGATACCCCTAGTCGGGTTATTTCCTTCTTGATGGCTCGGCATATGGTCAAGAAGGGGTGCTTAGCTTACCTAGCTTATGTTCGAGACACCACCGCAGAGTCTCCGACGATTGATTTAGTCCCCGTAGTTCGAGAGTTTGCCGATGTGTTTCCTTCTGATCTTCCTGGCATGCCACCGGATCGTGATATTTATTTCTATATCGATTTGGCTCCAAGCACCCAGCCTATATCTATCCCACCGTACCGTATGGCTCCTAAGGAGTTGAAGGAGTTGAAGGAGCAGCTTGAGGAGTTGTTGGCAAAGGGGTTTGTTAGGCCTAGTGTATCACCTTGGGGTGCCCCAGTATAATTTGTGAAGAAGAAGGATGGGACTATGCGGATGTGCATAGATTACCGCCAGTTGAACAAAGTCACCATCAAGAACAAGTATCCGCTGCCTCGTATCGATGACTTGTTTGACCAATTGCAGGGTGCGAGGGTATTCTCTAAGATAGACTTGAGGTCAAGTTACCATTAACTGAAGATTCGGGACTCGGATGTTTGGAAGACTGCATTCCGGACTAGATATGGCCATTATGAGTTTTTGGTGATGTCCTTTGGCTTGACTAACGCCCCAGCATCATTTATGGATTTGATGAACAGGGTGTTCAGGCCTTATATTGATTCCTTCATCATCGTCTTCATTGATGACATCTTGATATACTCACGTAGCCTGGGGGAGCACGAGCAGCATCCGAGAGTAGTGCTTCAGACCTTGCGAGAGCAGAAGCTATATGCTAAGTTCTCCAAGTGTGAGTTTTGGCTAGAGTCAGTGGCATTCTTGGGACATATTGTGTCAGGAGAGGGTATTAAGGTAGATCCCAAGAAGATTGAGGCAGTTCAGAGTTGGTCGCGCCCTACCTCGGTGACCGAGATCAAGAGTTTCCTAGGATTAGCAGGTTATTACAGGCGGTTCGTGCAGGGCTTTTCATCTATTGCATCACCTCTGACTAGATTGACCCAGAAGGGTGCTCTTTTCCATTGGTCCGATGATTGCGAGGCGGGCTTCCAGGAGCTTAAGACAACCTTGACTACCACACCAATTCTTGTGTTGCCTTCCGGTTCAGGGATGTATACGGTGTATTGTGAGGCTTCGCGCATTGGCTTGGGTTGTGTATTGATGCAGGAGGGGCGAGTTATTGCATATGCCTCCCGTCAGCTGAAGATTAATGAGAAAAATTATCCTATGCATGATCTGGAGTTGGAAGCATTTGTTCATGCTCTTAAGATATGAAGGCACTACCTGTACGAGGCTTCATGTGAGGTTTATACCGATCATCGCAGCTTGCAGCATTTGTTCAAGCAGAGGGATCTTAATTTGAGGCAGCAGGTGGCTTGAGTTACTGAAGGATTATGACATCACCATTCTTTATCATCCGGGCAAGGCAAATGTGGTCGCGGGTGCCTTAAGCAGAAAGGCAGAGAGTATGGGTAGTTTGGCATTCATTCCAGCAGAGGAGAGGCCACTAGCTTTGGACATTCATCCCTTGGCTAACAGACTTGTGAGGTTGGACATTTCAGAGCCCAGCCGAGTTCTTGCGTGTGTGGTTGCTCAGTCTTCGTTATTGGGGCAGATCAAGGCCCGACAGTTCGATGATCCACATTTGGCAGTTCTCAGAGAGACGGTACTTCAGGGAGGTGCGAAGGAGGTTTCTATTGGCGAGGATGGTGTTTTGCGACTCCAGGGTCGTCTATGTGTTCCTAATGTTGATGGTCTGAGGGAGAGGATTCTAGAGGAGGCTCACAGTTCGCGGTATTCCATTCATCCAGGTGCTACGAAGATGTATCGTGACTTGAGGCAGCATTATTAGTGGCGGAGGATGAAGAAAGACATAGTGGAGTATGTGGCCATGTGCTTGAATTGTCAGCAGGTCAAGTATGAACACCAGAGGCCGGGTGGCCTACTTCAGCAGATGCCTATACCAGAGTGGAAATGGGAGCGCATCACCATGGATTTTGTAGTTGGGTTGCCGCGGACCTTGCGTAAGTTTGATTCAGTATGGGTCATTGCGGATAGGTTGACAAAGTCGGCTCACTTCATTCCAGTGGCGACTACTTATACAGCGGAGAGGTATGCTCAGATCTACATTCGGGAGATAGTCCGGTTGCACGGTGTGCCTGTTTCCATTATATAAGACAGAGGCCCTCAGTTCACTTCCCATTTCTGGAGAGCCGTTCAGATTGAGTTGGGGACCTGCGTAGAGCTTAGCACAACATTCCATCCTCAGACCGACGGACAGTCCGAACGGATAATTCAGATCCTGGAGGATATTCTTAGAGCCTGTGTGATTGATTTTAGAGGGCAGTGGGACCAGTTCTTGCCCTTGGCGGAGTTTGCATACAGCTACCAGTCTAGCATTGAGATGGCCCCATTCGAGGCTTTGTATGGTTGGCGGTGTCGTTCTCCTATCGGGTGGTTTGAGCCAGGTGAGGCTAAGTTATACGGTACAGATTTGGTGCAGGATGCCTTGGACAAGGTGAAGTTAATTCAGGAAAGGCTTCGCACGGCTCAGTCCAGATAGAAGAGTTACGTGGATCAGAAGGCGCGTGATGTATCATTGATTGTTGGCGAGAAAGTTCTCTTTAAAGTCTCGCCAACGAAGGGTATTATGAGGTTCGGGAAGAAGGGCAAGTTGAGCCCAAGGTTTATTGGCCCCTTCGAGGTGTTGAGACGAGTTAGGGAGGTTGCCTATGAGCTTGCCTTACCCCCCAGTTTTTCAAGAGTTCATCCAGTTTTTCATGTATCGATGCTTCGGAAGTATCATCCCCACCTATCCCATGTGTTAAACTTTAGTACCACTCAGCTGGACGAGAGTTTGGGTTACAAGGAGGAGCCAGTTGCCATCATTGATAGATAGGATCGCCAGTTGAGGTCCAAGAGGATTTCTGCAGTGCGGGTCCAGTAGAGGGGCTAATTATATGCTATAATTACGTATTTTAGTCGATTATTACACTCTAATTTACTGCACTTTTGTTGAGTTTGCGCGTTAATCGCTAGTGTTTTGCACTAACGGTGTGTTTTATGCCTTGTAGGAGTAATTCCGAGCTATGTAGATGTTATGGAATGAGTTCGAGTGATTTGGAGCTCTAAAGTTTGAGTAAATGTTCAATGAATTAAGTCGGGATCGTGTTTGGGGGTCAACGGATGATAGTTAGAGCGAACGAAGACTCCACTAGGCATATTGCGCACTGTCTAGTAAAATAGATATAACTTTTTTCTCCGAATTCCATTTGGGCTCCACAATATATGGTTGGAAAGCTAACTCAAAGATCAACAACTTTCAAGTTTTACGTTTTTCTAAATGCGAAATGGAACAGGGCGAAATATGCGCGTCAATAGCGCAATCGCGCTCAGGTCGCGCTCGTCAGGCAGAACACTGGGCCACTAGCGCGACCACTAGCGCGATCGCGCTAGTCAAACCCGGGAAAAGTGTCCTTTTTCACGTTGGAGAAGGTATAATTGTTTGGGCCCAAGCCTACTTGGTATATATACATGGTAAAACGGTATTTTGAAGGAGGAGGACGTTTTTGAGAGGAAAACACAAGTACAGAGCTGCCGTGGAGGCCGGGTTTCATCTTTTCTTCAATCAAACTTAGTAATTTTTATGTTTCTTTGTATGATTTGTTGTTTTGCTACCATGTCTATGTGGAGCTAAACTTCACGTTCTAGGGTTGTGGTTCTTTCATGACTATTGTTATTCGAATATTGATTTTGATTTCTTAGTTTATTATATTGGTTTATTTATTCAATCTTGCACTTAATTATTTGATTACTTGATCACCAATCGAATATGTAACGACCCGACCGGTCGTTTTGAGCCCTAGCGCGTCGTTCAACAGTCTAAGGCCATGAGCAGCTTCATTTCAGGTATTATGACTTGTATGCGTGGTCGGAATTAAATTCAGGGAAGTTCGGAGTTGATTTGGAAAGGGAATTCTCATTTCGGAAGCTCAAAGTTGAAAGAATTACCTAGGATTGGATTTTTTGAGTAAACAACCTCAGAATCAGGATCTGAAGGTTCCAGCAGGTTCGTACAATGATTTCAGACTTGGGCGTATGCCCGGTTCGGATTTTGGATAACCCGAGAGCGTTTTGGCGCCTATTGTGGAAAGTAGCATTTTGAAGGAAATTTCATAAGTTTGGCTTATAGTGCATTGCAGTGTTATCGATGCCCGTTTGAGATTCCAAGTCTGTGAATAGCTCTGTATGGTGATTCTGGAGTTGTGAGCGCGATCGGAAGTGAATTTGGAGGTCTGTAGGTCATTTTGGAACCATTTGGCTAAAGATAGAAATTCAGAGGTTTTTGAGAGATTTGATCGGAAGTTGACTTTTTGATATCGGGGTCGGAATCCGATTTCGAAAGCTGGAGTAGGTCCGTAATGTCGAATATGACTTGTGTGCAAAATTTGAGGTCAATCGGACGTGATTTGATAGGTTTAAGCATCGAAAGTAGAAGTTGGAAACTCTAAAGTTCATAAAGCTTGGATAGGGGGTTGATTCATGATTTTAGCGTTGTTTGATATGATCTGAGGCCTCGAGCAAGTCCGTAACGTGTTTTTGGACTGGTTGGTATGATTGGTTGGGGTCCCGGGGGCCTCGAGTGGATTCCGGGTGGTTAACGGATCGAAAATGGAATTCTTGGAAGGCTAAACTGGCTTGTTGCTGTCATAACCGCACCTGCGAGAAAAGGGCCGCAGGTGCGGAGCTGCAGAAGCGGCCAAAGAAGCCGCAGATGCGGCTTTGGGCTAGAGGAGAAGGTACCGCAGATGCGGGACCGCACCTGCGGTGGAGAAGCCGCAGATGCGGGATTGGTGAAGGAGAGCTGGGACCGCAGATGCGGTCGTTTTGCCGCAGATGCGGGATCGCACCTGCGGTGGTGGAGTCGCAAAAGCGGAAGAGGGTCAGCATGGTGAGGACCGCAGATACGGTGTTGGAACCGCACCTACGGAACCGCAGAAGCGGTCTGGAGGCCGCAGGTGCGAAAATAGCTGGAGGCAGAGAGTTGTTTTAAATTCGGGATTTAGCCATTCTTCACCCATTTTTCATTTGGCATGGGCGATTTTGGTAGATTCAAGAGAGGATTTTCATCATCAACGATAAGGTAAGCTAATCCCACCTATTTTGAGTTAAATACATCAATTATGTATGGATTTGAGTATGAAATTGTAGAAAAACTTGGGGTTTGATGGAAAATCTAGAAAACTAGCATTCTTGGAATTTAACCACGATTTTGGGGATGGAATTAAGAGAAAATCATATATTTGAGTTCGTGAGTTCATGGGTAAATTTTATCTTCGAAAAATTTCGGATTCCGGGCACGTGGGCCCGAGGGTGTTTTGTCAACTTTCCGATCGGGGTTAGGAATTATTATAAATTAGATTAATATGAGAAGTTTATCGTATTTTAATAGATTTGCATAATCATTGGCTAGGGTTGGAGCGTTGTGCATCAATTTGAGTCTTCGGAAGAACGTGGAATGCCGGTTATGGATCTTCGGAGCGAAGTGAGTCTCCTTTCTACCCTTGTAAGAGGGAATTGTCCCCATAGGTGAGTTAATTGGTTATGTGCTCCTATTTGTGGGGGCTACGTATGCACGAGGTGACGAGAGTCCATGTGTAGCTACTATTATGCTATTGTTTGGATAGTTTAGGACCCAAAGCATGCTATATTTGGAATATCTGTAACCTTATTGACTGCTTGAATTGCTTAAATCACATTGAATTAGTAGATGAACTTCTAAAAGGATTAAACTTCTTTTTCTTAAATTGTTAAAAGAGAAAGTGGCTTTTATTTGAATAAATATTCCCCCATGAATTCTTTATTGGCTATCTGAGCATGTATTTCTATGTGTACCTACGTCGCATGTATGGTTCGCGAGCAGCGTGATTGCTTATCTTATGTTGACAGCGTCGCATGGATAGTTCGCGAGCGGGGTAATAGATTCATCTATGGTTCGCGCCGTTCGACCCTCGGCAGTGCACAGTTTATTTTCTGTTGGAGCGGGCCATACGTACCACGGTGTTATTTGCACATGCTTGTATTGCTGCCTTGAACTTATTGAAGTTGTTATTGCCTCTTCATGGCATGAGAATATTTGGATAAATAGTGAAAAGGAATTTTGGGAAAACTCCCTATAAAAGAAATAATTGTTTACTTGTTTCCTCCTATTGGATTCAAAATCATGTTTATAAGAGCCTACGATTTAATGAATTATTGACATCATTATTGGACCATTAGTAAGTGTCGAAGTCGACCATCTCGTCTCTACTTCTTCGAGATTAGACGGGATACTCATTGAGTACACATTGTTTTCGTACTCATACTACACTTCTGTGCATTTTTGTTGCACAGGTATATGTAACTCTAGTGGCCTACTGGGCATAGCAGCACGGATGATTCTAAGAATAGGTGAGTTGCATTATTCGAGGCGGCCCACAGCTAGTGTAGTCCCTTCTGGTATATTGTATTTCCTTTCTGTCCACTGTATTCCGGACGGATGTTGTATTATATTATTTCTTAGAAATTGCTCATGCACTTGTGACACCGGGATTCTGGGATGGTTTTGAAATGTTTTGTATTAATTGCTTATTACTTAATTTGAATTGAAGCAGTTGTCTCTTTACTTATGAAATTAGAAGGAAAAATCTGGGTTTTCAAAATTTTCTAAATTGGAATCTAATTAAGTATTTTAGTTGGCTTGCCTGACAATAGTGTCCGGCGCCATCACGACCCTTAGTGGATTTTGGGTCGTGACAACATGGTATCAGAGCACTAGGTTCCTAGGATCTCACGAGTCATGAGCAAGTCTAGTAGAGTCTCGCGGATCGGTACAGAGACGTCTGTACTTATCCTCGAGAGGCTGCAGGACTGTTAGGAGTACTTCCCTTCTTGATTCCTTATCGTGCGATTGATCCTTGGAGGCGTATGCCTTTAATTCATCCCTACTCAATCCTACGTGACGCGAACCGCTTGTTATAAATCGAGAATTGAAGAACCGTAATGGTACTATAGATGTGATACGGGATGTTTCTCCCGGTATAGCTGATCGGATTATTATCGTCGCTTTGTAGAAGGATATTTTATTGTTTCAGCCCAGTAGCGGTACTTCCGAGAGCTCTGAGGCTAGGCACATGTAACCATGTTGCTATAAATGATGGTTCCGCAGCATTGATGTGATGGTAGGATGTTTGCCTATGTATCGGGGCAGTGAATGACTTGAAGGGAGGTTTACTTAGTGCATAATCAAGAGATTCAGTATTTTATTCCCGGCTGGGGAAAGGCAATCAGGCGAAGAATGGTCAGATGTGGGCTGGTGGAGTAATGAGACTTGGTATTTGCAAACGTGGTGGAGCTTTCTTCTATGATGGGTGTCGTTGTCCTAATTGAACATACTAAGTTTGTCGGTGTTATAATCTTCCACAATTCGCCTTGGGGTAAGACATTGTGGAATAGTATTGAAGATACGGCTGTCAGATACCGCGGGATGCGGTAGTTCAGGATTGAATAAGTGTTTCTAATATCGACGGTTCTAGGAGGATGACCTTCGGAAATGTTTAAAGTTAGCAGCAAACGTGGCTCCAAGTGCTACCGAGATAGATTTCATTTAAGGCAACAGATGGGCAGCAAATGATGAGGAAAGACATGTGGGAAGTGTCGGGCGGTGGCAAAAATTTCTAGAAGGCCGAGTATAAGAGGCCAAGGGTCGAGTAATCGATTAAGGGTATGAGTTTCGCCAAAGTGGGAGAGTGGCGGAGTTGCATATGGGCTTTGCAGTGGGATGACCACGTACTTTAAGGAGGGTTTGGAGTGATTTGAGAATGTTAGTGATTGGTGATTGGGGTCTGCGAATTTAATTTGAAGTGTGGGCTATTATGCGGCATGAGATTTGGTATAACGGGAAGGAGCTGCTTGAAAAGAAGAAGAATACAACATAGCTTTGAACTAGAAGAATGTTGCCGCACGTTTAATTGATGACCACGAGGGGTAAAGGGACTGGTCAGCTAGAGAGTGAGCTCAGACATAGGATGGGTCATTGATGCCACAATGATTGTACCCCGTGCAGCGACATTGGAAGATGTCGGAGAGTGTGTTCCTCAGAGGGGTTATTCCCTCTGAGCAGGTTAGCGGTCGCGTGGTTGGCGAAGCTTCTGCAAAGTATTCTATTGGTGATACCGCAAAAGGGATCGGTCGTGCGAATGTGGTTGATGATTCAGAGTATAAAGAGGGGGTTTTATAGAAAGATCCCGAGGAATTTTGTGGTCGATTGCGCATGGTCATGTCAATAAGAGATAGGGAATCCTAGTGAATTTCAGAGTTATTTAATAGTAGCTTCAAGCTAAGTGGGAGAGTCCCACCGCCTATGATTGGGTTGTATGGTTATCTACTTGTGAGGTTTTGGGTTATTAGCATATTGATGAGCTATTCCAGCTGTAGGAAAAGAACATAAGCGGTAAATTGAGCAAAGGAATTGTTAAAGGTGTGCTATGATTGACCTTATTGGCCCATGCTCAGACTTGAGGAAGGATTCAGGATTGTGCTTTGTAAAGATGTGGGTTCCAAGGGAATGATTTTGCCAGGTGCTTCACCAATGGGGTAGTCATGTGCTAGAAGATTTATGGAATTGATTATATTCGGGGCCGAGTCAGAGCGGGTGGCTCTCAACAACGGTCCTAGTGAATTCAAAAGATAAAGTTTGATGCCTAATGATTTTGAGCCTATAGGTACGGTTAAGAATCAAGCTTGATAGAAGCCTATGAGAAGAGGCACATAATGTTCTATGATGTTTTGACTTGCGATGTAGCAATTGGGAGGTACGAAATGGTACGTGGGATTTGAGATAGCATGGTCTCATGATTCAGGGTCACTCAGGAAGAGTGCGGATGGAGTGTGTTAAGTGTTGAATGGGGTTATCATTGTTTCTATGGCAATCAAGGGCAAATTGGAAGAAGAGGGATCGGTTCGTATTGGTGGTAGAGGTTAGTTCCTTCAGCGTGATCAAGTTATACATGTGATTTGTGGCGGTACATGTGAGGCTTGTCGGTCACCGTAATTAATGTTGTTAAGAAACATTCTTCTGTTATGGCCTCTTATGTGTAGGCAGATCCCGGAAGGGCTATGGTGGCTTAGACCACTACTTAGATGTTTGCCTATACTACGGTTATGAGAATTTACCTGTGTGTTGCTATGGTTCTCCTGAAGTGGGTCCAGTGAAAAGCTTTTATTGGCACGTTGGGTGTAGTGAGTGGTATGGAATTTGAAGTGAGGATCAAGGTTGCAGTTTGGTGCTGACAAGGATGTCATGAGCTCGGATGAGCAGGAAAGGAGTTTTGATGTTTAAGGTGAGTTGGTTTGTCATCAGCGTCACCTGATATCGGTGTTTGGTAAAAAGGGCTTTGCATCCTGGTTAATGATTCTTGATCGCTTTTCAGCGTTAGTGCGGCCGGTGGTTTGGAGGTACGACCCAATTATTTGTTATGGTAGGTTATGGGATTGTGACCCGCAGGAAGATTGTATAAGTATGGCATGTAGTCACTTGATTGATTAAAGATTTAAACCAAGTATGAGGATTGTGGTAATATCATTAATTTGAGAATTTATGCCTAGAGGGTACTCTATTTATTGGGTTATGGACTGTGGAGGTTCGCTCCGGTTATGAGGGTTGTTCTTATGTGCTATGAGAAAAGGGGAGTTATTATGGACCTTTGAAAGGTTATTAGCCTAGTTGGTGCAATCAAAAATCAGCTTGAGATCAGCAGATTGATTTAAATGTGAACAGGGGCTTTATATCAGGCCAGATGTGTTCATCTCAGCAATACGCTCCTTATGGAAGGGAGTCGGGGTGTTATTTCGTTGTCAGCTATTTCATGTAATGATGTATTGCATCGTGCGAGTTGTGAGACGGCTTGGTGACTTTCTTATGTGTTGAGGTTCCACATAGAGATTAGGTTATATAAGCAGGATGGCTCTTGAGATTCAGATCATATATCGCACATCAGTTGTGCTCGAGTTTGTGGATTATAGCGTTATATGTCTCCCCAGGGAATGGTATTATACAATTAGCGTGTTTATGACTGATATTCAGTATTTTGTTATAATGAGCAATTTGGCTCGATGTACATCTCCTTATGTGAGTTCCATGTGTGGATCGGGTGGCACGCCGCCATGGGTATGTTATTTGGATCGGGTGGCACGCCGCCATGGTTATGTTGTTTGGATCGGATGGCACGCCGCCATGGTTATGATTGCTTGGATCGGGTTGCGCGCCACAACAATGTGATGTTCAGTACAGTTCCCCATATCTGACTATTGTGTTCTGTTTCCTATTTTCTGAAGGAAGCTCATATTAGTTGTGCGCCCGCGTCGCATGTATGATTCGCGAGCGGGGTAATTGAAATTCCTTTTCAGAGTTCATTTTCATTTTTGTATCGCATTCTAATTGGTAGCCTATTGGCACATTGTGGCATCATATGAGACTTTTGGTCATGTCAGGGTGGCTTATTGCCTGAGCAGTTCGTACTGGGTAAGACGAGATTTGTTGGATTTAGGATCAGTGCAATCTGATTACGTGAAATATGTTAAGGAGCAAAGATCATTATTTTGTTCGGAATGAGGTAATGTTTCTTGTCAGAAGTATAGACTCAATGATTGGTTGACTCGACAGTTGATTATGAATTTCTGCACATCTCTTCCGTTGTGGCGGCATTGTAAGAGTTAGAGTAAGACCTGTGTATGTCATGGGGTGCAATGGGAGCATCAGATTCGTGGAATTTTGACTAAGTTAATCAGAAAATGTTATTGTGGTCCGGTGAGTAAAGTGATGCTAGGTGTGAATTCAGCAAAGTTATGCAGCCATGTTTGGGTACAACGTGTAGTGATTGATATGGTGATCTTATGTTGGAAACATGTCGGGCATAGAATTCTGGATGTTGGAATTGGGCTCTAAGGCTTATTTGCTTGAATAAAAGAGAATATCTTCAGAATTGATCGAGCTGATGTGCTCAACTGAGTTGTGGTAGCACGGGAAGGTGCATGAGAAGTTAAAGAGTGATTTCAGACTACTTCGGTGTAGTTCTCAGTACGTTCGAGGACGAACGTATGTTTAAGTGGGAGAGAATGTAACGACCCGACCGGTCGTTTTGAGCTCCAGCGCGTTGTTCAGCAGTCTGAGGCCATGAGCAGCTTCATTTCAGGTATTATGACTTGTACGCGTGGTCGGAATTAAATTCCGGGAAGTTCAGAGTTGATTTGGAAAGGGAATTCTCATTTCGGAAGCTCAAAGTTGAAAGAATTACCTAGGATTGGATTTTTTGAGTAAACGACCTCGGAATCGGGAACTGAAGGTTCCAGCAGGTTCGTACGATGATTTCAGACTTGGGCATATGCCCGGTTCGGGTTTTGGATAACCCGAGAGCGTTTTGGCGCCTATTGTGGAAAGTAGCATTTTGAAGGAAATTTCATAAGTTTGGCTTATAGTGCATTTCAGTGTTATAGATGCCCGTTTGGGATTCCGAGACTGTGAATAGCTTCATATGGTGATTCTAGAGTTGGGTGCGCGATCGGAAGTGAATTCGGAGGTCTGTAGGTCATTTTGGAACCATTTGGCTAAAGATAGAAATTCGGAGGTTTTTGAGAGGTTTGACCGGAAGTTGACTTTTTGATATCGGGGTCGGAATGCAATTCCAAAAGCTGGAGCAGGTCTGCAATGTCGAATATCACTTGTGTGCAAAATTTGAGGTCAATCAGACGTGATTTGATAGGTTTAAGCATCGAATGTAGAAGTTGGAAACTCTAAAGTTCATAAAGCTTGGATTGGGGGTTGATTCATGATTTTAGCGTTGTTTGATATGATTTGAGGCCTCGAGAAAGTCCGTAACATGTTTTGGGGTTGGTTGGTATGATTGGTTGGGGTCCCGGGGGCCTCGGGTGGATTCCGGGTGGTTAACGGATCGAAAATGGTATTCTTGGAAGGCTAAACTGGCTGGTTGCTGTCGTAACCGCACCTGTGAGAATAGGGCCGCAGGTGCGAAGCCACAGAAGCAGCCAAAGGAGCCGCAGATGCGGTTTTGGGCTAGAGGAGAAGGGACCGCAGCAAAATTTCCGCAGATGCGGGACCGCACCTGCGGTGGAGAAGCCGCAGATGCGGGATTGGTGAAGGAGAGCTAGGACCGCAGATGCGGTCATTCTGCCGCAGATGCGGGACCGCACCTGCGGTGGTGGAGTCGCAGAAGCGGAAGAGGGTCAGCATGGTGAGGACCGCAGATGCGGTGTTGGAACCGCACCTGTGGAACCGCAGAAGCGGTCTGGAGGCCGCAGGTGCGAAAATAGCTGGAGGCAGAGAGTTGTTTTAAATTCGGGATTTAGCCATTCTTCACCCATTTTTCATTTGGCATGGGCGATTTTGGGAGATTCAACAGAGGATTTTCATCATCAACGATAAGGTAAGCTAATCCCAACTATTTTGAGTTAAATACATCAATTATGTATGGATTTGAGCATCAAATTGTAGAAAAACTTGGGGTTTGAGGGAAAACCTAGAAAACTAGCATTCTTGGAATTTAAACACGATTTTGGGGATGGAATTAAGAGAAAATCAAATATTTGAGTTCGTGAGTCCATGGGTAAATTTTATCTTCGAAAAATATCGGATTCCGGGCACGTGGGCCCGAGGGCTTTTTGTCAACTTTCCGATCGGGGTTAGGAATTGTTATAAATTGGATTAATATGAGAAGTTTATCGTATATTAATGGATTTGCATAATCATTGGCTAGTGTTGGAGCGTTGTGCATCAATTTGAGTCTTCGAAAGAACGTGGAATGCCGGTTATGGATCTTCGGAGCGAAGTAAGTCTCCTTTCTAACCTTGTAAGAGGGAATTGTCCCCATAGGTGAGTTAATTGGTTATGTTCTCCTATTTGTGGGGGCTACGTACGCACGAGGTGACGAGAGTCCGAGGTAGCTACTATTATGCTATTGTCCGGGTAGTTTAGGACCCAAAGCATGCTATATTTGGAATATCTGTAACCTTATTGACAGCTTGAATTGCTTAAATCACATTGAATTAGTAGATGAACTTCTAAAAGGATTAAACTTCATTTTCTTAAATTGTTAAAAGAGAAAGTGGCTTTTATTTGAATAAATATTCCCCGATGAATTCTTAATTGGCTATCTGAGCATGTATTTCTATGTGTACCTGCGTCGCTTGTATGGTTCGCGAGCAGGGTGATTGTTTATCTTATGTTGACCACGTCGCATGGATAGTTCGCGAGCGGGGTAATAGATGCATCTATGGTTCGCGCCGTTCGACCCTCGGCAGTGCACATTTTATTTTCTGTTGGAGCAGGCCGTACGTACCACGGTGTTATTTGCACATGCTTGTATTGCTGCCTTGAACTTATTGAAGTTGTTATTGCCTCTTCATGGTTTGAGAATATTTGGATAAATAGTAAAAAGGAATTTTGGGAAAACTCCCTATAAAAGAAATAATTGTTTACTTGTTTCCTCCTATTGGATTCAAAATCATGTTTATAAGAGTCTACGATTTAATGAATTATTGACATCATTATTGGACCATTAGTTAGTGTCGAAGTCGACCATCTCGTCTCTACTTCTTCGAGATTAGACGGGATACTCATTGAGTACACATTGTTTTCGTACTCATACTACACTTCTGTGCATTTTTGTTGCACAGGTATATGTAACTCTAGTGTCCTACTGGGCGTAGCAGCACGGATGATTCGGGGACTAGGTGAGTTGCATTATTCGAGGCGGCCCGTAGCTAGTATAGTCCCTTCTGGTATATTGTATTTCCTTTCGGTCCATTGTATTCCCGACGGATGTTGTATTATATTATTTCTTAGAAATTGCCCATGCACTTGTGACACCGGGATTCTGGGATGGTTTTGAAATGTTTTGTATTAATTGCTTATTACTTAATTTGAATTGAAGCAATTGTCTCTTTACTTATGAAACTAGAATGAAAAATCTGGGTTTTCAAAATTTTCTAAATTGGAATCTAATTAAGTATTTTAGTTGGCTTGCCTAACAGTAGTGTCCGGTGCCATCACGACCCTTAGTGGATTTTGGGTCGTGACAGAACACTATCTACGAATCTTGAATTGAACTTGAAAGTGGGAATTCTAGATTGCATATAGGATTGAGTAGAGCAAGTTCTTGAACCTGAGCATCGGGGAATGGATACGCAATTAGGATAGACATATACCTAATTGCCTTGCTTGGTTGATTTACAGGAACTATAAATACATTCTTGTCTATTCTAACTCCATAGACATATAGGCGTTAGGTTAGCTTGAATAGGCGAGTAAGGACTCGACAGATTCTTATGAGCAATATTAACCCTGTCAACCAATAAACTCGATAAATTAGTTAGTCAATTCAATTGAAGAATACAATGGGAATGTTAGATAGCCCATAACCCTAGATCGTTTTCATTACATTGATACCATAAAAATCTGCTCTTTCTCTCTGTTAAAAGTTCATCATTTATATTCTTTATTTAATTAGTTTAGAACCAAATACTTCTAGGTTTAATTCTTGTTTAGATAATTAGGATAGTCTAATTTAGTTTATAGTTAACACAAGTCCTCGTGGGATCGACATCCGACTTTTAGTCACTTTATTACTTGACGACCGCGTATACTTGCGTGTGCGTTTGGCCAAAACAAATTTTTGGCGCCGTTACCGGGGACTTAGAAATTAGCTGTTTTTCTAGATTAGACTTTTAATTTTATCCTTTTTTTGTATATATTTTTAGTTTTACAAATATTTGATATTTTTCTCTTAGTGTGTTCCTAGTTCTCTCAGCATGACATCTGGGGATGAAATATACGGAGGTAAGGCTATTGATGAAGACGCTTGGTTGACAAGAGACTTTTATGGCTCGTATTTTTGGTCTTGTCATGGCCTGACATCTGGGAGGTCTGAATTTGAATAATGGAGTAAGGGTTGGTATTGGTGAAGACGACGTTGTCTTCTTACAACGTTGGTGAATGATTGGTCTAAGGAGAGAGATGAACTTGCACATAAAATTGATAATTTTGGCTTGGTTGTGCATAACTTAGATGCAGATTTGAGTGCAAAGGTTGATGCGTGTAACGCCCAACAATTTAATAATGAGTTGTGTGAAGCTGAAAAAAATCTTCTAGACCAAATTGAGGAGCTAAAACGAGAATACCAATCACTAGACCCTGTTTTTCTTGAGGATGTCAATATTGAGAAGAGTGCTCTAGAGTCATGTGAGGGAGTAGATAACATTACTTTGGGAAACTTGAGTGTGTGTAAATATGGGGATGCAAATAGTAGTAAAATTCATGAGTTAGAGCGCATTAGACCTCATTCCAATCATTTTTCCACATTGTGTTTAGATAGTAAGATAGTAATCGAGCCATCTGAGCCAATGAAGGGGTCAAAGAGTGAGGATGAGAGCGCCTATATTCTTGAATTTGTTGTGCCAAAAAGCAAAAATTACATTGCTCATCTAAAGGCCGAGAGGTGCAGAGTGAAAAATTTATTACTTGGCCTGGTTATCTTTGTAGCCCCACCAAAGGTGCATAGCCACAGACTGGATGCCATGTAAGGGGTACAATTCATAAGTCCTCGTGGGATCGACATCCGACTTTTAGTCACTTTATTACTTGACGACCGCGTATACTTGCGTGTGTGTTTGGGAGCAACAAGTTTTTGGCGCCGTTGCCGGGGAACGAACCCGGGACACTCGCTTGTTGGGAGGCAACCCAGCTTTACTGCTTTCTTTTGTTTTTATTTATTTTTGTTTATTTTATTTTTCTATCTTTGAAGTGTTTTTTGTAGGATTATGAGCATAGAAGAAAAGCCACTAGAAGTGTGCAATAGTGAGCTATGTGGTTGAAATAAGTGTGGGGTGACTGCACAAAGGATCGTATTTGGGAGAAGTCTGAGTATCCCGTGAGCTGCTAATGCTTTGGCCTTTGGCCTACCAGGGAGTTTCTTTTACCCTCTTGTTATTTTTAATGTGCATTGAGGACATTGCACAATTTTAAGTGTGGGGTGAGGAGATTGTCTGGGTGACTTTCTGTGCTATGTTAGCATTAGTTATAGTACTTGTTCTTAGTGTAGTAAATTTTTTTTGAAAAAATTGAAAAAAAAAATCAAAAAATTTGGACTTTTCCCGACGATGGATTTTGTGGACAGCTTTCTTGAGGGATTAAGGTCCAATAAAAAAAATGAAAAAAGGGTGAAAAATAGAAAAAATCCAAAAATGTCTTTTATTTTTTTTTTTAGGTAGCAATAATCCCCCGTGGTTTTTCTTTGTGCCTCGGTTCTTTTCTATGGGATGTAGTTTGAACCGGGTAGTTTTTTCTTTTAGAGTAGTTTAGGGAATAAATTGGAGGAAGAAAGATGAGATAAACCTAGGCGCCCTTGACTTGTTTGATAGTAACATGTTTAGGCTTTGGCATGTGTAGTATCTTCCCTATGATTTGAAATTATTGATGATGCCTTGCTTAGTTGAATAGCATGTTTTGTGACGCCTATTTCTCGTTTTCTTGACTTGTGTTCGCTTTGTGCTTAATGCTTAATATCTTGTGGCTTTGTGAATACTTGCATTAGTTGAGAGTCGGAATGAGACCGTCCTTAGTGAGTCATGTGCCATGTGTGGTGAGGTTTTTGTGTAGTCTATGTATTGTAATTGTGTCTAGAACTTGCCCACTTTGTGAGTCGAAGCGAAATTTTAGGTGATGCTCGGTTTGGAAAATGATTTTAGGCTTTCTTTGATCTTTTTGAGCTTAATTGTTTACCACAAATAAAATTTATCCCTAGTCAACCCTTTTGAGCCTGTAGACTTTTATTTGGCACCCACATTACAAGCCTATACCCTTTTTATTCTTAATTGACATTGTTCTGATCCCTTTTCCTCTTAAAGCACTTTTAATTGTGAGCTGAACGCTAAAAGAAGTAAGAAGGAACTAAGCGTGGGGTGGTTTTTGAGTGGAACCAATAAAAGGAAGAAAGGTGCACTTGTTTTTTTTAAAATAATACACCACTAGTGGAAATTGAAAAAAAAAAAGAATAATCTGAAGAAAAAAAATAGAGATGAATACATTGTTGTCTTGTTCCTGCTAGTGGTATGAATTAATGTAGTGCTTAAAGAAGAAGGGAGCATTTTTGGGGTGATATTGTTTGTAAAAGTGAAGTGGATTGAAGAATTTATGCTTAAAGTTGATTATGTGGTGTGTTAAAGTGCTTAGGAGGGTTAGTCACTATTTCTAAATATATCCTACCCATCCCTTAGCCCACATTACAACCATAAAAAAGACCTAATTGATTTTAGATCGAGCGAGCCTACATTAGTAGAGATTTACATTAAGGGCAAACCTATGGTACCAATTACATGCATGTGACTTCTTTTGTGAGGGTGAGTGATATTTTCTTTTGATATATACGAGTCCTTAAAATATATTTGATTATGAGATTCGAATGTGTGGATTCAACTTACTCTCTTGCCTTGGTTGTGAAGGCACATGGTTTCACGAAGGATAGGTAACATTATTAGACTTCTCTAGGATGTTGGGTGTTCAACCCATGAGTGCATTGTGACATTGAGTCGGTTTTTGAGGCTAGGATTGTTGTGAGCATATTGTCTTTGTTTGAATATTTTTGAAGAATCACATAAGTAAAGGGAAGTGTATGATGATTGCATATGCTAGAGTTTAATTGTTGCTATCAACCATAAAGATTGGTGAAGTGTGCTTCGAATATGTTAAGTGCTCATAGATAGAGTAAATTTTTGGTTGACTCGAGGACGAGTAACGTTTAAGTGTGGGGTGTTGATGATAGGCTATAATTACGTATTTTAGTCGATTATTACACTCTAATTTACTGCACTTTAATTGAGTTTGAGCTTTAATCGCTAGTGTTTTGCACTAATTGTGTGTTTTATGCCTTGTAGGAGTGATTCCAAGCTATGTAGATATTATGGAATGAATTCGAGTGATTTGGAGCTTTAAAGTTTGAGTAAAAGTTCAAGGAATTAAGCCGGGATCGTGTTTGGGGGTCAACGGATGATAGTTAGAGCGAACGAAGACTCCAGTAGGCATATTGCACACTGTCTAGTAAAATAGATATAACGTTTTGCTCAAAACTCCATTTGGGCTCCACAATATATGGTTGGAAAGATAACTCAAAGGACTACAACTTTCATGTTTTACATTTTTCCAAATTCGAAACGGAACAGGGTGAAACATGCGCGTCGATAGCGCGATCGCGCTCGTCACGCAGAACACTGGGCCACTAGCGCGACCACTAGCGCGATCGCGCTAGTCAAACCCGGGAAAAATATCTTTTTTCACATTGGAGAAGGTATAATTGTTTGGGCCCAACCCTACTTGGTATATATACATGGAAAAACGGTATTTTGAGTGAGGAGGACGTTTTTGAGAGGAAAACACAAGCACAGAGCCGCCGTGGAGGCCGGGTTTCATCTTTTCTTCCACCAACTTAGTCTTTTTATGTTTCTTTGTATGATTTGTTATTTTGCTACCATGTCTATGTGGAGCTAAGCTTCACGTTCAAGGGTAGTGGTTCTTTCATGACTATTGTTATTCGGATATTGATTTTGATTGCTTAGTTTATCATATTCATTTATTTATTTAATCCTGCACTTAATTATTTGATTGCTTGATCACCAATTGAATACTATCTACGAATCTTGAATTGAACTCGAAAGTGGGAATTCTAGATTGCATATAGAATTGAGTAGAGCAAGTTCTTGAACCTGGGCATCGTGGAACGGATTCGCGGTTAGGATAGACATATACCTAATTGCCTTGCTTGGTTGATTTACAGGAATTATAAATGCGTTCTTGTTGATTCTAACTCCATAGACATATAGGCGTTAGGTTAGCTTGAATAGGCGAGTAAGAACTCGACAGATTCTTATGAGCAGTATTAACCCTGTCAACCAATAAACTAGATAAATTAATTAGACAATTCAATTGAAGAATACAATAGGAATGTTAGATAGCCCATAACCCTAGATCGTTTTCATTACATTGATATCATAAAAATCTGCTCTTCCTCTGTTTAAAGTTCATTATTTATATTTCTTTATTTAATTAGTTTAGAACCAAATACTTCTAGGTTTAATTTTTGTATAGATAATTAGGATAGTCTAATTTAGTTAACGGTTAATCACAAGTCCTCGTGGGATCGACATCCGACTTTTAGTCACTTTATTACTTGACGACCGCGTATACTTGCGTGTGCGTTTGGGAGCAACAGCACTCGAGAACGACGAAGTAAATCCATGAAGTGAAGTGAAGCCTAAGTCTCTGTAAGATACCAACCCCAATCGGGAAGCTCTTCTACGACCAACCTAAGGATGTGCACAAAAGATGTGCAGAAGTATAGTGCGAGTACACTACAGTTGGTACTCAACAAGTATCAAGTGTAACCTCAATGAAATAGTGGCCAGGCTAGATGATTCCGAATACTTACCACATAGATATAATAACAGAATAAGAACTGAAATAGTGAATAATATAATAAATATCAGGAACCACAGATATCAATAGTTGAAAGGTACTAAGCATGCTTTTCTAGTACAGAAATAACCCTGTCACTGCTTGGATATAATAATGAAAGATGGCATGCTCAGATAACGGAGCTAGGACTCCCAATTAGTATAAAAGGACATCAAGTAACAATTTTACAATGAGATAAATACTTCAATCGAATCAATAATAAGAATACATGCTCAATCGGTAATAGATCCATGTAACCTGATACACAATCCATGTATCACATAACCCGATATAAATCTATGTATCGATCTGGTACAAAATCCATATACTGACCACGTTCACGGGACCCAAAGTAACATGTCTTATCACCTGACTCCGTAGATATAGATACAACTCCAAGTCCAAGAGTGATATAATAGCATCCCTCATAAATTAATATCCGATCATTATGTCCAATGTGCCAAAATTGTATCTTACCCGCACGCTTACCCTTCTGTCAAAGTCCTTAACCCGATTCACATGTTCATTAATCAAAATATATGTACATGTTCAAGAATTTATTATAAAAGGTGCACAAGGACTTAATAAATATCATACGGATATGTGCTCATGAAATCTTTATGTGACTACGGACAATAATGCATTCCAACAAATCAAGAATTAGTTCCCATGCCTTCACAATTAAGTATAAGCATGGGCATGATTTCTAACATGAATAAGAGAGTAAACATATTCACATAAGCCAAATAAACCATGAATTAATTGAGCATATAGTCAAACAAAGCGTGAATATTCCAATTTCTATCCCCGGCCATGATAAAAACTCGGTGAATGCATATGCTCGCCACCACGTATATACTCTATCCCCAATAGCATAAACACATAGCCAACAAGTCAAATCCAAGGGGTTTACCTCTTAACAATGTTATCCAAGAAACTTACCTCCACCCGGTAGCCTGTATTCTTCCAAAGTATCCTTTCCTCTCGAATCAATCTTCGAACGAGCTGAATCTAGCCAAATACAACTCAATAACACCAAACAAAGTTATAGAAATTAAACGAAAAACAACAAAATTGAATCTTTAATAAATAACACACAGTCAACCAAAAATTCAACTCGAGCCTGCCTTTAGGAACCCTACAAATTCAAAAATCCCAAACACATGAATCCAAATATATAAGATTCGTCAAAAACTGACTCCAAATTGGGGTTCAACTCTCCATTTTTCCCTACAGAAAAGTTTTTTCAAACCCTCTTTTCTCTTAGATTCACCCAACAAATGTAAAAATCAAAGGTAGAATCATGAAAAATAACCAAATCCAAGTCAAGAACACTTATTCCAATCCAAGTGGTGAAAATCGCCTAAAAATCGCCCAAATCCGAGCTCCCAATCTCCAAAAATGATCAAATGAGTAAAAGTTCCGAAAAGGGCATCTTAAAGCACTACCTAATAAAACCCTTTGCGAATGTGACACATGCCTCGTGTTCGTGAAGCTCAAAATCACTGCCACAAGAAAACCTCCTTCTCAAATGCGAAAAGGAGAATCGCGAACGCGAAGACCAAAGGCTCCCTCCCTTCGCGAACGCGAAGGCCTACTGCCCAGTACCACCCCCTTCTTTGCGAACGCGGTTGCTTTCCGCGAATGTGAAGAGAAAAGCTCCAGCTCCCAAATTCCTTCATCGCGAATGCGATGCTTCCATGCGAACGCGAAGAACATCAGACACCAATAAAAATTTGATGTTCAAAACTCATGGAAAGGGCCCGAAACACACCTGAGGCCCCCGGGATCATACCAACCAATCCCAAAACGTCACACCGACTTACTAGAGGTCTCAAATCCCACAAAATAGTAGCAAACTACAAATCGCACCTCAATTCTAGCCTAATGAACTAATCAAACTTCCAGCTTCTGAAATTCATACCGAACCACATCTAACCAACTCGGGATGACCTCAAATTTTGCACACAAGTCCCAAATCACATAATGAGTGTACTTAGATTCCTGAAACCACAATCCAAACCCAATAACATTATAGTGAACTCCAGGTCAAACCTCTGAACCTTCCAAACCTTCAATTTTTCAACTTTCGCCAAATAGAATCAAACTGTCACGACCCAAATCGATCAGCTGCGACGGGTGCCCGAGTCCTACCTATTGAACACCATTAAGCATGCGTCTAAGATATAAACATGAATAATATCTGCCGAATTACGAAAATAGCATACGTGAGAGAAACCTGTCCAAAAGACATATATACATACACGTGCTAAATGCGCAGGGCGAGCCGACAAGGCTGCTATAGACAAGTATATATCCAAAACTGGAAGCCGACAAGGCCATATACTATCCAGCTAAGCATAACTGTCAATAGACCTCTAATAGAATATACAACTGTACAAGGATGACACCGGGCTCTGTCTTACCCAGATACGTATACAAGCACATCATACCAAAACTCAAAGCAGCTCCGGATCAAATGGAGCACACCAACTCTCGCTGATCAAGGATCCTAAGAAAGGGGACCGCCAGCTTGTCTACCTGCATCTTCGGGCATGAAATGCAGGCCCCGGAAAATAGGGCGTCAGCACGAATAATGTACTGAGTATGTAAGGCATGAAAATCAGTACATAAAAGACGTAGGTGAAACATGGAATAAAGAATTCCTCCTGTAAGTCTAAATAATTTTGTAAATACTGAAACATTTATAATGTCATGCACATGCGTATAAATGTCGTGTCATTGCATAGGTATAGGTGATAATATCATCAAGCCTCAGAGGGTATCCCATCATATCATCTCAGCCACTGTGGGCAAAATCATCAACATATACTAGCTGATCAGGTGGTAGTGCGTATATAACGCCATAACCTTTTCCCATATCCCATATACATATAATATACATATATACGCGTATATAACGTCGTCTGGTCATGGGTCGATGTACATGTATAAATGAATGCAATGCATGAGAAGTATGTTAAGACCATTATGCCTTTGAGTAATATCATGAAGTAAACATTTTTCAACTTACGTATTTTTCTGAGACCCATGAATAGAAGATGTAATAATAAGACACATGGAATTCAAGAACATAGTCACCTCTAATACTTCTATGAATAGAATCATTTATGGAAGTTGTGCATTTGCTCGTTTTGTTCGTGCCGTATAGATCATGCCAAAAGGAAAGAAGGGACAGCCTTAACATACCTGAGTCAATTCTTTTAACAATCCCTCCAACACGCGCAATTGCGAAAAAACACGTGACGGCAAGATCGGAGCAGGGAAAAATCCATATGATATTCTTGAGAAAGATTGCATCGTACTCCCTTATAATTGCAAAATCTCACGTTGCTTAAGATACTATGAAATCTTGTTGAATTGTTGAAGATTTCACGTTACTCAGGTGTGATATATAAGTAAATTAGGGAGGTCTTGTAAGTAAGTGACTATTGAAGATTCTCACGTTACTTAAATAAGTTGAATTGTTGAAGATTCTTATGTTACTTAAGTTATAAAGGTTTTATAAGTAAGTTGAATTGGGTGTAGGCCCCACTATGTGGTGGCTTAATCACATAACCCCTTTAATTGCCACCTAATTCCAATGACTTAAGAGTCATGAATTTTGGATTGGTTTGCTGCCACGTGGGGGGGGGGGGGGGGTGTTTTGTCTTAACCAAATTCTTTAATTAATTATCCACAACTCCTTAATTAATTAGTTAATCTCCCATTACCCAATAATTAATTAATTACTCATATAATTAAGAATTATCTCAACTTACTTAAAATACTACTCACTTTTAACATACCTTATACGCCTTACTATCATGGTCATGTAGTACTTTATACGGCACTAGTCCATAAATATCGGGTACTATAGCTCGGACCGTATTTTATCCCAAATCGACAACCCTCAACGAAACTCATTTTCGTTGATTCGTTTACCCTTTAACCTTCATGGAAAGTACTTATTGCTTGTTATAAATAGCCTAAATGCTTATAACCTCAAGATAATCTCATCCCCGAGTCTACGTCGATTAACTTACGACGAAACTTTTACGTACGAAATGCGGGATATAACATCCTTCCCCTTAAAATATTCGTCCTCGAATGTTAAACTCCTCGGGATCTATATAAATTTTAGCAGAGTCGCCTTTGTAGCAGTACTACTATCAATCCTTCCTGTAGAGAACTCAATAATTCAATGCCTCACACAACCAATGACAATAATTAACACAAGAGTCCATACTCGTACCTTAAGGTTGTGATGTCTCAGTCGGATCCTTCTTTGGAAGAGGAAATAAGTGAGGATATCTAGACTTCATGTCTTCTTTGGTTTCCCAGGTCATTTCTTCCACTTTATTGTTTCTCCAAAGTACTTTGACCGAAGCTACGTCTTTAGTCCTCAACCTCCGAACATGTCTATCAGTATATCAATGGGAGTTTCCTCATATGATAGCTGCTCTGTGACCTAAACATTGTCAACTGATACAATGCTGGAAGGATCTCTAATATATTTATGAAGCATAGACACATGAAAGACTGGATTTACAAATTCCAAGTCAGAAGTCAAGTCTAACACATATGCTACATAGCCTACCTTGCGTATGATCTTATATGGTCCAATGTACCGAGGGCTAAGTTTTCCTTTCTTCCCAAACCTCATAACGCCTTTCATCGGTGATACCTTTAGGAATACCCAATCGTCAACCTGGGACTCCAAGTCTCGTTGTCGATTATCCGCATAAGACTTCTGACGGCTTTGAGCTGCTAATAGCCTTTCCTGTATAAGCTTAATCTTCTTGATTGCCTATTGTACCAATTCTGGTCCTACTAAATTAGTTTCTCCAACATTGAACCATCATATAGGTGACCTACACTTCCGTCCATAAAGAGTTTCGCATGGAGCCATCTGAACACTGGAATGATAGCTATTATTATACGCGAACTCAATAAGTGGTAGATGATCATCCCAACTCCCACTGAAGTCTATTACACAAGCCCGTAACATATCTTCAAGTGTCTAAATATTACACTCAGCTTGTCCATCTGTCTAGGGATGAAATGTTGTACTAAGAATTACCTGAGTCCCCAATCATTTTGGAACGACCTCTAGAAATTAGCTGTAACTAAGCTCCTCTATCCGAGATAATAGATATAGGGACACCATGAAGTCGTACTATCTCCTTAATGTAAAGCCTTGCATAATCCTCTTCGGAATATGTAGTCCTAACATGCAGAAAATGGGCTGATTTTGTAAGTCTATAAAAAATCACCCATATAGAATCGAACTTACGCTGGGTACAAGGTAAACCTACGATTAAATCCATATTGATTACTTCCCACTTCCAAGTCGGAATCTCTATAGCCTGCAATAATCCACTGGGTTTTTGATGCTTAATCTTAACCTGCTGACAGTTAGGGCACCGGGCAACAAACTCCGCTATATCCTTTTTCATTCCGTCCCACTAATATACTTCCTTGATATCATGATACATCTTCATTGCTCCTGAGGACCCCATCTTCTGTTATCTCAAATGTGTCTTCTCCGTCCGAGGAGTTGTATCTCTATAATGAGCTAACAGAGGATCCTCGTAGTGGCGTTCCTTCACTTTAGTTACTAAAAAGGATGTTGCTGTGTCCTGAATAGTAATTCCGATATCACCTGAATCCAATAATCGAACTCCAAGATTAGCTAGCTGATGAATCTCATGGGCTATTCCCCTCTTCTCTGGCTGTAAATATGACAGGCTACCCGTTGATCTACGGCTGAGGGCGTCAGCTACTACATTCGCCTTCCCCGGATGGTACAAAATATCAATGTCCTAGTCTTTAAGTAACTCCAACCATCTCCTTTGACGTAAATTCAATTCCTTTTGTTTGAATATATACTGGAGGCTCTTATGATTCGTATAAATATCAACATGAATGCCATACAAGTAGTGCCTCCACATCTTTACCGCATGAATCACCGCGGCTAACTCTAAATCGTGGGTCGGGTAATTCTTCACGTGTTTTCTTACCTGTCTAGAAGCATAAGCTACACCCTTACCACGTTGCATCAGTACAAAACCCAATCCAACGCCCGAAGCTTCATAATAGGTAGCTTAACCATCGGTTCCCTCTGGGAGAATAAGAATCGGTGCTGAAGTAAATTTGTCCTACAATGTCTGTAAATTCCGCTCGCAAGCATCAGTCCATTGAAACTTAGTTCCCTTTTGAGTCAACTTACATGGGTATCCTAATCATGTACAATCATTACTCGATCTAAGGCCCAAACGTCATCCTTTATCTATCACAATCACGCCCTTATTCCACTACCAGGGCAGTATTCCATCTCTTCTAAATGCTACTAGTCTTAGACTCCTTTGAGTTCATTCAAACCATCAGCTCTCTTATTTTCATGGGCTTAATCCCGAGGACTTATCCATTCTCGTCACCTTCTCACTCACCTTTTCTTATCCTTACTCATGTCTTCCTAAAACCTTATCGCTCTACCATAATTTAGCCTGCGACCTACATATATCTATTTATACTCATTCGCAACCTTCCTTCAACTTGCTTGCACCATAGATTTCCTTATGTTATTCTGGAACATCAAGCGAGACATTACATCATCACCCCACTTTTGTCAAAGGTGCCGAAAGAGAAGAAAATTCCTTTACAAGTCTCCTGTAATAACCTGCCAAACCGAGAAAGCTACGAACCTCCGTCGGTGTCGTGGGTCTAGGTCAAATCTTTACTGCCTCAATCTTTTGTGTATTAACCCGGATACCTTCACTTGAAATAATATGCCCAAGGAAAGCTACAAAACTTAACCAAAATTCACATTTAGAGAATTTTGCATACAACTTTCCTTTTTTAGAACTTTGAGCATAGTATACAAATGATCTGCGTGCTCGGTCTCTTAACGAGAGTACACCAATATATCATCAAATAATACAATCACGAATAGACCTAGAAAGGGTCTAAGCACTCGGTTCATCAAGTCCATGAATACTGTTGGGGCATTAGTCAAACCGAATGACATGACACGAAACTCAAAGTGCCCATATTTGGTCCTGAATGCTGTCTTCGGGATATCTTTCTCCTTAACCCTTACCTGATGGTACCCGGACCTCGCGTCTATCTTCAAGAAACACTTGGCACCTTGCAATTGATCAAATAAATCACTAATCCTCAGGAGTGGGTACTTATTCTTGATCGTCATCTTATTTAACTGTCTAAAATAAATACACATCTGCAAGGAACCATCTTTCTTCCTCACAAATAACACAGGTGCTCCCCACGGTGATGTACTAGGTCTGATAAAGCTTTTTTTTTCAAGCAAGTCCCTTAGTTGTTCCTTCAACTCTCTTAGCTCTGCAGGTGCCATTATATAGGGAGGAATAGATATGAGCTGAATACCTGGTAATAGATCAATAGCAAACTCAATCTCTTGCTCTGGTGGGTGACCCGAAAACTTATCAGAAAAAAAAACATCGGGAAACTCATTAACCACAAGGATAGATTGAATGGTTGGTGACTCTACTTTCATAGTCTTTACCCGAACTAGGTGATAATTATAACCTTTTCTGATCATCTTACCTTCCTTAAAATAGGAAATAAGTCTACCTCTCGGCGATTTCGTATTACCTTTCCACTCCAAAAATACAGGCTCTCCTGGGAATTAGAATCAAACCATCTTTGATTTACAATCAACGTTAGCATAACAAGAAGCTAACCAATCCATACCCATTATAACATCAAATTCTACCCAACCAAGCGCCATGTACCTTATCCTTATTTTTTATCAAACTTATCACGGGCCACATCTATATATATACGTAACAATATTAGGACTTAACTCGCAGAACTCATTCAAAGCAAGAAAAAGTTTATATAGATGCATAAGGGCCGACAAGGCCGTAGACATGTCATACCCAAAACTATATACAGGATACTGTCTACAAAACCTCTAAGAAACATGACCATAATATATGTAAGTTGGGACAGGGCTCCCTACATCCTCATAAAACAACCTAACATATTCAAAACCCTGACTTGGTAATACTCAAAGAATAAGTGGAGCTCACCAACCAAAAGCTGACATATGGAGGAAGTCTACAGTAGAAGGTCCTCGCCCCGTCCTATATGACAGCCTCGATCAGACACACTTCGAAGTGGAATCTTCATAATCTTATCAGCTACCTTCCTCCTCTTAGACCAAATACTATCCTCTTCCTCTGCATATCCCATAACATACACAGACGAACCTTGATTTACGGACTCCCATGACTGTGGACTATCTGGAACCTCAGAAGAGCTGGTGTCTGCAAATACCCTGACATAGTTTTGAGCCTGAGGGGAACCCGATTATGCCAATCCGTGCATCACTCCCCTTATACCCTGATCAACAGGCCTTACTAATGAAACTAAGGGCCTTGGTGAGGTCGGAACTCCTCTCACCCCATCTGCTGCCGGCGAAATCGAAACTACTCGAATGGATGACTCATATGGATCCTCGGATGGATCCTCCTTGATAGAACCCATGATCTCCGATGGATCCGACTCCATAGTGTAACTTATATCGCCTTCTAACACCTTTGTAGCCTTCTGACCCGTGCTAGCGGCTTGCGCCTGTCGTCTAGTAGTAATAGGCATAACTAAAAACATAAATAAGGTAGAGATTAGGAGTGGCTCTATTGCACAATCGAGATTAGAAAGAAAAGTAACCATCCTAAATATCTTGTAGCCTCCTGTTCATAAGTGTCGTGCACAACACACCCATAAACAAGACTCTACGAGACACGGTCTGTAGACAACCCTAGGACAGAACTGCTCTGATACCACTTTTGTCACGATCCAAACCAATGGGCCGCGACGGGTGCCCGAGTCCTACCTATCGAACACCCTTAAGCATGCGTCTAAGATATAAACATGATTAATATCTGCCAAATTACGACAATAGCATACGTGAGGGAAACCTGTCCAAAACACATATATACATACACGTGCGAAATGCGCAGGGCAAGACGACAAGGCTGCTATAGACAACTATATATCCAAAACTCAAAGCCGACAAGCCACATACTATCCAGCTATACATGACTACCTACAAACCTTTAATAGAATATACAACTGTACAAGGATATAACTGGGCCCCGTCATACCCAGATACATATACAAACATATCATACCAAAACTCAAAGCAGCTCCGGATCAAATGGATCACACCAACTCTCACTGATAATGGATCCTAAGAAGGGGGACCGTCAGCTTGTCTACCTGCACCTGCGAGCATGAAACGCAAGCCCCGGGAAATAGGGCATCAATACGAATAATGTACTGAGTATGTAAGGCATGAAAATCAGCACATAAAAGACATAGATGAAACATGGAATAAAGAATTCCGCCTGTAAGTCTAAATAACTTTGTAAATACTGAAAAATTTATAATGCCATGCACGTGCGTATGAATGTCATGTCATGAATAGGTATAGGTGTACATAACATCATCAAGCCTCTGAGGGCATCCCATCATATCATCTCGGTCATTGTGGGCAAAATCATCAGCATATACCAGATGATCAGGTGGTGGTACGTATATAATGCCATAACCTTTTCCCATATCCCATATACATATATACCCGTATATAACGTCGTCTGGTCATGGGTCAATGTACATGTATAAATGAATGCAATGCATGAGAAGTATGTCAATAAAATCTCTCGGAATGTCATAAGACCATTATGCCTTGGAGCAATATCATGAAGTAAACTTTTTCAACTTACGTATTTTTCTGAGACCCATGAACAGAACATGTAATAATAAGACACATGGAAATTCAAGAACATAGGCACCTCTAATACTTCTACGAATAGAATCATGTATGGAAGTTGTGCATTTGCTCGTTTCGTCATGTCGTATAGATCATGCCAAAAGGAAAGAAGGGATGGCCATAACATGCTTGAGCCGATTCTCATGACAATCCCTCTAACACACGTTAATTGCGACAAAACACGTGACGGCGAGATCGGAGCACTGAAAAATCCGTATGATATTCTTGAGAAAGATTACACCGTACTCCCTTATAATTGCAAAATCTCACATTGCTTAAGATACTATGAAATCTTGTTGAATTGTTGAAGATTAAACGTTACTCATGTGTGATATATAAGTAAGTTTGGGAGGTCTTGTAAGTAAGTGACTGTTGAAGATTCTCACGTTACTTAACTAAGTTGAATTGTTGAACATTCTTATGTTACTTAAGTTAGAAAGGTTTTATAAGTAAGTTGAATTGGGTGTGGGCCCCACTATGTGGTGGCTTAACCACATAACCTCTTTAATTGCCACCTAATTATAATGACTTAAGAGTCATGAATTTTGGATTGGTTTGCTGCCACGTGGGGGGGTGTTTTGTCTTAACCAAATTCTTTAATTAATCACCCACAAATCTCCCATTACCCAATAATTAACCCATTACCCATATAATTAAGAATTATCTCAACATACTTAAAATACTACTCACTTTTAACATAACTTATACAACTTACTATCATGGTCATGTAGTACTTTATATGACACTAGTCCATAAATACGGGATATTATAGCTCGGACCGTATTTTATACCAAATCGACAACCTTCAAAGAAACTCATTTTCTTTGATTCGTTTACCCTTTAACCTTCACGGCAATTACCTATTGCTTGTTATAAATAGCCTAAATGCTTATAACCTCAAGATAATCTCATCCCCCAGTCTACATCGATTAACTTACGACGAAACTTTTACGTACGAAATGCGGGATATAACACAAATCAACCTAGGAACCTCCAAATCTTAATCCGGACATATGCCTAAGTCCAAAATCACTATACGAACCTATTTGAACCATCAAACATCATTCTGATATCGTTTACACAAAAGTCAAATCTTGGTTAGCTATTATAACTTAAGTTTCTAACCTTGGAACTAAGTGTTTTAATTCACTTCAAAACTTCCGTAAAACTAAACCAACCATCCCCGCGAGTCATATAACAACAAAGAAGCATACAGGAAGCATCAAATAGGGGAATGAGGTTAAAATACACAAAAGGGCCGCCTAGGTCGTTACATTCTCCCCTCTTAAATAAACGTTCGTCCTTGAACGAGTTAAGAAACATACCTATAATGCAAAAAAGATGTGGATATTTGCTCTGCACATCTTGCTCAGTCTCCCAAGTCGCCTCCTCGGCCTGTTAACCTCTCCACGGAACCATTACAATAGAATATCCTTCGACCTCAGCTTCCAACCTGTCTGTCCAAAATGGCCATTGGTTTCTCCTCATAGGCCAAGGTTTTATCCAACTGCACCAAACTGAAATCTAACACATGTGACTGATTCTCATGATACCTCCGAAGCATGGAAACATGAAACACCAAATGAACTCCTGACAAGCTAGGTGGCAAACCAAGCCTATAAGCCACCTCACCCACTCTCTCCAAAACCTCAAATTGACCAATGTACTAAGGTATCAACTTGCCATTCTTCCCGTACCTCATCATGCCCTTCATAGATCAAACTCTGAGAAGAACTCTCTCACCCTCCATGAAAGCTGCATCGCCGACCCTCCTATCAGCATAACTCTTCTTCCCGGACTGCGACGTACGAAGCCTCTCCTGAATTAATTTTACCTTCTCCAAAGTATTCCGAACTAGATTAGTGCCCAATAACCTAGACTCCCTAGGCTCAAACCAACCAACTGGAGAACGACTTCACCTCCCATATAAGGCCTCGTATGGAGCCATTTCGATACTCAACAAGTTGATGTTGTTGTAGGCGAACTCTGTTAATATTAGAAACTAATCACACTAGCCTAGCGAACTCTGTTAACATTAGAAACTAATCACAGTGGCCTCCAAAATCAATGATGCAGGCTCGTAGCAGATCCTTCAAGACCTGAATGGTATGCGCGAACTGTCCGTTTGTCTGAGGATGAAACGTCGTACTAAACTCAACCCGCGTACCCAGCTCATGTTGCACTGCTCTCCAAATATGGGACGTAAACTGAGTGCTTCATTCCAAAATGATAGACACAGTCACACCGTACAGGAAATAGTCTCTCTAAGATAAATATGAGCCAACTGCTCAGACGTGTAGGAAGTCATGATCAGAGTAAAATGTGCAAATTTGATCAGTCGGTGCATAATGACCCACACAACATCGAATCTCCTCAAGGTCGCTGGCAACCCAACCACAAAATCCATAGTGATATGCTCTCACTTCCACTCTGATATATCTAACCGCTGAAGCAAACCACCTGGTCTCTGATGTTCATACTTGACCTACTGATAGTTCAAGCACCCTACAACATGCTCGACAATGTCCTTCTTCATCCTTCTCCACCAATAATACTGCTTCAAATCACGATACATCTTTGTAACACCTGGGTCAATAGAATACCGCGAACTATGAGCCTCCTCAAGGATCAACTCCCTTAAACCATCCACCTTCAGGACATAGATCCGACCCTGAAGCCTTAACACCCCAACATCACAAATAGTCACCTCCTTGGCACCACCTCGTCGCACCATGTCCTTAAGGACAAGCAAGTGGGATCATCATACTGGAATACCTTAATGCGCTCAAAGACGACTGTGACACAACACAAGTAAGTACCCTGCTAGGCTCCGAGATATCAAATCTCACGGGCCTGCTGGCCAAATCCTGAACATCCATAGCTAATAGTCTCTTAATAGCTATAAATGCCAAACTCCCTATTCTTTTCGCCTTTCTCAAGGAGTCAGCTATTACATTGGCCTTAAACAGATGATAAAGAATGGTCATATCATAGTCCTTCTATAACTCCAAACCATCTTCGCTGCCTCAAGTTCAAGTCTTTCTGTTTGAACAGATGTTGGAGACTCCAGTGATCTGTATACACCTCACAAGACATGCCACAGAGATAATGCCTCCAAAACTTGAGCGCGTGCATAATAGAAGCTATCTCCAAATCATGCAACGGATAGTTCTTCTCATGGGGCTTTAGCTGGCATGACTCATAGGCAATCATATCGTCCTGCATCAATAAACATCAAAGACAAACCCTAAAAGCATCACCATAGACTCTATAAGATCACGATCTTAAAGGCAAAACCAATATTGGAGCCATAGTCAATGTTGTCTCAAGCTTTTGAAAGATCTCCTCACACTCGTCTGACCACCTGAACGGAGTTCCCTTCTGAGTCAACTGAGGCATTAGGGAGGCAATAGATTAAAACCCTTCCAAAAAGCAGCGATAATACCTAGTCAACCCTAAGAAACTCCTTATCTTAGTAGCAGTAGAAGGTCTGAGCCAACTCTGAACTGCCTCAATCTTCTTTGATTCCACCTTGATCATATCACTAGATATCATGTGACCTAAGAATTCCACCAAGTCTATCCAAAACTCATACTTGATAACTTAGCAT
Source organism: Nicotiana attenuata (assembly GCF_001879085.1). Taxonomy (NCBI): domain Eukaryota; kingdom Viridiplantae; phylum Streptophyta; class Magnoliopsida; order Solanales; family Solanaceae; genus Nicotiana; species Nicotiana attenuata. Next base: position 28,305,842 of record NC_031994.1, read on the forward strand.
ATAGCTTCTTCTCCCTCAAATTCTGGAGCACAGTCCTCAGATGTTGCTCGTGCTCCTTAGAACTACGGGAGTATACCAAGATATCATCAATGAACACAATAACAAAGGAATCCAAATACGGCTTAAACATATTGTTCATCAAATGCATGAAGGCTACTGGGGCATTAGTCAACTCAAAAGACATCACCAAAATCTCATAGTGCCTGTAACTAGTCCTGAAAGCCATTTTGGAAATGCCTGAAACCCTGATCTTCAGCTGGTGATACTTTGATCTCAAATCGATTTTTGAGAACACCCTAGCACCTTGAAGTTGGTTAAATAAATCATCAATGAGAGGCAATGGATACTTGTTCTTTATGGTAACTCGTTCCACTACCGATAGTCAATACACATCCTCATGGAACCGTCCTTCTTCTTCACAAACAACACTGGTACAACCCACGTTGATACAATACGCCTGATGAATCCCATGCCCAGCAACTCTTGCAATTATTCCTTCAATTCCTTCAACTCTGCTGGATCCATACGGTACGGTAGAATAGATATGAGTTCAGTACCCGGTGTCAAGTTAATACCAAAATCAATATCCCTATCGGGTGGCATGCCCGGTAGGTCTGCTGGAAACATATCTGGAAACTCCTTCACAGCCTGAACTGACTCAACGGTAGGAGTATTAATACTAACATCCCTCACAAAGGCTAATTATTCCAAGTACCCTTTCACAACCATCCACCGATTCTTTTCAAAGGAAACTCTACCCTACTTGGAGTATACCCAGAGAACCCATCCATTACAACCTTGGAAACTCCGGCATAGCCAATGTCACGGTCTTAGCGTGATAATCAAGAATAGCATGATACGGAGATAACCTATCCATACCCAAAATCACATCAAAATCAACCATACTAAGTAGCAGAAGATCTGCACGGGTCTCATAGCCCCCAACAGTAACATAACAAAATGGATGCAGCCGATCTGCCATAATAGAATCACCAATAGGTGTAGATACATGAACAGGAATATCAAGAAAAATATGAGGCAAACCAAATACGATGCAAAGTACGATGACACATAGGAATATGTAGAATCGGGATCAAATCGATTTGATGCATCCTTGTGATAGGCTGAAACAATACATGTGATGACCGCATCAGAAGCCTCTGCCTCGGTCTTGTCTAAAAATGCATAAAATGGCTTGACCTCTGCCGCTGGGGCGTCCCCTGATTACCTGAGCTCCCCCTCTAGCTAGTAGGGTTGGTGGTGTAACAGCTGGAGCTGGAGTCTCTCCTTGAGAACCCTACTATGTTGCGCCTTTACCATATCTGTGGCAATGTCTTTTGATGTGCCCTACCTCCCCATATTCAAAACAACCTCAAGCTAATAATGGCTGCTCAATCGAGGTTGCCTCTGATAACTCGGGTACCCACTGGAAGAACCCTGGGCTGAAGGTGCATGGTAGGAGCTCGGTGCTGGTAATACGCTGAATAATGACTAAACTGGAGCACCACAAGCAGGTGATAAGTTGAAGGAGCTGGCCGAATAGGATGGCCTCGCCCAGAATTATCCCTACCTCTAAACGAGGCACCACTGAAACAGCTAGAATACCGGGGCTTCTTGCCTCTCCCTATAATGTTGTCCTGCTCTGACCCCAAATGTGCTCAATCTTGCATGCTATATCCACAACATGAATGTAGTACCAGTCTCTGCTTCCCTGGCCATAGTAATCTTGATACCACAATTCAAACCCTTAATGTACCTCCTCACCTTCTCAACCTCGGTGGGGATTAGAAAAGCTGCATGACGGGATAGATCAGTGAATCTAGTCTCATACTTGGTCACAGTCGTGCGACCTTGCTGGAGGTGCTCGAACTGACCCCGCATCTCTTCCATCTGCATGAGTGGAATGGACTTCTCCAAGAGTAGATGTGAGAACTAACTCCATGTGAGTGGAAGTGACCCTGCTGGCCTACTATGCTCATATGTCTTCCACCACCTCTTGGCTGGCCCATGAAGCTGAAAAGTAGTGAATGTAACCACATTGGAATCCACCAAACCAAGATTCTGCAAAATCTCCTGACATAATCTAAGAAATCATATGCATCTGCCAAAGGATCACCGTCATAATGTAGAGGATTCATTTTCCTGAACTTTTCAAACCTCTTGTTCTCCTCCTTAGACATAGCGGCCTCTACTGCCGACCTAACAGCAGCTATGGTAGGATGTCCCTCAATTTGTACTACCATAACCACCCGCAACCTGCTCAAGAGTGTGAGTGGGGGAGTCTATGGCCCTCCCTGGGCCTGAGAAGTAGCCGGTGCCACAAGAAGTACTCTAGTCTGCGCTAGACCCTCCACAAGACCAACCAAATGAACAAGGGAATCTTGAAGTACCGGGGTGGCAATACATCTCCCCCCCCCCCAAACGTAATCTGGTCCATTTGGATCACCCTAATGGAAAACCTGCTCCTCCACCAAAGCTAATTATGGCTCCACAAAGGCTGCCTGGTAGGGGCTCTGACTGCACCACATGCCATGCATCTTCCTCGACCACAGCCTCGCACCGCTTTAGCCTGAGGGGCTGGTGCCTTACCAACTTCTCCCAATAAATGCGTTCTCACCATCTACAAGAGAATAGAAATGCAAGGACTCAAACTTCAAATCAATGAGTCGCACGATAAAAGATGAAAGATGTGTAGTTTCCTAACATCCTGTAGCCTCTCGGAGAAAAGTACAGACGTCTTTGTACCGACCAGAAGACTCTACTAGACCTACTCGTGACTCGTAAGACCTACACAATCTAGACCTCTGATACCAACTTGTCATGACCTAAAATCCCACCTCAAGGCCACGATGATGCCTAGTCAAACTTGCTAAGCAAGCCAACCCGGAGATAACGAATAAAGTCTATTTTTATTATTTAACAGAGATATATAGAAATAAAATATGGAAATAGTCTCATGACAGTGAGAATATCTGATAGTACCACAAGCAAGGCCTAAACACGGCCAATACAATACGCCCCCAAGACTAGGTGGCACAAGTACACGAGCAAGTCTGTATACATGTCAAGTTATCTGAAGTACAATAAGACAGAAATATAATAAGGAACAGGGACTCAGGAACTGCGAAGTAGATCCATAAAGTGCAGCTCACTCTAAGTCTTTATAAGATCTCCTAGCCTAATAGGGAAACTCCACTAGGACCAACCTGAGGATCTGCACACAAAAAATGTGCAGAAGCATAGTATGAGTACACTACAGTTGGTACCCAACAAGTATTAATTCTAACCTCAATGAAGTAGTGGTGAGGCTAGATGTTTCCTAATACTTACCACATAGATATAATAATAGAATAAGAACTAAAATAGCGAATAGTATCAAAAATTTTAGGAACCACAGATGTCAGCAGTTGAAAGCTACTAAACATTCTTTTCTAGTACAGAAATAACCCTATCACTGCTTAGATATAACAATGAAAGATGACATGCTTAAATAACGGAGACGGGACTCCCAACTAGCATAAAAGGACATCAGTAATAATTTACAATGAGACAAATACTTCAAATCGAACCAATAATAAGAATGCATGCTCAATCGGTACAAGATCCATGTAACCTGATACACAATCCATGTATCACATAACCCGATACAAATCTATATATCAACCCAGTACAAATTTCATGTACCGACCACGTTCACAAGGCCCAAAGTAACATGGCTTATCACCTGACTCTGGAGAGACGGATACAAATCCAAATGCACGAGGGGTATAATAGCATCCCTCAGAAATCAATATCCGATAATTATGTCCAATGTGCCAAAATTGTGTCTTACCCGCACGCCCCGTCGTGCCAAAGTCCTCAGTCTGATTCACATATTCATTAATCAAAACATATGTATATGTTCAAGAATTTTTGATAAAATGTGCAGAAGGAATTAATAAATATCATACGAATATGTACTCATGAAATCTCTATGTGACTACGGATAATTATGCATTTCAACATATCAAGAATAAGTTCTCATGCCTTCACAATTAATCATAAGCCTAGGCATGATTTCTAACATGAATAAGAGATCAAACATAGTCGCACAAGCCAAATAAATCATGAATTAAACAAGAACATAGTCAAACAAAGCGTGAAATATTCCACTTTCTACTCCCAATCATGATATAAACTCGGTAAATGCATATACTCTCTCCATCACGGACATACTATATCCCCAATACTTTAAACAAATAGTCAACAAGTCAAATTCTAGGGGTTTCCCTCTTAATAAGGTTAGAAAAGAGACTTACCTCCACCCCGTAACCTCTATTTTCCCAAAATAGCCTTTCCTCTCAAATCGACCTCCGAATGAGTCGAATCTTGCTAAATACAACTCAATAACGTCAAACAAGGTCATAGAAATCAAAGCCAAACTATAAAAAACTAAATCTTTAATCAATTGCACAAAGTCAACCCGGGACTACATCTTTGAACCCGACAAAATTTACAAATCCCGAACATACATTACAATACGAGTCCAAATATATAAGTATCATAAAAAACGACTCGAAATCAAAGTCCAAATCTCCATTTTTCTCTGTAGAATTTTTTTTTCCAAAACCCCTTATTTTTCTCTCTTACATTTGCCCATCAAATAAAAATCAAAGGTAGAATCATGAATAATAATCAAATCTGAGTCAACAACACTTACCCTAATCCAAGTGGTGAAAATCACCTCAAAAATCGCCCAAGTTCGTACTCTCAATCTCAAAATATGATAAAAATGATTAAAACTCCCGAAAAAGATATCTTAAAGCACTGCCCAGTTAAATATTTCACGAACGCGCCATGTGCCTCGCGTTCACGAAGCATTAAATCAATGCTAGAACAAAACCTCATTGGCGAATGCAATAGGAGCACGCCAACACGAAGACCAAAGGCTCCCTCCCTTTGCCAATGCGCCCAGTAGCCTCGCGAACGCGAAGACCTTCTGCCCAGTACTACCCCCCTTCTTCACGAACGCGACTGCCTTTCATGAATGCGAAGAGAAAGCTCCCATCTCCTGAATTCCTTCATCATGAATGCGATGCTTCCACATGAACGCGAAGGGCACTAGACACCAGCAAAAATGTGATGTCCAAAACTCATGGAAATGGTGCGAAACTACCCCTGAAACACACACGACGATCCCGAGACCCCAATCATAACAACCAATCCCAAAACATAATTACTCGAGGTCTCAAATCCCACAAAATAATAGTAAAACTACAAATCGCACCTCAATTCTAGCTTAATGAACTAATCAGACTTCCAACTTTCAAAACTCATGCCGAACCACATCTAACCAATTCGGAATGACTTAAAATTTTGCACACAAGTCTCAAATCATATAAGGAACATATTACAATTCCTAGAATCACAATACAAACCTGATAACATCAAAGTCAACTCCCAGCCAAACCTATGAACCTTCCAAACTTTCAAATTTCCAACTTTCGCCAAATAGAACCAAATCATCCTAGAAACCTCCAAATCCAAATTCAAACTTATGCCAAAAACAAAAATCACCATACGAACCTATTGGAACTATCAAAACACTATTTTGAGTTTATTTACGAAAAAGTCAAACCTCGGTCAATTCATATAACTTAAGCTTCCAACCTTGGAACTAAGTATTCCAATTCACTCCAAAACTTCTCTAAAATCAAATAAACCATACTCGCAAGTCACAATAAAATAAAGAATCATACGGGAAGCATCGAATAGGGGAACGTGGCTCAATTACATAAAATGAATGACCGGGTCATTACACAATCTAGATATTTGACTTCTTGAATTGACCCAATTTTCAAGAGCTTACATACCTCTTCCTTTATTACTTGATTCTGAAAAGATATTTGCTTTTATCTTCTTTTGCTTAGCTGGGGTACGTAAAGGATTCACATTGAGCTTGTGCGTCGTTACTTCCGGTGGAGTACCTGTCATGTCTGAATGCGACGAAGCAAAATAGTAGTGTTAGCTCGTAAAAATTTAATTAACCTACTCTTTTGTCCTTGGCTGAGATTTCATCTGATATAAAATTTTCTTTCAGTTCAATTGACGAACAAAATAATAGCTTCTATCTCTTCCGAAATTGTATTCATCATATTATTTTTCTCTAGTTCCATGACTACATCTAGTTTCCCAACTGTACTTGCGTTAGCTTCCTAAACAGATTCTATGGATGCTGAGGGATCACTCACCTCCACAGCTTGATGCTTTAATTACTATTTATCATCTTCAATTTTTTCCAAGTCATTGGTTGTAGATACCGAATTTATCTCTCATGTTGCACATTGATTGCTCCTGATTTTCCTTATTCCCCATTTTAAAGGGAACTTGACAATTTGATGCAATGTTGATAGTACCGCCTCCATTTTATTAATGCATGGCCTTTCTAGAATTATATTATACTACATGTCAGCTACCACCACTTGAAAAGTAGTATCTTTCACAACTCCTTATGTAAAAGTTGACAACGTCATTTCTCCTTTAGTTATCACACTTGAATTATCAAACCTAGACAAAGATCGAGCTTTTGGGATGATCCCATCTACTACTTGCATTTATTCAATTACTCATAGTTGTATGATATTTACTGAACTTCCTGGATCAATTAAAACTCTTTTAACATTGGTATTGTAAATATGTAAAATAATTACCAATGCATCATTATGTGGTATTAATAAGTCGTTCATATCTTTGTCGTCCAAAGTTATGCTCTCCCCATTTAGAATTTGTGGAGTACGTTTCTCGTGCGTTATGAACACTTTAGCAGTTTCTTTGCTGCTGCAAATGTTACTCCATTAACTTCCTTACTCCCAGTTATCATATTCATGTTCCTTTTCAGTGATGGAAGCTTGTTCCTCATTTGTCTTGTAAGCTTGTTTACCTTTCTCACTAAATAATTCAGTAAGATAACACTTCTTAAAAAGATGATCTCCCTCATGTTGTAAAAGTCTACAATCTACTGTTCTATACCCATGATAATTATAGAATTCGCACCAAAATTTCTGACTCTGTTTATTGGGATCCGACCTTATTTCTTTGGGCCATTGTACCTTATCTTCAACATCAATCAATACTGCTATCAGCTATGATGTGCTTACGTTGAAGTAATTTACTAATATTGGTCTGAAATTATAATCGTTGTATTTTGTTGTATCCGATTCTACTCCAATCGTTGAAGATAAATTTGCATCTTTCTGCCTAGACCTTTGTTTAAATCATACAGGTTCTGATTTTTGCCTATGATCCCATCGTGATGGGCCCATATAAGTTTCGTACCTATTTTTCGAACTCTTCGATCAAACTTGAGCCTTCTAGGGAGCATGTCTATTTGATCTCTGAACCTATTTCTATCTTTTGGTTGAATCGGCGTATCTTCCTCTATTCGAAGTTTCGTGTTCTGCCAGTTGTAGACATCATTCCACGAAGTTGGAGGGAATTCAAAAGACTCTTCTTTAACTTTCTCGTTGCCTCTAAGCTTCTTTCATTCAAGTTCCTTGCAAAAGCTATTGGCGTCCAGTTATCATACACGAGTGGTAACAATATTGTCTCCCGTTGAAAATAATCCGTGAATTCTCTAAGTAATTCCATACTTAACTATTGTATCTTTCCATTCATTTTTCCACTTTTTTAACTCCCAAACGAGCTTTGATACAAGCATCTGCAAGTTTAGTAAATGAATCAATTGGATTCTCGGGGAGAAGGAAATACCATGTTAATGCCCCTTTGGTGAGGATTTCTCCAAATTTCTTCACCAGCACTAATTCGATCTCTTTCTTGTTCAAATCGTTGCCTTTGACTTCTGTGGTAAATGCAATCACATGATCTCGTGGATTAGAAGTTCCATCATATTTGGGTATATTAGGCGTTTTAAATTTTTTGGAACTGCTAGTGGCGCTACTCTAGGCTTCCACAGCTATTGTAAATATTTATCTATATCCACACCTTTAATTACTAGTGGCACACCTTGAATTTATTCTATCCGTTGGTTCTGCTCCTTGATTTATTTATGCAAGGTTAGAAGTAAATTTTGTAAATCAAAATTACCAGGTATACCTGAACCTCCTGCTCCGGAACTGTTTAGAACTTTCCTACTTTCAGAATCTTCAAGTCCTGAATTGAAATTTTTGTAGCCATATTAATTTGTGGTTATGGAGCTGGGGTTATAGCCTCTACATTGTATGTCAATGCCCTAAGTGCCTCTCCAATTTGTTGAGCAATGAAATTTTTCAACTCATTGTTCAAGCCTAGCAGTTCCTCACTCCGATTAGCAGATGTTACTAGTGAATTTTTCGAGGCTAACATGGAGAATTCATAGGTGAATTTCTTGGTGTCACCTCTCAACTACTTTCATGCTGATTTATTTGGTTAGTTCCAGACATAATTTTTTTGCAGAGAAATAAAGGGAACAACAACAACGACCCAGTAAAATCCCATAAGTAGGGTCTGGGGGGTAGTGTGTACGCAGACCTTACCCAAGCCCGAGGAGGTAGAGAGGTTGTTTCTGAAAGACCATCGGCTCAAGAAGATGAAAAGAGGCAATATATCAGTACCATCAATAGAAACCATAGAACAAAGAACAACATCACCAGAACTAGAAAATAGATGAAAAGCAGAACAATAACCAGTAGATAAAGCCCAGCACTAAGAGGAACGAAAGAGTAGTGTGAACTCAACATTAACCACTAACAGTTAACACCAAGCCCTAATAGACTAGCCTCACTCTGGAGGGCTGTAGAGATATGCCCAACTACCTCCTAACCTACAACCTTAATTATAACGACCCGACCGGTCGTTTTGAGCATTTGTACTTCGCTCGCCAGTTCTCGAGCATGGCTAGCCCCGTATGATGTATTATGACTTATGTAAATCATTTGTTTTGGTTTTCAGGATAATCGGAATGGTTTTGGAAGAACAATTCTCAATTCGAAGCCTTAAATTTGAAAGGTTTGACCCAGTCTTGACTTTTTAGTATTCGATCTTAGATTTGGATTTTTATGTTTTGGTTAGCTCCGTTTAGTTATTTTGGGCTTGGGAGCACGTTCGGAATGTGATTTGGAGATCCGTGGTAGATTTAGGCTCGAATTGGTAAAATTGGAAATTTGGAGTTTCCGGTCGGCAGTGGAAATTTTGATATCAGGGTCGGAATGGAATTCCGGAAATTGGAGTAGGTCCATGTGTCATTTGTGACGTGTCTGCAAAATTTTAGATCATTCGGGCAAGGTCTGATAAACTTTTTGATCAAAAGCGGAATTTGGAAGTTTTGGGAACCTTAGGCTTGAATCCGAGGGTGTTTTGATGATTCGAGGTTGTTTTGAGTGTTCCGAAGGTTGGTATAAGTTTGAATAGTGTTATGTGGCTTATTCGTACTTTTGGTGGAGGTCCGAGGGGCCTCAGGACGAATTCGGAAGATTTTTCGGAAAGTTTGGCTTTGGAAATGAGCAGCTGAAGTTGCTGCCCCTGTCATAACCGCACCTGCAGATTGGGGACCGCACGTGCATGATCGCAGAAGCGTTGGGTAAGCCGTAGAAGCGGCCAGGGACTAGACGACCAGAGGTCCCAGGTGCGGAAGCTTTAGCGCACCTACGAGATCGCAGGTGCGGAAGGTGAGGCGCATGTGCGGTTTCAGTATTTAAGTGAAAACCGCAGAAGCGGTAGTTTGACCGCAAAAGCGGTAGCACAGAAGCGGAAAAGGGACCGCAGGTGCGAAATCCCTGAGTCAGAAAGTATATAAGGTTTCCTTCGTGAATTTTTGCTAACTTCTCCATTTTTGAAGACGGGAGGTAAGCTAGTGCAGTGATCCTTCAAGGGAAATCGAAGGTTATCAGTTGGGTAAGCCACTTAAGCTTCATTACTTGTGTTTATGACCATTCCATTGTTTAATCATGGTATTAGTGGAAATTAAGGAAGAAAATTGAGGGATTAGGGCTTGATATTGGAGAGCTTTGAGTGGGGATTTAAGGGACCATTTGAGGTCCGATTTTGATGCTTTTGGTATGAATGGACTCGTGGGAGGATAAGGATTTTAGATTTTATTGATGTGATTTTTATCGGATTCCGAGTCGTGGGCCTGGGGGTCGGGTTGGACCAATTTCGGGACTTTTTATGTAATTTGATTATTTTCGCGTGGGCTTTGTTCCTTTAGCGTATATTTATGTTATGAATCTGATTTTGGATAGATTTGAGGCGAATTGAGGCCGAGTCGAGAGGCAAGGGCATCGCGGTGTAGATTCTCGTTCGGTTTGAGGTAAGTAATGATTGTAAATGTTGTCCTGAGGGTATGAAACCCCGGATTTCACATCGTTGTGCTACTTTGAGGTGACACAAATGCTAGATGACGAGCGTGGGGTCGTGCACTGTGGGGATTGTGACTTGGTCCGTCCCGTGCGACTGTTAAGTCGCGTATTTGATTGAAATTTGTTTGATATCATTGTGTTTTGGAAAATATTACTATGTTTTGGGCTCAATGCCATATTTGGGCCTTGATATCATTGTGTTTTGGAAAATATTACTACTGTTTTCCTCACTGTTTTGGTTTAATATCTACACTCAGTCATGCTATGTTTCACTGATTTCATAACTCGGCCTTATTTACTCAGTTTTGATGCTATAAACGATATTTTTGGGCTGAGCACCCTGTGTTACTAATAGCCCGAGTGGCTTGTGAGGCTGGCGACTGAGAGGGACCGAGGGTCTGATTGTGAGGTTGATGACTGAGAGAGGCCGAGGGCCTGGTGGTGAGGATTATATATATTTATGGATCGGGCTACACGTTGCAGCAATATTATATATATATATTTATGGATCGGGCTGCACGCTGCAGCGATATTATATATATTTATGGATTGGGCTGCACGCCGCAGCAATTTTGGATCGGGCTGCACGCCGCGGCGATATATGGATCGGGCTGCACGCCGTAGTAGTTATTATATAGTACTTATTGAGCGTGAGTGCTGAGTGTGAGCGCTGACTGATGAGAGTTGAGTCATGAGTGACTGAGAGGCTTGCCCGAGGGGCTATATATATACATGTATACGAGTGATGCTTTGCCGGAGGGGCTTGTTTTTATGAAATTACTGTTTTAACTCATCTTTATACCGAGCCTTTATTGAAAATGTTAAACAAATGTTTTGAGCAACTTTCATTGAAACTGGAATTTTTACGAGATGTATGGAAGTAAATCACTGATTTGGTTTTTGTTATTTCCATTGAGATTTTCCTATTATGTGATGTAAATGAATGACTGAGGGTTTTTGCCGGTAGGGCTGTTTATGAATTATTTTTGCCCAAGGGGCCAACTACGATTTTTATTACTTTCATTATAAACTACATTGAACCTCTAATGAAACTTGTAGAAAGTTATTTTTCAAAGGATTTCACTGAAATTGGAGTTTAATGAGATAATCTGATTTGTATCCTGGTTTTGGAAACATACTGTACCCGCTGTGGTGCTATGACGTGTTTTACATGATTTCTTACTACTCAGACTTTATTTACTTTTATTACTTACTGAGTTGGCGTACTCACATTACTCTGCAATTTGTGTGCAGATTCAGGCATTCTAAGCTCGGTGGCAGGTTCATCAGAGTTAGCAAGGTAGCTGCTTGGCGATCGCAGCCCTGCTTTTCTCCCTTCTCATTCTTCCTTAGTTGTACTCAGTGATTTCCCGGCCATGTTGGTCTTATGTTGTCAGACAGTGGTAATAGATGCTCATGACTAGTGACACCTGATGTCGGGCTTGTGTTATGTTTCCGCACTGGTTATTTAGATTCATATTATGAGATTTCTTGTTAATTTATGGCTTAAAAATGACATATTTAGAATAATGGTTTGATTTTGAAATTGTGCCAGCTGGCCTAGTTTCACGATAGGCGCCATCACGACCGGGTCGGTTTTAGGGTCGTGAAAAGTTGGTATCAGAGCCTAGGTTACATAGGTCTCACGAGTCATGAGCAGGTTTAGTAGAGTCTCGCAGATCGGTACGGAGACGTCTGTACTTATCTTCGGGAGGCTACAGAACCTTTAGGAAAACTTCACATTCTTGAATTCTTATCGTGCGACATTGATTCAGCCTGAAATGTAACTCTTGAAATTTCTTCCACGCGTTTGTATGCGCACATGAGCGCTCAGTATCATTTGTGCATCGACGGCTTGTGATTCCCTGATCCAGGGGCGAGATGTGACTTCTGTGTGCTGATGTTGGGCCAGTCTGGAGGACTTGAGGTTGGATTTTGCCTGTAGTTTGAGCACCGAGGTGCTGATTGTGTGAGCACGCGCATCTGGATCTATATGTTCGACGGTGTCCCTATTGAGGGAAGCGATGACTGGATAGCTACGTGATGAGTATGATGTGACTGCGAGATGTGTTCATATGAAATTGAATGAGACGAGAAGGGTCTGCTTGGGGGTAGCAAGAACTATTTGGCGCTTGATTTCCATCTTGATTTGATGTATAGCCCCGAGTTATGGGTGTGTTGAATGATCTTTTCATGTTGTTTAGTTGGGGAATGAAGTAGATTTCATGTCGTGCTATGAGTTCAAACTCGGGAAGATTAAGTGATTGCGTGATGTTTATGACGGTGGAAGGGTATAAAGAGATGTTAGTTTGAGACGAAGCAGGTGGGTTATCTCCTGCAGGGTGTCCTGAGGGCGTGTGATCCCTATGCTGTTTTGTAGCGAGTCCTCCTTTACCAGTGATTTATACGTGTTGCAATTTGAATTTGGGTCATTTAAGAAAGTGGGCTTGACTGTGACGGGGGTGAATGCGAGGTTTGAAAATGATTTGAAATACGAGATGGTATACGTCGCATGAGCTTATGAGGGATTTAGTTGAATCTCACTATGGTACTATGGCAGTGATAGAGTATAGGCATTATGATTTATTGTGTGTTTTGACCTATGGCTTTGAGCCAAGTGGGGGAGTTTGCTAATGATAAGTTGATTGTGCGGCTAAGTGCCGTATCAGTTTCAGTTTGAGGTACACTGGCGAATCAGTTGTGACATACAGGGGTTGAGATCGAGGATGACTCGAGTAAAGGAAATTTTGGATAGGGGTTGTGTTATGCTTTATGGGTGTATAAGAATCATGGAATGACTTGAGTTGTTATTAGTGAAGGATGTAATGTGCATGAAGCAGGAATTTATTTGGTTGCATTAAGGTGGGGTTACTTCCTTAGGTGTTGTTGTACTAATGGGGCGCATGTCGTTCGGTTCGTTTGATCAGTCTAATTGAAACCGGAGTAGAGTGGATGACTCCCGAGAATGGTTTTGAAGGATTCAAGATTTACATGTAGTAATTGGGAATCTTCAGGATGCGTGTTGGCTAGAAACTGAGATTTATATGGGAGGATGTCAGGACTTGTGGCTTTTATGTATCATTATGAATTCTACATACCAGTATCAGGAAGGTAGAGGTAATGGCTTTAGATTCGCAGAAGGTCTCTTCAGAGCGGGCATCTCTGTTGTGGTACTTTTGGGGGTGCTTCAGGAGAATACAACGGTTTATGAGCCTTAGGGCGGTGTGGTTTTATGCTAAAGATTGTGGGGCAAGTTTTAGTTAAGGATAGTTGTGTACTAGCAAGGAAACATATAAATTTGAAGGTAATTCAGAATTGAACTCAGAGAATTAGGACAACTTGGTAGTAGGTTGGGTCGGCATGCAGGTAATGGTTATGATCGGTTCTCGGGTGCTTATGATGTGGTGGGGTTCTACAGGTGCTTTGTGGCAATGCTCTTGGGTTTTGATGGCTTGCGTAGCTTGGTTGAGTTAGAAGAATTCAGTCGTGACGGTTTGGCTTTGTGCAAATGGGATTCAGAGAGTTCTTGATGAGTTCTACCACGGTTAGAGGTGTATATTTTCCACTGGCGTGAGGAGCAGAGGATGCATAGTGATTTCTCCTAGATGGGATCAAATGGAAAAGTTCTTGGCTAATTGAGTGCGTAGTTGCTTGTAGCTCAGGGTGGATTATGAAGTCCTAATAATTATCATAGGATGGTATGGCATGTGCATTATGTTGTGTGGGGTTGAGATTTGCATGTGTAATGGTCACGGTTCAGTTTGGAAAGGAAGGTCATAAATTCTTAGGCGGCATGGACAGTTTCAGATGACTAGATGAATGAGATCACTGATTGGTGTGGCTTAACGATAGTATACATTTCAGAAAGAGCAATGTGTTTGGGTTATGGATACTTCATTGGTATTGCGGCACTATCTTGTCTGATCGACTGCTGATATTCAAGTTTGCTTGGTGGCACAGAGAAATTATAGGAGTATCCCTCGTGGAATGATCAAGTATTAGAGATGTGTTAGATATTCGAGTGGTAGAGTTGGGATCGGATATGGTGATTCGTGTGCTTTATGGATTTGGAGGCTGGGAGTTCTCATAAATAAGTTATTTCGTGGTTGTGGACTGTGAAGATGCGGGCAAGCTAGTCAGATGATAGTATGTGCTATGCTTTAGTCCTTGTGAACTTTCAAAGAGTTATTTATATATTGTGGGCGACCAGAGTTGGTTGGGGTTCATTGAAAGACCTAATATGGAGGTGTATTTCGCACCGGGTCGGATTTGTTGACTCTGAACTGCTATTGTCGAGGGATGTGCCAATCGATTGTTGTTGAGCTTATTCGTGTTCTGGAGTGATCTATGAGTTACTCTTCTGTATTACGAGGAGTTATGATTTGTTGGTTATATGCGCATATGGTGTGGTTCAATTTGAGCTTTGTAGCGGAATTTGAGCAAGATGAGTATTTGGGTATCGCACGATCGATTGCGCATCGGATATGTTCTTTTGGGCTGGCATGGTATTGCGTCCTTTACTTCTCCGTGGGTGTGGTGATTTACTCTTGGTACTAGACATCAAATTGCGCGTGGTTGATGATTTTGAACATGGTGACTTGAGGTGTTTCATGTGGGCTAGTGTTTGGACAGGATCACGCATTGCAGCGAAGTTATGTGGAGGTATGATCCTTCGGTTGGATTCGTGTGTTCCGATTCCACGGTGTGTGATGGGTTTTTAACATCGTGTTGTGATGGTACTGGCGAGCTTGCGATACAGCTCTCTCATTTGAGTTATTCTCCATGATTTGAGTATATTTGGACTGTTGCTTATTGGTGCACGAGTTGCACGGGTTGTGGATTTAGATTGTATCGATGTGTCATGTCGCTAGAGTGGTCGTGTCGGATGAGATGAGGTCATTGGGATCTAGAATGAATACTATCGAATTCGGTTTCAACATGTTGGAAGGATAATATCGGGATTCGGCTTAGAAATTACTATAGTCCTTGGCAAAGGAGGGGGAGCTTCATGAATGGTTGGTCTGAGGAATAGTTATGACTTTCTGCGTGTTTCATTCATCATTGGCAGTATACGGAAGTGTTGGAATGAGGCTTTATCTGATAAGAGGTTTGTTATCGATATTCGGTTGTTTTGGGCAACTGCTGTGATTAGAAGTTATCGTTACGAGTGTTTGAGTTATGTGGTATATCATGTAATTGTATCTGAGGTTGCAGGTATGGTTGTTACAGCTGGTTCGAACTTATTCAGTGTATAGATGTGAGATTCTGATATTAAAGATTAGTATGGAACTGGAAATTTGGTTCCAAGGTTCATGGACTTGGTTGGATTGTGAAATTTCAGTCATGTTGCGTTATCAGACCTATATGAGATAGGGTGACGTGGGATCACCCCCATGTATCTGCGTGGTAAGGTTATACAGCAATTTGTTGGCTTTTGGGACAACTCTGGGCACGTTCGAGGACGAACGTATGTTTACGTGGGGGAGGATGTAACGACCCGACCGATCGTTTTGAGCATTTGCACTTCGCTAGCCAGTTCTCGGGCATGACTAGCCCCGTATGATGTATTATGACTTATGTAAATCATTGGTTTAGGTTTTCAGGATAATCGGAATAGTTTTGGAAGAACAATTCTCAATTCAAAGCTTTAAATTTGAAAAGTTTGACCCAGTCTTGGATTTTTAGTATTCGATCTCAGATTTGGATTTTTATGTTTTGGTTAGCTCCGTTTAGTGATTTTGGGCTTGGGAGCGCGTCCGGAATGTGATTTGGAGATCCGTGGTAGATTTAGGATCGAATTGGCGAAATTGGAAAATTTGGAGTTTTCGATCGACAGTGGAAATTATGATATCGGGGTCGGAATGGAATTCCGGAAATTGGAGTAGGTCCGTTTTGTCATTTGTGGCGTCTGTGCAAAATTTCAGATCATTCGGGCAAGGTTTGATAAACTTTTTGATCAAAAGTGAAATTTGGAAGTTTTGGGAACCTTAGGCTTGAATTCGAGGGTGTTTTGATGATTCGAAGTTGTTTTGAGTGTTCCGAAGGTTGGTATAAGTTTAAATAGAGTTATGTGGCTTATTCGTACTTTTGGTGGAGGTTCGGGGGGCCTCGGGATGAATTCGGAAGATTTTTCGGGAAGTTTGGCTTTGGAAATAAGCAGCTGAAGTTGTTGCCCCTGTCATAACCGCACCTGCGGATTGGGGACCGCAGGTGCGTGATCGCAGAAGCGTTGGGTAAGCCGCAGAAGCGTTGGGGCTAGAGGACCAGAGGTCCTAGGTGCGGAAGCTTGAGCGCACCTGCGAGACTGCAGGTGCGGAAGGTGAGGCGCAGGTGCGGTTCCAGGATTTAAGTGAAAACCGTAGAAGTGGTAGTTTGACCGCAAAAGCGGTAGCGCAGAAGCGGAAAAGGGACCGCAGGTGCCGAATCCCTGAGTCAGAAAGTATATAAGGTTTCCTTCGCGAATTTTTGCTAAGTTGTCCATTTTTTAAGACGGGAGATGAGCTAGGGCAGTGATCCTTCAAGGGAAATCGAAGGTTATCAGTTGGGTAAGCCACTTAAGCTTCATTACTTGTGTTTATGACCATTCCATTGTTTAATCATGGTATTAGTGGAAATTAAGGAAGAAAATTGAGGGATTAGGGCTTGATATTGGAGAGCTTTGAGTGGGGATTTGAGGGACCATTCGAGGTCCGACTTCGATGCTTTTGGTATGAATAGACTCGTGGGAGGATAAGGATTTTATTGATGTGATTTTTATCGGATTCCGAGTCGTGGGCCCGGGGGTCGGGTTGGACCAATTTCGAGACTTTTATGGAATTTGATTATTTTCGCGTGGGCTTTGTTCCCTTAGCGTATATTGATGTTATGAATCTGATTTTGGATAGATTTGAGGCGAATTGAGGCCGAGTCGAGAGGCAAGGGCATCGCGGTGTAGATTCTCGTTCGGTTTGAGGTAACTAATGATTGAAAATGTTGTCATGAGGGTATGAAACCCCGGATTTCACATCGTTGTGCTACTTTGAGGTGACACACACGCTAGAGGACGAGCGTGGGGTCGTGCACTGTGGGGATTGTGACTTGGTCCATCCCGTACGACTGTTAAGTCGTGTATTTGATTGAAATTTGTTTGATATCATTGTGTTTTGAAAAATATTACTATGTTTTGGGCTGAATGCCATAATTGGGCCTTGTGCCAGCTGTTTGGGACCCTTAAGGGATTTTTACTACTGTTTTCCTCACTGTTTTGGTTTAATATCTACACTCAGTCATGCTATGTTTTTCTGATTTCATAACTCAGCCTTATTTACTCAGTTTTGATGCTATAAACGATATTTTTGGGCCGAGCACCCTGTGTTACTGATAGCCCGGGTGGCTTGTGAGGCTGACGACTGAGAGGGACCGAGGGTCTGATTGTGAGGTTGATGACTGAGAGAGGCCGAGGGCCTGGTGGTGAGGATTATACATATATATATTTATGGATCGGGCTGCATGCCGCAGCGATATTATATATATATTTATGGATCGGGCTGCACGCCGCAGCGATATTATATATATTTATGGATCGGGCTGCACGCCGCATCGATATTATATAGATATACGGATCGGATTGCATGCCGCAGCAATATTGGATCGGGCTGCACGCCGCAGCGATATAGCGCTTGGGCTATAGGAGCCCCTCCAGAGTCTGCACACCCCCAGTGAGCGTAGTCGACTATATATATGGATCGGGCTGTACGCTGCAGCGATATATGGATCGGGCTGCACGCCACAGCGGTTATTATATGGTACCTATTGAGCGTGAGTGCTGAGTGTGAGCGCTGACTGATGAAAGTTGAGTCATGAGTGATTGAGAGGCTTGCCCGAGGGGCTATATATATACATGTATACGAGTGATGCTTTGCCGGAGGGGCTTATTTTTATGAAATTATTTTTTTCACTCATTTTTATACTGAGCCTCTATTGAAAATGTTAAACAAATGTTTTGAGCAACTTTCATTGAAACTGGAATTTTTGCGAGATGTATGGAAGTAAATCACTGATTTGGTTTTTGTTATTTCCATTGAGATTTTCCTGTTATGTGATGTAAATGAATGACTGAGGGTTTTTGTCGGTAGGGATGTTTATGAATTATTTTTGCCCAAGGGTCCGATTACGATTTTTATCACTTTCATTATAAACTAGATTGAACCTCTAATGAAACTTTTAGAAAGTTATTTTTCAAAGGATTTCACTGAAATTGGCGTTTAATGAGATGATCTGATTTGTATCCTGGTTTTGGAAACATATTGTACCCGCTGTGGTGCTATGACGTGTTTTACATGATTTCTTACTGCTCAGACTTTATTTACTTTTATTACTTACTGAGTTGGCGTACTCACATTACTCCCTGCACCTTGTGTGCAAATTCAGGCATTCTGAGCTCGGTGGCAGGTTCATCGAAGTTAGTAAGGTAGCTGCTTGGCGATCGCAGCCCTGCTTTTCTCCCTTCTCATTCTTCCTTAGTTGTACTCAGTGATTTCCCGGCCATGTTGGTCTTATGTTGTCAGAAAGTGGTAATAGATGCTCATGACTAGTGATACCCCGATGTCGGGCTTATGTTATGTTTCCGCACTAGTTATTTAGATTCATATTATGAGATTTCTTGTTAATTTATGGCTTAAAAATGACATTTATAGAATAATGGTTTGATTTGGAAATTGTGTCGGCTTGCCTAGTTTCATGATAGGCGCCATCACGACCGGGTCGGTTTTAGGGTCGTGACATTAATGCTGGACCTCCACAACTTCATGTCTAGGGCCATGTCCTCGGTAATCTAAAGCCACGCCAAGTCCTGCCTGATCACCTCTCCCAATACTTCTTAGGCCGCCCTCTATCTCTCCTCGTGCCCACCAAAGCCAGCCGCTCACACCTCCTCACCGGTGCATCTGGGCTTCTCCTCTGAATGTGCCCGAACCATCTGAACCTTGCTTTCGCAGCTTGTCATCCATGGGGGCCACGCCCACCTTCTCCCGAATATCTTCATTCCTAATCTTATCCATCTTAGTGTGCCCGCACATCCACCTCAACATCCTCATTTCAGCTACTTTCATCTTCTGGATATGTGAGTTCTTAACTGGCTAGCACTCAGCCCCATACAACATGGCTTGTCTAACCACCATTCTATATAATTTACCTTTGAGAATCGATGGCACTTTCTTATCACATAGTACTCTAGAAGATAACCTCCACTTCATCCACCCAACCCCTATACGCTGTGTGACATCCTCGCCGATCTCCCCATCCTCCTGTATAACCGTCCCAAGGCATTTGAAATTGCCCCTCTTGGGGATGACTTGTGAATCAAGCCTCACGTCCAACCCAGCTTTCGTTGGCTCGATGCTGAACTTGCACTCGATGACTTCGTCTTAGTCCTGCTCAACTTGAAACCCTTAGACTCAAGGGTCTGCCTCCAAACCTCCAGCCTCTCGTTGACACCGCCTTGCGTCTCATCAGTCAGCACTATGTCATCACCAAATAACATACACCATGTCACCTCCCCTTGAATATGGTGTGTCAGTGCATCCATTACCAGGGCAAAAAGGAATGGGCAGAGCGCAGACCCTTGGTGTAACCTGATAACAACCGGGAAATGCTTCGAGTCACTTCCCACTATCCTAACCCGAATCTTAACTCTATCATACATGTCCTTAATCACCCTAATGTAAGCAACTGGCACACCTTTTTCCTCCAGGCACCTCCATTGAACCTCTCTAGGAACCTTGTCATACGCTTTCTCCAGATCAATAAACATTATGTGCAAATCGTTCTTCCTATCCCTGAACTGTTCCACCAACCTCCTCATAAGGTGGATAGCTTCCGTGGTAGAACACCTCGGCATGAACCCGAACTGGTTGTCTGAAATAGATACCATCCTCCTCGCCCTCACTTCTACCACCCTCTCCCAAATTTTCATTGTATAACTCAGTAATTTGATACCCTATAGTTGTTACAACTCTGGATATTACCTTTGTTCTTGTATAACAGCACCACCGTACTCCACTCCACTCCTCCGACATCCTTTTCATCCTGAAAATAACATTAAATAACCCAGTCAGCCACTCCAAGCCTGCTTTACCCACGCACCTCCAAAATTCTATCAGAATTTCGTCTGGCCCAGTAGCTCAGCCCCTACTCATCTTATGCATAGCCTCCACGACCTCCCCAACCTTGATGCCTATAATACCTAAAGTGACGGTGACTCTCAGAATGCCCCAATTCACCTAGCACAATATCCTGATCCCCTTCTTCATTCAGAAGTTTATAAAAGTAGGTCTGCAATCTCCTCTTAATCTGGTCATCCCCTATCAAAACTCTACCGTCCTCGTCCTTGATGTAACTCACTTGATCCAGATCCCGAGCCTTCCTCTCTCTCACCTTGGACAGCCGGAATAACTTCTTCTCCCCACCTTTGATCCCCAGTTCCTCGTACAGATGAGCAAAAGTCGCAGTCTTAGCCTCCGAAAATGCCAGCCTCGCCTCCTTCCTAACTACTTTATACGTCTCATTGTTCGCTCTCACCTCCTCCTCGCTAGTGCTCCCTACTAGCTTTAGGTACGCCGCCTTCTTCGGTTTCACTTTACCTTGGACCACTTCATTCCACCACCAGTCCCCTTTGTGACCACCAGAGTAGCCCGACGAGACCCTTAACACCTCTCTCGTTGCCTTTCTTATACAATACGCCATCGTCGACCATATAATGCTCGCGTCTCCACTACTCCTCCAAGCTCCCATAACCAATAACCTCCTTTCTAACTCTTGAGCTTTATCTTAGTCAAGGCACTCCACTTGATCCTCGGACATCCTCGTACAGACCTCTTCTTCCTCCTTATCGTAATACCGATGTCCATCACCAAGAGCCTATGTTGCACCGCGAGGGTCTTACCTGGGATAACCTTGCAATCCTTGCATAGCCCTCTATCACATCTCCTGAGGAGGATATAGTCAATCTAAATCTTCACCACCGTACTTTGGAAAGTAACCAAATGCTCTCCCCTTTCGAAAAACTCGAGTTCGCATTCACTAGCTCAAATGCCTTAGCAAAATCCAGCAGCGAGGTACCTCCTCCGTTTCGATCCCCAAAACAGAAGCCGTCATGCACCTCACTATAGCCACCTACAGACGACCCAATATGCCTATTGAAATCCCCTCCTATAAATAACCTCTCGGCAGGCGGAATATTATGCACTATCTCATCCAACCCCTCCCAGAATCGCCTTTTAACCTCCTCGTCCAAGCCTGCTTGCGGCACGTAAGACTAACGACATTTAGGGTACAATCACCAACCACCAACTTAATAGTCACTAATCTATCATTCACCTGCTTAACCTCTACCACAGACTCTCTAAGATCCTTATCTACTAAAATATCCACTTCATTCTTATCCTTCAGGACTCGAAGGTACCACAACTTATACCCATCTACATCCCTCGCCCTCGATCCTACCCACCTAGTATCCTGGACACACTATTTTTACCTTCCTTTTCTGGAGGATCCTAGCCAACTCTATAGACTTACCCATCAATGTGCCTATGTTCCATGACCCAATTCTCAACCTATAGGCTCCCTTGTTCCCCTTACCTCCCTTGCCTCCTGTCACCCTCTGTCCCCCATCCTACCCCCTACCCCTCCCGAGGACATAACCTTACTCTATCGTCCCAAACTACAGCCATTATACCTACTACAAGCTAAGGAAGAATAACTATCACACGATATGCAACGAACCAAACTAGAAGCAAACAAGTAGAAACTACAAGCACGCTAGTAGTATGATTAAACTAGTGCAAACTAAAATGACTACAGTTTAGCTAACACCAAGAAGAGGACAGAAGAGCGGGAAGTACCAACTTTCGAGAATAGAACCTAAAATTGTCTTGGTGTACTCGACGATGTTGCGGCACCTGGCACGTTCGCGTCCAACTTCCTACCGTCCCTTGCTGACACTCGCCCTGGATGCTCTCCTATGTTTGTGTGTGCATTTTCCGCTTGTCTCCAATACCACCAAATTTTACCCGTAAGACACACAAAACACCGCGGGACAAAAATAAGGGGGGGGCTATCACCGCTTCCAGTGGTGAAGCCCAACAGTGGCAAAAAAAAGGGAAAAAGCGAAACCCTATAATAATGGTGAACTTATAGAACTAGATGATATCTCAAATGAAAATTCTTTGTGAGGCTCACTAATCTGTTAACTAAATAAAAGATGAACTACAATATTGCAATAATCCTTAACAATTTTTTAACTATAATAATGGTGAACTTATAGAACTAGATGATATCTCAAATAAAAATTTTATGTGAGGCTCACTAATCTGTTAACTAAATCAAAGTAAACAAAAGGAAAGGGAAGAAGGGAAAGAAGAAGGGATAAAGGGGAAGGGATAAAGGAGAAAGAAAAAGGAGGGGGGAGGGCTTGTAAGTAACAAAAGAAGAAGAGGGAGAAAAGAGAGGGAGAAGGGCCGAAGGGGTCAAGAAAGGGTCACCGGAAATAGGGACGACGGCGGGTCAGTGGTCGCCGGAGATGACCGCTACAGTTAGGGTTGGGGTGGGGAGGAGAGGAGAAGGAGGGAAGAGATAGGGGGATGATAGGCGAGAGAGATGAGGGAGGGAGGGAGGGGGCTTACCTGCTGGGGTGGTCGCCGGTTGTTGGTCGCCGGCCTGGTACAGTGACCGTTAGAAACGGAAGAGAGAGCGGCCGTGTAGAGAGAGAAGGAGTGTAGAGAGAGAGGTGCGTTAATCCTTGTACTCGTAATTTCAAATGTCCAAAGAGAAATAAAGGGAATATAATGGAAAAAATAAATGATTGTTAGAGATCCCGGCAGCGGAACCAAACTGTTTAAAAACAAATTTGAATGTCAAAATAATTAATTTTAAATATCAAGACACTGATAGTCGATTTGATTTACTTTTCCAAATAAGAATAGTATAAGAATAATTAGATGTGAAAAATAATAATAATAATAATAATAATAATAATAATAATAATAATAATAATAATAATAATAATAATAATAATAATAATAATAATAATAGTAATAAGAGAATAAAGGAACACGAATTCTTAATTGAGATGAATAGCTCCTT
>NC_031994.1:28329391-28348556 GCF_001879085.1 Nicotiana attenuata
TTCTATGTTATTTCATTACCTTGTAAAAATTGATATTACAACTATACGTCTAACGTATAGTTCCTAAGTCCATATTGAGGTATATGATAAAGGCATTAATGTTCATAATATAGTGATTCATGTACATGCATCTTTTTAATACAACCGGTTGGGCAGTTATATATCATTATTTACACCGGTTGGGTAGTCATACATATTCGTTTACCACCGAGGTACGGCCGGTCGGGCAGTTACGCATTTACCATCGAGCTACAGCCGGTTGGGCAGTCATACATTTACCATCGTGCGACGGCTGGTCGGGCAGTTACCACTGATCAGTTGAGCAGTCATGCATCATACGATATGGATAATAGTCTGAAAGAGAAGCATCATATATATAAGTATAATAAGTATGTATATATGGTGGCACTTCGGAGATTCAGACTGATTCTTATATGTCTTTAATTAATGTTGACTTATTGTTATGTTTCAGTTTTGCCTTACATACTCAGTACATTATTCGTACCGACGTCCTTTTGTTGGGGACGTTGCATTCATGCCTGCAAGTATAGATAATCAGTTTGACGAGCCCTTATAGTAGACGAGATTGGCATTCAGCGAAGGATCGGTAAGACTCCACCTCTTTCGGAGTGCAGTCGAGTCGATGAGTCATCATGTCAGAGTTTTGCTACAGACTTATGGGTAGGCTTGTCAAGACATCAAATATTGCGTGACAAGATCGTGCAATAGAGTTGAGTCATATGTATTTACCTCTAGTTCCTATCTTGTTTAAATTAATAGCGATGCATATTACGAGACATCAAATAATTGTTCGGGGATTGAATGAAGAAGCAGGAGAAGGAACTAGTTAGGTGCCCCCTGCCCCAATAGATCAACGTGAACCCCAAGATAAGGCTGATACTCAGGTTTCGGGAATAGCACCACTACCCCCGGAAAGGCCTAGAGAAACTATTCTACCTCATATTCCTCCCTCGATTGCTCCCGAGCAGGATTTAGATATGAGGAATGTGGTATAGTTGTTAACTCGATTAGTAGCTTCTCAAGCTCAGCATCAGACCCCTGGCGTTTAGGAAAGAACAGTCAGTGCAAGGGTTCGAGACTTCATTAATTTTGGTCCCCCGGTATTCACAGGAACATATCCAAATGCATATTCCAAGAACTTTTTAGATCAATTGCAGTGAACCTTACGAATCATTCATGCAACAGATACTGAGTCTATAGAGCTTGCCTCTTATAGGTTACAAGATGTTGTTGTGGTATGGTATGAGACTTGGGAATGGTGTAGAGGGCCTTTTTGCCCCACCAGTGGGAAGAAGGGAGTTTTCTGAGGCATTTATGCAATAGTATTTACCTATTGAGCTCCGTCGATCCGGGAAATATAGATTTCTACGGTTAGAGCAACGTAATATGAGTATTTGAGAATATTGCATAAAAATTAATTCCTTGACTATGTATGCCCCTTCGGTTGTGGCTAACATGAATGATAGAGTATATCGATTTGTGGGAGGTTTGGGACCACATTTGATTAATGAATGTACTACTGCTTCTTCGAATCAAATTATGGACATTTCTCATATGCAAGCCTAGCACAAAATTTGAAAGATCATAAAAGACAACAGCAAGCCCGAGAACATGATTGGGCCCCAAATAAGAGAGCCCGACCCACATAAAATACAGGAGTTTCAAGATGAATTTAGGCCTATCGATTCCTCCACATCCATTTTATTCGATGGTTAATGTATCATCATAGTCAGAGGGCCAGTACCGTGATCATACCACTTAGAGGGGGTACTAGTAAGGCGAGACCCCCGATGACATATCGTGACTGATCTGGTAAGAATAATTTCAGTCCATGTCGCCAAGGTTCACATTATGTTATTTATTCGGGCAACCCGGTCATATCATGTGTTTTTGCCCGGTGAGAGGTGGGAGTAATACGATGCAACCAACATGATCTATAGAAGCATCTTCATCATTAGTGCGCCCTTATGACCAAGGCATACAACTATCAGTTGGGAGAGGTAGAGGTAGAGGTGGAGCATCTTATTCGAGTAGATCATAGAATCACATCTATGCACTATCGGGATAACAAAACCTAGAATTATCACTAAATATGGTTGTAGGTAATCAATATTCTCCATTAATGTGTATGCTTTTATAGATCCACTACTACGAAGAGTGATTGAAGAAAAGAGTTTCGAGACTGCAATTCCGTATTCGAGGTAGAATATTCCGAAGGGGGGATGATTTTACACCCCACACGTAAAATTTAGAATTTTATAAGTTTAATTTACGGCCTGACCAATCTACTGGCAACACATAGGGAGAAAAGGGGATTACACACTTTCATTAGACGTGCGCCAACTGTCCCACCAGGTGCAGTGACCGAAGCGAGACGACCCTGGCCCGTTTTGTATATGGAGCTGCGGAATTTCTTATGCTTGGTTTCGCATAAAAGAACAATGTAGCTTTTTCTCTTTCATTCTAGAAAGTGTCACCCACTTTAATTCATCTAAAAACGCTCTCAAGTTTCCTAAGAAATTCCTTAAATGATTCAGGGCCAGGATCAAAGGCAAACTTAGTGGGAAGAAGAGAAAAGATCTCGCAATCATTTCTATATCAAATGCTTTTCTATTATATTAATTTTGAAGATTCCTTAGAAGTGAAGCTTTCTGTTATAGAAAGGTAAGAACCCAGAAAATGTAACTAGATTTTCAAAAAGGTATGTGAGGCAGTCTTTTCTGCTTGGCATGACTTGATATAATTGTTTCTTTCTGATTGATCCTTATATTGTAAATATTTATTTTCCTACTCTTTCCTTGGTAAAGTTTTCCATGTTCTTGTTCATTATTATCGGTAGTGTCGCACCCTCTTTTTCTCGCAAAATCGGGTTTATGACATTTGGGAGGACAACTCATTCCTTTTAGGAATTATGTTTGATTTATAGAGTCACCACCTAATGATTAGGGTGGATTAGGACACCAAGGAGATTTGATTTGAGTAACTAGAGATTGGGTAAGGGCTTGAAATTATTCTAAGGGGAAGGTGATAGGCACCCCTCAGAATCCACTAGTGTGGTTCCCGGCCAGACTATTATTGTGAATTTAGGTGCAAATAACATGTAGGCAAATAAAACTTCAAATAAGAGGGGATTTTCACATAATGGTTTACAAATAAATAAAGTTGGAAAGAGCTAAAAGAAAGCTGATTTTTCTTGGAAGAAAGGGCTTGAAATTTTAGAAGAGAAACAAGAAATAAAGGGAAAGGGAATCCTAGGTTTATTAATAATATGAATCACCCCACACAATGCCAGGTAATCACTCCTCAATGAGGGGCTACACGTGACATTATCGCGTGGTCATCATATCCATATCTACCTTTCCCACCCCGTTAAGGTATTGAAGCGCGGAATGGTCTCGTTTACTTATTGCATGCTATTACCCATCCCAATCCTATTAGTCTCGGAGGCATTTAGGACCACTAATCCTAAAGGGAAGGGATGTTAGGTTTATTTGTGGTTTCAAAGGGGCAAAATTCTAAGGCGACATACAAAACATGTATAACAAGTTGGGGGAAAGCACAAAACAAGCAAAGGATCAGATATACCCCCCTTTAAACAAAGAAGCACGTAATTAGCATGACTTACACATACTGTTTAGGGTCTGATGTGAATACTAAACGTGAAAGAACTTAAAGGTTGAGGCAGACTGATTTATTACATAATTTCGGATAAGAGGCCCAAATCAGGCCTGCCTGCTCGTTGTAGTTATTAACAGAAACAGATTTAATATATAACTTTACATTAAGGCTTGCCTAAGTGCTGGACAAGGATCCTATAGGCATGGTATCTACTGAATTCAGAAAAGCAATGAAATAACAAGGTCTAAAATAAACTGAATACATCCTGGTTAAAAGGCTAGTCAGATTATTAAAAGAAAGGCAAGTTTTAGCGAAGGTTATAAATTCTGCAACTGGTAGTACCCATTATTACTGATTTTAGCTCTATTCGTGAATGAAGCGATTCAGATTCGATTAGGAGTTCCTATAGGCATGATTTCTAGGCGTTGTTGATTTTAACCCTTTGCAGACATGGTATAAAATGCAGAAGACTCGTTTTTAAGCCTATGAACATGATATCTAGATGCAGAATTAGCTGAAGACCTATGAGCATGATATCTAGGTGCAAGAAATTTATTTAAGACCTATGAACATGATATCAGAAATTTGTTTAAGACCTATGAATATGATATCTAGGTGCGATTGAACGTGCAGATTTATATAATCATGTAAGCATGATTTTCTATATGAATGTAGTAGTCCTATGATCATGATTTCTATGTGAATGATGGATATACAGAATTCAGAAGGACCTGTAGGCATGATTTCTATATGCATATGCAGAATTCAAAATTCCTATAGACATGGTATATACCCTTTTTGCACACATAGTTACCCGTCCCTTTTTACTAACCATCCCCAAGAGTTTATTACAAATTATTACAGCCCGGAATAAGGTAAAATACATCAGAAAAAATATAAATAAAAGTACAACCAAGGAGAGCCTGATTC
Source organism: Nicotiana attenuata (assembly GCF_001879085.1). Lineage (NCBI taxonomy): Eukaryota > Viridiplantae > Streptophyta > Magnoliopsida > Solanales > Solanaceae > Nicotiana > Nicotiana attenuata. The sequence continues at coordinate 28,333,961 of NC_031994.1, forward strand.
AGACTTCATGTCTGAAATATGAGGTAAATCAATTCCAAGATATCATGATCCAAAGACTTTCTCCCATTTGAGTGTGTCAAAGTTCCGTAAGAGCCTCAAAGGGACTTCGGGCAATGCTCACACCCAAATGTATTATCAGATTGGGGATGAGTGCAGTGTGGAAGGGCCAGCCCTCAAGTGTCCAAGTTAAGAGGGAACTCAACGGGTCCCAAGGAAGGGCTCACAAGAGGGGGGCAGAACTTAAAGACTAAGAAAGTGTGCAAGTGCAGAACAGAATGCTAAAAGGGGAAAGGGAGAGGGAAATAGCTACAAGTAAGCACACATAAGAGATTCAGGGGAATAGGGAGATTGTAAAGAGCTTATTGCTTAGGCAAGGGCAGACTTTTAGGCATGCCCAGCAATGGAGGGTGCGAGCATACCTATAAGCCTGCAAGAACACACATTATCAGAGCCTAGGGTCCCAAGGGATCAAGTTTGAATCATGGACAATAATTTGCAATATTGCCATGCCTCAAACCATAGCATGAACACATAGGGGTAGGGGTTTTGGATTCACAATAGAACAGGCAGAAAGAAATCAGTATGCTAAAGTAAGTGTTGAACTATACAGAAGCAGTAAGCAAACAGGGGTACAAAAGCAGTATGTAAACACATTGTTGTGGTGCTACAACGCATAAATCAGGACATACCAGTTTCAAAGAAGCAAATAGAGAAAGCAGGCAGCAAAACTTGTAAACAGGCCACAGTACAAGTAATAAGAGAAAATACTTTTTAGTGTAAATATAAGTTCAGAAAGACTACGAATGATGGATCTTGTGTTAGTGAAAGAGTCGTGTACTTATAGTGTGAAAAACAGGCAGAAATAAGGTAAGAAAACAATTAAGGAACTGGGTATCAATTAAAATCAATCAGTACAAGACTTCCTTTAATTAAGGAATTCGGACTTAAACGGTAGTGAGTAGTAAAATTATTTAAGGAAAAAGATCAAACAAGCATCTTGTGCAAAGTAGGCAATTAGGGGTAAATACATAGGAGTTTATTTAAGAGCAGAATTTTGAAATACACGGTTACATAAATAAGGTAGAAAATCAATTAGCAGGCAGTAAATCAAGGAGTCGGAGATTTGTAATTACTGGTCCATGAATGAATCAAGTAAGAAAAACTAAGGAAAGTTTTCGACTCAAACCAAGCAATAGGAAAATCAGCAAACAAGGAAAGAAGATCAATCAGACTTACACAAAGGAAGTCTGAAATCAATCGGAATTGAAAGCCATTTTAGAGGGAAGTTCAGCACATATAAAAAGCATACAGATATGCTTGGCTGAATTTAGAGCAAAGAAAAAAATGTCATGCCATTGCAAAAATCAGTAGGTAATAGGCTATAGGATCATGATAGTCACATTGGTCAGCAATGTAGAAGAGAGATAGTATCAAATAGCATACAAAGGGTCCAGTATAAGGACCTTAGAAGAGTTTAGTAGAGAATCAGAATTGCCTAAAGAAATAGAGGTTGAAACAAAGATTTCAAGACTCAGTTGAGCAATAAAGGAAACAAATTCAGAAACTCGAAATAGTTAGGGTTTCTGAAATCAAACAATTTCAAAGATGAAGGACAAGCATACCACATAGCTAATGGTCTCAAAACTCGGAAGAACCCCTAAATTCTAGGGTTTGTATCATCAATCGAGTGCAGAGATGAGAGGACAAGTAATCAAGGAAAAAGATTCTAATCGAAACAGGTTCAGGGGTCTCAGAAAAGACCTGAGACCTTTAACATGCTCTTTCAGTAGCAGGAACTCATGAGAAGCATAGTAATAGAACAACATGCGAAACACAGTAGAAGAGCTCAAAGAAACATAGTAGAAGAAACTAATAAGAAACCTAGTAGACGAAACTAATAAGAATACAGTAGAAGAAACATTTAAAGAAGTATAGTAGAAGAAACAAGAGCACAGTAGAAGAAACTTAATAAGAAACATAGTAGAAGAAACACACAAGAGAAAAAGAAAATCAGAGAAACATCTAAATACCTCAAAAACCCTAGATCGGAAAAATAAAGGTTTTGAAAGCATGGTTTTGAAAGAAATATCAAGAAGTCGTTTCAAAGTTTAGGGAAAACATGGATCTAGAACAGATATAAAAAAATCAGAAGAACCTTAAAACTAGGGTTTCAGAGGAACCCAAATGGTGAGAAAGGCTTGGATAGTCGTTGATCTAAGCAGGGGGAGTCGAGGTCAGGCTCGAAACAGACATGGCTTGCCGGAGCAAGGTCGAAGATGGCCATAAAACTTGAATCAAGCAAGGTCTAGATAAAGCTTCTTCGTGGTCAAGCCATGAAACTTCAGCAACCAAGCGTACAGGAACCATAGAAGGCTGGTAGGTGGTTAGACCACCATGGATTCAGGCCAGGAGGTGGCCGTAGAAAGGCGAGTGAAACTCATCGGAGCGAAGGGGAAAGGGGAAGGTTCTAGAGAGAACCAGAGATAGAGAGATAGAGATGAGAGTCGGTTGAATGAGGAATGAGAGGGGTTTGGGGGGTCGTTTGTTTAATTTGGTAAGAACGGATCTGGACCGTTGATCAAAATTGATCAACGGCCAAGATTTAATCAAATTGGTCAGGTAGATTTAGGGATTGGGCTTGGGTCTTTGGGCTGGTTTAATTAGGCTAGATTAGAAAATCAAATCTGGCTATAAGTTAAATAGCCCTTTTTTCCCATTTAATTTATAAAAAAAATAGTAAATAAATTTATGAAAACAAATTGAAAGAACTAAAATGATTTATAATATATAATGATCAATTTAAAAATATGAAATCGTATTTTATAAGCAGGAGACGAATTTATACATAGAAATGGCTAATATTGTAATTATGCAATTTTATGCTTAACAATACTAAATAAATTTGTAAAAATACGTAAAAAATATCTTAGCTATATTTTAGTATAAAAATGAGAATCCAATAAATGAATCACCAAAAAATAATAATTATGGGACAACTGTTGGTTTTTCTTGATAAAATAGGGCAGTAAATTGATTTAAAAATCTTTAAAAAATTAAGGAAAAATAATGAAACCTTGGGATATGCTTATATATGCATATACAGACCGTTTTGAAGGTATTTTGCATATTTAAAAATACACGGAAAAATTGGGTATCAACAGCTTCCCCTCTTTACCCGGGAATGATGAAAGAGTTGTCGGGTAAAGATATGATGGCCAATTTTGACCGAACGAAATGGTTTGAAGAGGTTTTGGCCGCGCTCTGGCTTCTGAGCTTCCTACATATCCCTGGTCTTACAGGAATATGGCCGTATGTAGTTCAGGATCCACCGGCGGAGTATGCCGATGGAGGCTTTCAAGCACGGATGCAATATTTAGGATAGGGGTGAGGGGAACTGGAGCGGAATCGCTCCTGCTGAGATGGACGTTGCTCGCTGGTTTACCTGCAAATAAGCAAGTACGGGCATATATTGTGCATAAATTTAAGCGTAATGCAAGTTCCCGTCAGACCATGAATGTTATCTTTGGACGGTTAGGATGACGTCCTCAGACCATGATGTCCCGGGCCATGAAGCGTATGATAAAGGATTCGCAGGCCATGAAATGATGCTCTCGGGCTATGAGAATAATGCCTCCGAACCATGATGCCTTTGAATAATGATATGCAAAAGATTAAAAGGGGTCCTTAGACCATGATATGGTGTTCTCGGGCTATGACAATGGTGCCTCCGAGCAATGACTCTCTCGGATAATTTGGTGATCTTTCATCCCATGAAATGCAATATTTGGCGATCTTTCAGCCCATGAGATGCGAAACGTGGTGATCTTTCAGCCATGCAAGCGTAAATAAAGGTGGCGATCTTTCAGCCATGCAAAATGTGAATAAAGTGGCGATCTTTCAGCTATGCAAGCGTAAATAAAGTGGCGATCTTTCAGCCATGCAAATGTAAATAAGGTGGCGATCTTTGAGCCGTGCAGAATGTGAATAAGGTGGCGATCTTTCAGCCATGCAAGTGTAAATAAGGTGGCGATCTTTCGGCCATGCAAATGTAGAGGTGGCGATCTTTCACCCATGCAAATGTAGAGGTAGCGATCTTTCAGCCATGAAAATGTAAATAAGGTGGAGACTGCGTTTAGTCTCGGAAGGCAGAATGGTAGCCTTATGCAATGCAGAAAATGCAGATGGAGACAGTGTTTAGTCTCGCAAGGCAGAATGGTAGCCTTATGCAATGCAGAAAATGCAGATGGAGATGGTGTTTAGTCTCGGAAGGCAGAATGGTAGCCTTATGCAATGCAGAAAATGCAGATGGAGACAGTGTTTAGCCTCGGAAGGCAGAATGGTAGCCTAATGCAATGCAAAAATAAATATAAAAATAAAATGGCAAATGGTAATAGAGTTCTTAGATGATAGCAGGTTGCGATATTGTGACTGCTGGGAACATCGCGATATAGTGAATATCGCTGGCGTGCGTGGATAGTAAATGCTGGTAAATGCAACAATTTTAAGGGTTGTATTCCTGAACAACGTTTGTCTTGTGAGTGTATAGTATGTCATGTGCTTTCGCAATCTAAGTGTCTGTATTCAAAGAAAAATCGTGAGTTTTGCAGAGGGGAGGTTAGTTCGTATCCCTGCTGGCCTTGTTTGACCCGTTCGGCTTTGATCTGATGATACGGTATGTATCATTGGGGTAGCGTTGCTGAACAAAGCGACTTCGATAATAAACAACATGAATTTGTAAAAGAAATATGACATAAGTATATATTTAAGAAACAACTTTTAGATGAACCGACGACTGTGATGTGGCTCAAGATATTGCGACCTCTCTTGCTACGGAATTTTGAGGGTCCTCCTCAAAATTCTGCCCCAGTATAATGGGTTGATGCTTCTGGCGGCTGTTTGCAATGATTGGCTGAAATTACTTTGGAATTTTGAGGGTCCTCCTCAAAATTCTTCCCTAGTTTCCAATTGTGGGGAAAATGAACATTTTATTGAATTGTGACCGAACCCATAAGGTTGCCTACGTATCCCCTCTTAAGCGGGAATCAGGTCAGATGTAGTTCAATATCCATTATTTAGGAAACATAAGATTACACATAGTAGCGCTTGACTGCATCTGAATTGATTGGTTTTGGCCAAACTTCTCCGTCCATTTCTGCAAGTATAAGGGCTCCTCCTGTTAGAACCCGGTGAACCATGTATGGACCTTACCAGTTGGGAGAGAATTTCCCTTTGGCTTCATCTTGATGCAGGAAGATTTTCTTTATTACCAGCTGCCCCGGTGTGAACTGTCTCGGCTTGACTCTCTTGTTTAAGGCTCTGGACATTCTGTTCTGATAAAGCTGACCGTGGCAAACTGCATTCATTCTTTTTCCATCTATAAGAGCTAGTTGTTCGTAACGACTCTTCACCCATTCTGCATCGTCGAGCTCAGTTTCTTGTATGATCCTTAAGGAAGGAATTTCTACTTCGACGGGAATGACTGCTTCTGTACCATAAACCAGCATATAGGGGGTTGCCCCGGTTGATGTGCGGACAGTGGTGCGATACCCTAATAGAGCAAATGATAGCTTCGCGTGCCACTGGTTATGCTTCTCTATCATTTTCCTTAGTATCTTCTTGATATTCTTATTGGCGGCTTCTACAGCCCCGTTCATCTTAGGTCTGTAAGCTGTAGAGTTCTTGTGTCTAATCTTGAAGGTTTCACACATAGCTTTCATTAAGTCACTGTTGAGGTTGGAGCCATTATCAGTAATGATCGACTCTGGAATCCCGAACCGACAGACGATACGGTCACGGAGAAAGTCTACCATGACTTTCTTAGTCACTGCTTTGTAAGATGCTGCCTCGACCCATTTGGTGAAATAGTCAATTGCTGCTAGGATGAACCTGTGCCCGTTGGAAGTAGCCGGCTCGATTGGTCCAATAACATCCATTCCCCAGGCGGCGAAAGGCCATGGTGAGCTTGTTGCATTAAGATCATTTGTTGGCACCTTTATCATGTCTGCATGTATCTGGCAGCGGTGGAATTTTCTGACATACTGGATGCAGTCTGTTTCCATAGTCATCCAAAAGTAACCAGCCCGGAGTATCTTCTTGGCTAAAACAAAACCGTTCATATGTGGACCACAGGTCCCAGCGTGAATCTCCTCTAGTAGTCTGGATGCTTCCTTTGCGTCGACACACCTTAATAATCCCAAATCAGGGGTCCTCCTGTACAGGATTCCTCCGCTGTGAAAGAAACGGTTAGACAATCTCCGCAGCGTGCGCTTCTGGGTATGATTGGCAAGCTCCGGGTAATCTCCTTTCACCAAATATTCCTTGATATCATGAAACCAAGGTTTTCCGTCAGCTTCTTCTTCAACGTGGGCACAATAGGCTGGCTGATCATCGATCTTTACTGGAATGGGATCAATAAAGTTTTCGTCTGGATGTTGTATCATGGATGACAGGGGAGCCAATGCATCGGCGAATTCATTCTGGATTCTGGGAACATGTTGGAATTCCGTCTTTGTGAACCTCTTCCTCAGTTCTTGCACGTGATGCAGATACGGGAGTATCTTAGAGTTCTTGGTTGCCCATTCTCCTCGTACCTGATGTATAAGTAAATCTGAATCTCCGATCACTAGCAATTCTTGAATGTTCATGTCAATAGCCACCTTGAGCCCTAAGATGCAGGCTTCGTACTCGGCCATATTATTGGTGCATGGGAACCTGAGTTTGGTGGCAGGCACCGGATAATGCTAACCGGTTTCTGATACCAGGACTGCTCCCATGCCGACTCCTTTGAAATTTGTTGCTCCGTCGAAAAACAATCTCCACCCATCATAGGATTCTGTAATGTCTTCTCCTATGGATGATACCTCTTAATCAGGAAAATACGTCTTTAGGGGTTCGTATTCTCCATCCACGGGGTTTTTGGCAAGATGATCTGCTAGTGCATGTCCCTTGATTGCTTTCTAAGTTACGTAGACAATGTCGAATTCACTCAACAGGATTTACCACTTGGCTAGCTTGCTGGTGGGCATGGGCTTCTGAAAAATGTACTTCAAGGGATCCATCCTTGATATGAGATATGTAGTATAGGCATAGAAGTAGTGCCTCAGCTTCTGGGCCACCCAAGTTAGAGCACAACAGGTGCGCTCCAACAGGGAATACCAGGCCTCGTACAGAGTGAACTTCTTGCTGAGATAGTAAATGGCTTATTCCTTCCTCCCCGTTTCATCATGCTGCCCCAAAATGCAGCCGAAAGCCATCTAATATTGCGATGTAGAGTAACAAAGGTCTACTTGGCTCAGGCGGGACTAAAACTGGTGGTGTTGATAGGTATTCCTTAATTCTGTCAAAAGCTTTTCGGCAATCATCCGTCCATTTACTAGCGGCGTCCTTCTTTAACATCTTAAAGATTGGCTCACAGATAACTGTAGATTGTGCTATGAACCGACTGATGTAGTTGAGTCTCCCAAGACACTCATCACGTCCTTCTTGTTCTTTGGCGGTGGCAGTTCTTGGATAGCTTTGACCTTTGATGGATCCAGTTCTATTCCCCGGCGACTCACAATGAACCCAAGTAATTTTCCAACAGGAACCCCCCAAATGCACACTTTGCAGGATTCAGCTTTAGGTTGTATCTCCGCAATCTGTTGAAGAACTTCCTCAAATCTTCCATGTGATCGGTAGCCTTCTTTGACTTAATGATGACATCGTCTACGTACACCTCGATCTCCTTGTGTATCATATCATGAAAAATGGTGGTCAAAGCCCTCATGTAGGTGGCCCCTGCATTCCTTAAACCAAACGGCATCATCTTGTAGCAGTAGATTCCCCACGGCGTAATGAAAGCCGTTTTCTCAGCATCTTCTTCATCCATCCAGATCTGATGATAACCAGCGAAACAATCCACAAAATGATTGCAATTCATGCTTGACGCAATTGTCGATCAAAATGTGTATGTTTGGTAAGGGGAAATCGTCTTTCAGACTGGCCCGGTTGAGATCCCGGTAGTCGACACAGACTCTAACCTTCCCGTCCTTCTTTGGCACTGGCACAATGTTAGCTAACCATGTTGGGTATTCCACTACCTTGAGAACTTTGGCTTTGACCTACTTGGTGACTTCTTCCTTGATTTTCAGACTCATATCTGGCTTGAACTTTCTGAGCTTTTGTTTTACCGGTGGACATGTCGGATCAGTTGGCAGTTGGTGTGCCACAATAGATGTACTCAGACCAGTCGTGTCATCGTACGACCAGGCGAAGATGTCCTCATATTCTCTTCGAAACTCTGTGTATTCCTTCTTTTCTGATGACGATAAGTGAACGCTGATTCGTGTTTCTTTGACATTCTCTTCATCTCCCAGGTTAATAATCTCAGTCTCATCCAGGTTGGACTTCGGCCTATTTTAAAAATTCTCAACTTCCTTAACAATCTCTTCCGGTATGTCATCTTCCTCTGAGTCTATGTCTGTTTGTTGCATTGTCTCATTGCATGTCATAGTCATTGGTTCATCAAGACAAGTAATAGTAATGCTGTATAAGGAAAGTAATGAGAGAAAATAATAAGAGTGTTGATTTGTAAGAAAAAATCAAAATGCTTTGATAAATTCCATAACTGTTTTGAACATTGAAGATCTTATTCCGAAATTTAAAAATGTGAAAGGAAAGTCAATAGCTTAGTGGTCAAGGGGGTTCAAAACCTTTGTAAGGTCAATGGTTCTATTCCCACTAGCCACAACCTTTGAATTCTTACACATATTTTAAACTTGAAACCCTACACATAACGTTTTTTTGCTCTCCCTTTTCTCTACTTTCTCTCTCTAGGAATTGGCAATTTTCTTGTGAGCTTGGCAGCCATAGCTGCTGCAAGCTCTCCTCAGCCTTTGGCTGTGGGAGAGACAACCCAAAATCCTAATGAAACACATCCCAATCTCAATCCAAAACAAACGTATGCTACCTAGCTTCAGTCCAAACAATCTGCTACAGTTGCGTCAAAACTAGAGTTGTTTCCTGTTAGTGTCGTTCATGGAGAGCCAGTGATTGAATCCACCATGGATCGAGCTAATGAATTCACAAGGGAAAAAGGCTGCATCAAGCTGTCGTTGTGAAATTCTCTTATGGAAAGCCTGAATTACAGGAGATTAGAAAAAAAAATTCGACGCAATTCGACGTTCAAGGTCACTGCAACATTGGACAGCTTGAATTTCGTCATCTTTTGGTTAGATTTGATCTTTATAATGATTATGTTCAGTTCTTGTCAAAGACGACTGGATAAATTAAGTCTAAGGGTGATGAATTCTATTTTAGAACTTTTCCATGGACGTTAGGATTTAATCCGAAGGAGGAAACGTCCATGGCAGTCGTATGGATTTCTTTTCCAGGTTTGCCGCCTAATTTCTTCACTAAGAGGTCGTTAATGTCTATTGCTTCAGCTGTTGGTAGGCTCTTGCTGTAGACAAGGCGACGCAAGAAAAAACACGACCTAGTGCTGCTAGGGTCAAGGTAATTCTTAATTTGCTCGACAAGCACCCTCAGAAAGTTAAGCTACACATTGTGGACAGAATTTCGGGTAAAATAATCGTGCACTATCAGGAGGTGGTGTATGACAATCTTCCTAAATATTGCACGTATTGCAAGCATCAAGGACATGATAAAAAGGTGTGTCGAATTATGAAGGAACAAGCTGGAACAGAGATGATGACAGAGGAAGTAACAGGGGCAGCATCTCAAGATGGTCATGGTTTGGTCGAGGCAGGTGGTCCAGTTATGGAAAAACTTCAAGGTGATGCAAGGGACTATTTAAACACTAAAAGAGCTGGACAATTAGCTAAGGTTTTATCAGAAAGAAATGGTAAGCAAGGAGTTGAAGAAGTAACAGAAATAGTAGTTAGTCGGCAGGCCTTGCAAATTGAAGGAGGAAAACAAAGAGTTAATGAGAACAATGAGAATGTGATGAATCGAGTAATTAGAGATAACACTGTAGGTGATGGTTCAAAATTTGGTAAGGGTACAGCTAAGCTTCCAAGAGATATTCCTGCTAGCATAGCTCTAGCAAGGATTTCCAATGTCGTGAATCCAATTGTACATGCCTATGATAAGCTGGCTAGTGCAGCATCTATAATGGCATCTGGTGGAGTTTCAAAGAGTGCTGCTGATTGTGCCGAGGAAATTAAAACCTCTAAGAAAAATCAAATTGATCCTATTAGTAATGAGGTGCATCAGAAGGTTCAAAACCATGTAGAGAATGATGGCTTGGAGTCTGCAATTTCTACAGGCCCAAAAGAAGCTGTAGTTGGTCAATAGGTTTTGCAAACAGTAAATACAGTTGTGCAAGCATCTGATGCAACTGTTGCATCAACTGCAGCAATTTTAAAGGAGACCGTTGCTCGAGCTAATGAATATATGCAATTTAAGCCTAATGATCGAGGAGATATGGGGCAGAACTCAGGTACTAAGGCTTCACAGATTGTAACTGAAGGTGAATTCCAAAAACTAGGTAGTCAAATAACTGGGCAAACTGCAGCACCTGGGGTCTGTAATTATAGTGAGACCCAGGTTTTTGGAGGGGAATTCAAAGGAACTAAGGGCGAGTTGTTGGAAGATAAGGCTGGTAATTTAAAGGTTGAAGATAAAGGAAGGGATCAAAACAAAAAAGGAGAAGTCTGGAATGTGGTAACCCCTAGAAAATCTCCTACAAAGAAAGGGGGTTCATCAAAAACACAGAACCTGGGTGCTCGACAAAATGCTTTAAACATTCGTTCCAGCTCTAATTCCATCGATATTCTTACAGCTGCTGGGGACCTTGAACCTGATCCAACTGGTTTAAATGATAACATGATATCCAAAGAACTTGTTCCAATGCCCAGCAATGAACAAAGGGGACAAGACAATGTCGAGTTGGGTAAAAATCTGGGTGTTCAACAAAAGGGCTCAATGAACAATTTAGGGGCTGAACTTATTGGTATCCAAGCTCACAGCTCAAATGCACTTGTTCTTCAATTTTCAAATCCTAATGTAGAACAAATCATTAAAGATGAACAGAAGGAAATGATGATAAGTCTTCTATGGTTAAACAACCTTTGGTCACATTGAACACATCTGTGTTTGATGTCCTCTCTCAATCAGTGGAGTCTTTTGGTGAGTTTGAAGGTGAAACTAGGCAGCTTATGGTGTCAACGGGGAATAACAATGATGTAATGCATGCAAACGTGAGGGTAATGGCTATTAAATCTAAGTTGTGGCAAGATCAACACGAGGATGATGATGAAGAGGACTGGGTGATGGTTTTGCTGGTTATTCATCTGAAGAGGCTGCTCAAGAGGCTAATCATGACAGTGCAGGTGAGGAGATCGATTGAGCACCTGCAGCAAGTCCAAAGAGTAATTTGAACCTCAATGATCCAGTGTTTATTCCAAGAAGTTCTTCAAATCCTATTTTTCAGAATGCAGTAGCTGGAACACCTACAACTACTATGCAGCAGCAGCAAATTAATCACAGCACCTCATGTCACACCTCCTTTTTACCTACACTCGGAAGGGCATAGAGGAGTTTTTCCAATTAAAGGACAATCAAAACGGGATTTGTTTATTAAAAAATTCATAGTCGTCACTTGGGAGATTAATGGTGTCCCAAGTCACCGGTTGAATCCCGAGTCAAGGAAAAGAATGACTCTGTTTAACAGTTCGCGAACCAGAAATCCGAGTAAGGAATTCTGTTAACCCGGGAGAAGGTGTTAGGCATTCCCAGGTTCCGTGGTTCTAGCACGATCGCTCAACTGTCATATTTGGCTTATTTATTTGATTTTAGTACATGTGTTAATCTACGTGCTTTTTAACTTTGAAACGCTTTATTATTATTTTCTAAAGAGAATTGCAACGTCATGAAAACACGTCTCGAACCACATCACATAAATGCACCCGTGGTTTTTGAAACATTTCAACTTCGTTGGGATTTGGATTTGGGTCACACAAATGTGCATCCGAGTTTAGGGAGGTAGTATTATTAAATGCCGAGCCTAAAGCAACTGTGTATTATTAACTTTGCGGGAAGCCATGAAATTCGCTAAGTGGCGCGTCCCGAGGTCTAGATATTTTTATAGAAACAGTTAAGAGGGCCACGCTATTTATGCATTTTATTTGGCGCGACGCACCTCGTTTTTATTTTAAAAGCCGACCTAAAGGACTACGATTCTCTATCAAGTATTGTCTCCAAAAGGGCCCTAATTAATTAGCAATGTTAGTATACCATTACTGAGGGTAGTCAAAAATCAGGCTTCAAGTTCAGAGATTTAAACAAACAGCTTCAATTTTTATGAAAGGGCTGCCCCAACGTGGGCCTCTACACAAGCCCAAATGAANCCCAGTGGCCATGAGTAAGCTTTAAAATCTGGTTATCTCACATTTTTTATGCAACTTTTCGATGATGCCAAAAGGGGGAAAAAGGTTGTGCTTTAAACAGGTGATGTTTACACTTTGAACAGTGATGTTTATAACCTAATGTACCTGGTCCTTGATGATAAGTGATATAAAGGTAAAAATGTTTTCTAACATTTGTGTTGATGTTTGAGCTGAGTTCTGGCAAGGCCTAAGTGTATGAAAAGCACAGTGTTTGTCATCATCAAAAAGGGGGAATTTGTTGGCCCAAGTAAAGGTTAGTTTTGAAGACTGACAAAGGAACTCAGATATGAACCAGGTCCATCCAGTGGCCCATCCTTCAGGTTCACAAAAACGGGCAGATTCAAGCATGTAGGATGCACGTGAAGGAGATAAGCTTAACTTGGTGTATTTAATATCTCCTGATCGAAAAGGTTGCATAATTGATAAGGAGAAGGAGTCCTTAATCAAAGAGAACACTATTCAAGATAGGGAAGGAGTTAGAAGTTGAAATCAACTAGAACTCTTCCACCAAGGAAGAGTTGCATCAGAACTCTAGTTATTTCTTCATCTACTAGTTCTATAAATTGCAGGATGTTCTCACATTAAAGTGTTGCACAAAAATGCAGAAGTTAAACGTGAATTGGGAGCAAAATAGCTAGGCTTTTTGCAAGCAGTTCGTGTGTGATTCAAGTGTGCAAACCAGAAGCTACATGAACCAGATTGAAGAACCAGCTCCATAAAGAGTTTTATGTGTCTTTCTTTATTTCTAGTTCAATTGTAGTAAGTGTTTCATATTGTACCTTTCAGCTTTATCTAGAAGCAATTGTAATAGGTATTTTGAGTATTCAAGTTAGAGTTAACTTGAAGTTATCACAGCAGTTAGAGGCTGGTTGCTACAACGGGATTAGAGTTAATCCTTAGGTTTACAAAGAGTTTTGTAAATGCAGTTTTTGGCTCAGTGATTTTAGTGGAGTTTGGGAAAATCCTACTGAGTAGCAGGTCGTGGTTTTTTCACCTTTTGAGCCAGGTGTTTTCCACGTAAAAATCTCTGTGCACTTTACTTTCAGTATTTATTATTCCGCAAACTGCTGTAGTTAGAACACTTAGAAGAACCAGGTTCTTCTAACGCGAAAATTAGGTACCACACAAATCACCTCCCCTCTTGTGTGGTATTGACGTTTATAACATCACTGCCAAGTATTGACATTCGCTCCAGACCTGGCGAACCTTTGCTTCAGGAAACTGGCCATCAGGACCAATCTCAACCACTTGGATACTAAGATCGTCGTCTTTTGGCACTACTTGGCATCACCCGAGTTGCCTTAAAACTCGATATGGAGCATAAGGCTGAATGCTCTTAAGAACCATCAAGAGGAAGTGCGGCCCCGCTGCTGGCATATATATGATTTCATTGACAGGTAACCATCCAAACGTCAACTCTATTTGACTGGCAGTGAGGGACCGAAAGTATGATGTCCAACCCGTGACTCCTTCAGGCAGGCTGACCCCCTTAATCCTCGTATAAAACTCCTCTATACAGGTTTTCTCTGTAGACCCATAAATCAGGAACTGAGGACAATGGCACAGGTGTTCGGTCATCCACATTTGCAATAATAGATTGCATCCCTCAAAGAAGTCTCCTCCGACTTTGCAGGCTGTAAGAGTGCGGAAGATTTCGGCTAATATCATGGGCGCAAGAGTGCTTTTGGCTTGAGTGAGTAGAGTGCTGACGACCCCGGCTATTTTTATGTCAATGTTTCCATCTTTCCTCGGGAATACCAAAAGCCCCAAAAAGACCACCATAAAAGCAAAACGCCTATGTTCTTCCCATTTTTGGTGGTTTCCTTTGCTACATATCTTGTTTTCCGGGTTGTTGAACCCTCCTATGTGGCCATATCTGTGGTATATGAAGTGTGGAGTACAAAATCCATTCGCCAAATCTGTGTTGTGGACCATCCTGCTTATCTTCAGTGAGTCTAAGAATCTGTGCACAGCTACGTTTCTCGGGGCAACCAAGTACTTGTGTCTTAAAGGAACCTCAACATTTCCGATGTATCCAGCTATTTCTTCTAAGGTCGGGGTGAGTTCAAAGTCTGAAAAATGGAACACGTTGTGTGCCGGGTCCCAGCATGTGACCAATGCTCTTATGATGTCTCCCCGAGGCACAATCTCCAACAAACCGGTAAGCCCTTTCAAATATTTTTTGACTTCATCTTGCCCTTCTCCTCCTA
>NC_031994.1:28350044-28390742 GCF_001879085.1 Nicotiana attenuata
GCGAACCAGAAATCCGAGTAAGGAATTCTGTTAACCCGGGAGAAGGTGTTAGGCATTCCCAGGTTCCGTGGTTCTAGCACGATCGCTCAACTGTCATATTTGGCTTATTTATTTGATTTTAGTACATGTGTTAATCTACGTGCTTTTTAACTTTGAAACGCTTTATTATTATTTTCTAAAGAGAATTGCAACGTCATGAAAACACGTCTCGAACCACATCACATAAATGCACCCGTGGTTTTTGAAACATTTCAACTTCGTTGGGATTTGGATTTGGGTCACACAAATGTGCATCCGAGTTTAGGGAGGTAGTATTATTAAATGCCGAGCCTAAAGCAACTGTGTATTATTAACTTTGCGGGAAGCCATGAAATTCGCTAAGTGGCGCGTCCCGAGGTCTAGATATTTTTATAGAAACAGTTAAGAGGGCCACGCTATTTATGCATTTTATTTGGCGCGACGCACCTCGTTTTTATTTTAAAAGCCGACCTAAAGGACTACGATTCTCTATCAAGTATTGTCTCCAAAAGGGCCCTAATTAATTAGCAATGTTAGTATACCATTACTGAGGGTAGTCAAAAATCAGGCTTCAAGTTCAGAGATTTAAACAAACAGCTTCAATTTTTATGAAAGGGCTGCCCCAACGTGGGCCTCTACACAAGCCCAAATGAAAACGTAGTCCAGAACTGGGACTAGGCCATGCGCCGGTAGAGGCAAGGCCCAAACTAATTCGACCTTAATATACTAACAGGCCCAAGCAGCCCTATCAGATTTAATTCAAAAACTGGGCCTACTGTCCTGGATATAACAAACAATTGGGCTCTTAAAGCAACTAGTCTTATTTTAACAATTAAACCCATCAACAGAAAGACTGTAGATCTATTGCTAATTTTGTTCCAAATTCTTAGGTTCTAATCACGTTTAAGCTAATGAGTTTCTACAAAACATGTAGAGAAGTCAATGATTGAACTAAAGTAGTCAAAATTTGAAATGGAACATCACATACAGAAATTAAAGCGAGAATCCCTACTGAATCTGAAGTTCGAACCTAGTATTCATAATAACATGAGCTATTTGGTTTCACAGCAGTGTAAATACACAAATTTATTTTTTTTAAAAACTTCACTTCTAATCAACATTTAGTCTATTTTAAACCTCAAATTAACAGAAGAACCAAAACTGAACTGGTTGAAGCTACAGCTGACGAACGGTATCTATAGTCCAAATTAATACAAACAGGTAATTATTTAAATGAGTATCATGGCTGAATATTAAAATTGAATAACACTTGCCAAAATCCATGCGAAACCAGACAGTTCTTCATCATTTAATCCAAAAGTTGCTCATACATGTGGATTCAACTATCCATATCACTTGAGTCAAAGAAGAAAAGTACCTGGAATCGAAGAAAAATAAGGGAAAAGGATCAGCAGTTACAACCAGCAGCAACAGGGCAAATTGAAACCAAAAACAGCACCACAAAAGCCCAGAAATGAATGACGGGGAAGTAACGTCAACAAAATAACCAAAACACACTTGCTTGGACCCAAATTGACTCGAAACCAAACCCAGTAAACCTCTCAAGTTTCAGCAATCAATACACAAGGCACATTTAAACCATTTTTCCTCTTTGAACTAAGCTAGAATTCAGAACAGTAGCTAAGACTTGCAATTGATCTATGGAATATCAATAGAACAGTATTTTTATGGAGTTTTCTATTATTTTTTTTGTTTTTCCTGAAGATTTAAGAACTAAAAGAGCTTTCGAATTCCAGATCTAGTTTTTGGATCTGAAATTCAAATTTTCAGCTTGTGGAAACTTGTGGGAATTTTGGGGGGAATTTTCAGAGATCAAACACTTTTTTTATTAAGGCATTAGAGGCTGCCTTATATAGGCAAAACTAAGGGCAGCCCTCAAATTTCTATTTTACCCTTTAGTCCCTCTTTTGTCTAGTTAACCCCTTATTTGTTGACTTATTGCCCAAGTTACACCACTAAGTTGCTAAAATTCTGATTTGAATCCCATCTAGAATATTCTAGGAAATTCCAAATCAGTTATTAAAAGATTCCCTATCCTTGAATTACCCAACTTACCCTTTTATTCAACTGAAATTACCAAATCAACCAAACTAACTCTTAAACTAACCAAGGTTAGTCAGTCAAGGGTTAGACTAATTGGCTATATCCCAACTAATCTAAAACCAAATTAACTAATCACATTAATTCTAATTAACCTAGGATAATCAGTGAACTAACAATTAGCAATAAACGAACAACATTAAGATCAAATTAACAGGAGCCTCTAAAGATTAACTAATTGAAATCAAATACGCAATCAGACAAACATAGACAATCAGAGCAAAACAGAATAGAAATTAAAGCAAAAGAAAGAAACAAAACAGACTTAAGAACTAATTAAAGCCCTAAAAATTCTAAATCAATCAAGGAGAACAATTGATCAGGGAGGAATATGACACAGAAAATCAAATGAACAAGAAGAACTTACTGTTTTCAATCTGATTTCGAACTTAAAGACTCAACGATTTTATTAGTCCGTCATAAGATCAAATGGCTGGATTCGGAGTTTGTTTGAGATATGGGAAGAGGGGTTCAAGGTGAGTCTAGGGTGTAAGTTTAGTTGTGTTTGGGTGGCGGCGCCGCCACCGGAGACCAAAGGCGGCAGCTAGGGTTAGGGAATTTGGGAGCGTTTCAGTGGGTTTTGAGAGGAAATAATAGTGGTTTGACGATGGGGGGATGAAGACGAAGCCCTGGTGTGACTTTGGGTGCCATCTGACGATTTAGGGTTTTGGGATCGAGGCTTTGATTCGAGATTCGAAGAGCCTGGTGATGATTCGAAAGAAAATAACGGGGAAATTGGAAAGAGGGGAGCGAGGGGAGGCTGTGGTATATTTTTGGGGTCGTTTGGTGGCCGGTCGCCGCCGTGAGGCGATTTCCGGCGGCGGTCAAAGGTGGTAGATGGTGGCGTTGGGTTTCTCTTCTAAGAGATGAGAGAGATGGGAGGGTGAGGGGGGTCTGAGGGGGTAGGGTAGCGTTAGGACATATTTATACTAAATAACCTAGGCAGTTCTCATCCGTTGGATCAAAAGAATCGAGGGCTGTGATCAAAACTCAGGGAAACGGCGTCGTTTTGGGAGACGCGGGGACTGGGTCGGGTGGTGTTTAAGTTTGGGCTGGATGGGAGTGTATATTATTTGGGCTGGGACTACTTAATTGCAAATGGCCCAAAAATACACACAGCGTTTTTTTAAAATCTTTTTTGGACTTCTCTTTTTTTTATTTTTGTTCTTTTTATTATTTATTTTTCAGATTTTGCAAAATGCCAAACTAAAATAAAGACCTGATTTATTCCCAAAATTAAACTAATTATTTCCTCAAAATTTATTAAGTCCTAATTTAATGGAAACTCATGACAAATTCAAATATTAACAGTTAAAAAATGCAAAATGAACTATTTTTATTATTTTCTTCTTTGTAAAGTAACTTAATCCTAAAATGCGAAATTAAGCCCTAAATGCAAATGCCAAGTATATTTTTTGTATTTTCATTAATTAAAATGCACAAACGAAATGCAAACAATTAACATAAAATGTCACAAAATCCACCAAATTGCAAAAATAATGAAGGAAATCATTTTGTTTGAATTTCTGGGAATAATTCATATAGGGCAAAAATCACGTGCTCACAGCTGCCCCTCCTTGCTCGAAAACACGAAGAGTTTTCGTGCAAAGATAAGTGAGCGGATACGAGTGATTTTTGCCCGTTTGAATACTCCGTGTGAAGCATTTTTGGAAAGTTTGACCGCACCCTGCTTCCGAGGTTGCCAACATATCCTTGGCTAAAAAGAAATCAGGTCAGTGTAGTTCGGGAAGGTCTGGTAGCTGGGACTACCATGAAGCTGTGGTTTCACTGTTGCTGCTGCTGCTGCTGCTGCTACTGCTTACTGAACCCCCTTATTACACCGTGTCAAAAATAAAAAGAAACTAGACTAAGCTATGATCTATGAATTACAAAAGATCCTATCTATATCCTCAAACTTGCTCTTGTAATTCTTGCTGCCTTGTGAACATGTATTCTCCTGATGGAATTCTTTTGTTGCTGCCTTGAATTATGATATGAGATGTTTTACCATTTCTCCGAGTGATGCTTTGACCGCTGAAATTTGAGATATATGCCTCTGTTCTCCAGGCGGGCTCCTGATTGCCAAAAACTTGAAATAAATGCCTCTGTTCTCCAGGCGGGCTCCTGATTGCTAAAAACTTGAAATAAATGCCTCTGTTCTCCAGGCGGGCTCCTGATTGCTAAAACTTAAAATAAATGCCTCTGTTCTCCAGGCGGGCTCCTGATTGCTAAAAAACTTGAAATAAATGCCTATGTTCTCCAGGCGGGATCCTGGTTGCTAAAAACTTGAAATAAATGCCTCTGTTCTCCAGGCAGGCTCCTGACTTCAACAAAATAGATGAAACAAAGAAAATTTTCTGCCCCAGTTTGGAAGCAAGGTACATGGGTGAGTGTTAACTGAATCATTATACCAACTATTACTAAGAGTTTGAAAGCTAAGTCCTATTATCCAGGAAGGTCCTGACAACTCCTAATTGAATCTTATCTTAAACATGCACTTTGACACCAACTTACGTTCCCCTATGCTATTCATGATTATCTTGTATTTTGATCAAACCCCACTTTACGGTCAAACCTGATTAATGCTTGTTGTTCCCTTACGGAGAGTTCCTCCGAAACAACCGAATTTTCTGCCCCTGTTTCAATTAAAAAAAATTTGTCAGTTTAAAATGGCAGTTAGTTGATGGCATTCTTGCTGAAGGTCCCCGCGGCCATGTTTTGCTTTGACTTGCTTCCTTGAACTGGCCCTGAACCGCTTGACTTTCTGACTGACTTTCAAACCCCAGGACCTTCGACAAACCAGGTGTTCCATACCCATGCTGTTGTTTCAAACCTCCGACCCCTTTATCTGACTTTTGCCCTTTATCTGACTTTTGCATTTTCCATGACATTACCCAATCATTCCACCGATGAAACATCTGGTGATTCCCTGTATTCCACCTTACGTAATGTTGTTTTTGACATGCTTTGACCACGTTGCGCTTTACAATTTTGGAAGTAGGTAGTGAGCATTGAAATCCCTTTTCACTTGCTTTGAACAAGACTAACCATGAAACATCTTTAGACAGATAAACCCCAGAAGAAAATGAAATGCAATGATTTTACGAGTTAAGGATATGAAGAATCCAAAACTGGATGACTGATAAAATAGGGAAGGAAAAAGAAACTTATCTGACCGGAACAGCTGATGTCGATGATCATGACATGCATTTCAGACTAATAGGCCCAGTCTGTCCAACCAACCGACTTTCAGTTGCCATACTTTGTTGCCGCAGAATTTCCATACCTTGATTACGTTACCCAAACCTTGACTTTGTTCATCCTGCGGCGCCTCGAAACAGTTTTCCATCAACAGACTTTTCTCATTGTTCACTTCTTAACTCACTTTCGCCTCAAGGTACCCGTGAAGGTTTTCACCAATAAGACTCTCTCATTTTTATTTCTCTCAACTCCCATCGCCTTACGGTGCCCGTGAGGGTTTTCACCAATAAGACTCTCTCATTTTTATCTTTCCTGCTTGAACCAGAGTATTGCCCCTATCATGAATTACCTTTACCTGCTTGACTTGGCATTCCTTGAAGACTGATCGGAAGGTCTTTCTTCGGACCGTAACGTGGGCTTTTGGATGGGTTAGAAAAGAAGGGTATAAAAGGCTCAAAAACAATTCAAAATGGGTTAAAATTACAACTTTCGGAATTAGATCTCTCACAACAACCACAACTTCTGCCCCAGTTTCTTGCTTGGGGACTTTTGGATTTTTATTTTGGTGTGACTGAACCTCAAATGAAGGCTGCCTACGTACCCTTTCGGGATCAAGTCAAACGTAGTTCATAACATAGGAATTACTTTGTTGTTGTGATTTTTTTTCTCTTCTCTTTCTTTTGTTTTTCTGTTCTTCTTTTCTTTTTCCTTTTTCATTTTTCCTTTTCTTTTCTTTTCTTTTATTTCTTTCTTCCCCTTTTTTTCTTCTTCTTTTCTTTTCTTTTTCTTCCTTTTTCCTCACTTACTTATCCTCCGCACTTGCATTTCTGAATTGTGCCATTGATTCCGAAAGAGGGGTATGAAAGAAAATAAACAAGGCTCAAAGGGATAACAAAGGAGTAAAGTGTTTAGATAGCAGAACAAAACGCCTTCGTCATTTCAATATTCAAAATATGCCAAATACAAACAAATACAATTAAACAAATAAATCATACATAGTATCTCTTGACCGCATCGGAATTGATAGCCACTTCTACACATTTTCCTTCCACATCTGCTAAATATAGTGCACCATTGGACAACACTCTGGTTACAACAAATGGCTCCTGCCAGTTTGGGGCGAACTTTCCTTTTGCTTCAGCTCAATGAGGCAAAATACGTCTCAGCACTAACTGTCCCACTTCAAACTTCCTCGGACGCACTTTCTTGTTATACGCTCTTGCCATTCTTTGTTGGTACAATTGGCCATGACACACTGATGCCAATCTTTTCTCATCGATCAAATCCAACTGCACATTTATTAAGGTGATTTAATCACTTATTTTGACCTAAAAGGGAAAAATGACACTATTTTTTGTTCAAATTTCCAATTTAAAACAAAGAGCCGATTTTGCGGATACGGCCTTCTAGCACTTCGAGAAGAAGATTTTAAGGTTGTGCCCGCTAACCGTTGAAAATGACCCAAGGTGGCTGTTCTCGCAAAAACAGCCTTCCGGTGCCCTTTTAGGGACATGCGGCTTGTTTTAGACAAGAATGGCCTCACCTGACTCATTCATGACAAAACTAAAACTTTTGTTATTTTTTGGCTACTTTTGCAAAAGGGAAGTTGGACCCGACGGGGTTGCCTACGTATCCCACACCCTGTGAGAATCAAACTGGCGTAGTTCGGGCGAATAAAACAAACTATTTTTGAAAACAAGACCCCTTTTTTATATTTTCTTTTTTCAGCGGCAAATAAAACAAACTATTTTGAAAATAAAACTTTTTTTGTTTTTCTTTCATTTTTTCAAAAATCCGGCAGAGTTTCGGCACTATTTGGATATTGGTTTTTCTAATATAGGTAATTAACTCTCTACACTGCTATTTCTCTCTTTTTCTTTCTTTTGTCAATTTTCCAACATTCAAAAAGCCGGTCAGCATGCGAGTACGCAACACGTAAGATGCATCAGGATGGCCTTTTCATTTCAGGTTACCTGTCCTAGACGGACCCAACCCCTGTGTTGAGTCCCCTAAGTCATATGCACGTGATGCAAATAAGCGTTCCTACTAGGGATCCGGCATGAGGTCAAGTTATTGTAGGTTCAAAACCTAGGTATATGTTCTAGACTGTGCACCCGAGCGGACAACTCGAGTCGAGGAGGGGGCTACGTACCGGGAACCAAAAGGCCATCCGGCTTAGTAACTTGTCCGGCCTCTTTCTTACGTTAAGGTATGACACTAACAGAATACGGAGTCTCAACCAGTGATCACATCCCCGGAGGTGAGAAGAGAAGCGTTTCGCCACAGTTTATATACAATTCAGATAATATCAAAGCGGTAAAAAACAACATTTTGCACGTTAGTCCCAAACATGTAATAAAACCAGATAATAAACAAAGCCAAATACAACAATTATAACAAGCTCGAATTCTGAACCCTGAACAGATGTTCTGGGTCCTTGTCCCCAGCAGAGTCGCCAGAGCTGTCACACCTCCTTTTTACCTACACCCGGAAGGGCATAGAGGAGTTTTTCCAATTAAAGGACAATCGAAACGGGATTTGTTTATTAAAAAATTCACAGTCGCCACTTGGAAGATTAATGGTGTCCCAAGTCACCGGTTGAATCCCGAGTCGAGGAAAAGAATGACTCTGTTTAACAGTCCGCGAACCAAAAATTCGAGTAAGGAATTCTGTTAACCTGGGAGAAGGTGTTAGGCATTCCCAGGTTCCGTGGTTCTAGCACGGTCGCTCAAGTGTCATATTTGGCTTATTTATTTGATTTTAGTACATGTTTTAATCTACGTGCTTTTTAACTTTGAAACGCTTTATTATTTTTTTTAAAAGAGAATTGCAACGTCGTGAAAACACGTCTCGAACGACGTCACATAAATGCACCCGTGGTTTATGACACATTTCAACTTCGTTGGGATTTGGATTTGGGTCACATAAATGTGCACCCGAGTTTAGGGAAGTAGTATTATTAAATGTCGAGCCTAAAGCAACTAGCGTATTATTAACTTTGCGGGAAGCCATGAAATTCGCTAAATGGCGCGTCCCGAGGTCTAGATATTTTTATAGAAACAGTTAAGAGGGCCACGCTATTTATGCATTTTATTTGGCGCGGCGCACCTCGTTTTTATTTTAAAAGCCGACCTAAAGGACTACGATTTTCTATCAAGTATTGTCTCTAAAAGGGCCCTAATTAATTAGCAATGTTAGTATACCATTACTGAGGGTAGTCAAAAATCAGGCTTCAAGTTCAGAGATTTAAACAAACAGCTTCAATTTTTATGAAAGGGCTGCCCAAACGTGGGCCTCTGCACAAGCCCAAATGAATATGCAGTCCAGAACTGGGACTAGGCCATGCTCCGGTAGAGGCAAGGCCCAAACTAATTCGACCTTAATCTACTAATAGGCCCAAGCAGCCCTATCAGATTTAATTCAAAAACTGGGCCTACTGGCCTGGATATAACAAACAATTGGGCTCTTAAAGCAACTGGTCTTATTTTAACAATTAAACCCATCAACAGAAAGACTGTAGATCTATTGCTAATTTGGTTCCAAATTCTTAGGTTCTAATCACGTTTAGGCTAATGAGTTTCTACAAAACATGTAGAGAAGTCAATGATTGAACTAAAGTAGTCAAAATTTGAAATGGAACATCACATACAGTTCGAACCTAGTATTCATAATAACAGGAGCTATTTGGTTTCACAGCAGTGTAAATACACAAATTCATTTTTTAAAACAACTTCACTTCTAATCAACATTTAGTCTATTTTAAACCTCAAATCAACAGAAGAACCAAAACTGAACTGGTTGAAGCTACAACTGACCAACGGTATCTATAGTCCAAATTAATACAAACAGGTAATTATCTAAATGAGTATCATGGCTGAATATTAAAACTAAATAACACCTGCAAAAATCCATGCGAAAACCAGACAGTTCTTCATCATTTAATCCAAAAGTTGCTCGTACATGTGGATTCAACTATCCATATCACTTGAGTCAAAGAAGAAAAGTACCTGGAATCGAAGCAAAATAAGAGAAAAGGATCAGCAGTTACAACCAGCAGCAACAGGGCAAATTGAAACCCAAAACTGCACCACAAAAGCCCAGAAATGAATGACAGGGAAGTAACATCAACAAAATAACCAAAACACACTTGTTTGGACCCAAATTGACTCGAAACCAAACCCAGTAAACCTCTGAAGTTTCAGCAATTAGTACACAAGGCACATTTAAGCCATTTTTCCTCTTTGAACTAAGCTAGAATTCAGAACAGTAGCTAAAACTTGCAATATATCTATGGAATATCAATAGAACAGTATTTTTATGGAGTTTTCTGTTGTTTTTTTTTGTTTTTCCTGAATATTTAAGAACTAAAAGAGCTTTCGAATTCCAGATCTAGTTTGTGGATCTGAAATTCAAATTTTCAGCTTGTGGAAACTCTTGGGAATTTTGGGGGGGAATTATCAGAGATCAAAAACTTTTTTTATTAAGGCATTAGAGGCTGCCTTATATAGGCAAAACTAAGGGCAGCCCTCAGATTTCTATTTTACCCTTTAGTCCCTCTTTTGTTTTTTACTTTTTAGCTAGTTAACCCCTTATTTGTTGACTTATTGCCCAAGTTACACCACTAAGTTGCTAAAATTCTGATTTGAATCCCATCTAGAATGTTCTAGGGAATTCCAAATCGGTTATTAAAAGATTCCCTATCCTTGAATTACCCAACTTACCCTTTTATTCAACTGAAATTACCAAACTAACTCTCGAACTAACCAAGGTTAGTCATTCAAGGGTTAGACTAATTGGCTATATCCCAACTAATCTAAAACCAAATTAACTAATCACATTAATTCTAATTAACCTAGGATAATCAGTGAACTAACAATTAGCAATAAACGAACAAGATTAAGATCAAATTAACAGGAGCCTATAAAGATCAACTAATTGAAATCAAATACGAAATTAAACAAACATAGACAATCAGAGCAAAACAGAATAGAAATTAAGGCAAAAGAAAGAAACAAAACAGACTTAAGAACTAATTAAAGCCCTAAAAATTCTAAATCAATCAAGGAGAACAATTGATCAGGGAGGAATATGACACAGAAAATCAAATGAACAAGAAGAACTTACTGATTTCAATCTGATTTCGAATTTAAAAGACTCAACGATGTTATTAGTCTGTCGTAATATCAAATGACCACCTGAAAACCTGAGCCAAGCCAAAATTCCTCTAGCCCTCGAATCTGAACCCTAACTCCAAGATTTGATTGGTTTTGGCTGGATTCAAAGTTTGTTTGAGATATGGGAAGAGGGGTTCAAGGTGAGTCTAGGGTGTAAGTTTGGTTGTGTTTGGGTGGCGGCGCCGCCACCGGAGACCAAAGGCGGCAGCTAGGGTTAGGGAATTTGGGGGCGTTTTAGTGGGTTTTGAGAGGAAATAATAGTGGTTTGACGATGGGGTGATGAAGACGAAGCCCTGGTGTGACTTTGGGTGCCATCTGATGATTTAGGGTTTTGGGATCGAGGCTTTAATTCGAGATTCGAAGAGCTTGGTGATGATTCGAAAGAAACTAACGGGGAATTTGGAAAGAGGGGAGCGAGGGGAGGCTGTGGTGTATTTTTTGGGTCGTTTGGTGGCCGGCCGCCGTCGTGAAGCGATTTTCGGCGGCTGTCAAAGGTGGTAGATGGTGGCGTTGGGTTTCTCTGATGAGAGATGAGAGACATGGGAGGGTGAGGGGGGTCTGAGGGGGTAGGGTAGCGTTAGGACATATTTATACTAAATAACCTAGGCAGTTCTCATCCGTTAGATCAAAAGAATCGAGGGCAGTGATCAAAACTCAGGGAAACGACATCGTTTTGGGAGACGCGGGGACTGGGTCGGGTGGTGTTTAAGTTTGGGCTGGATGGGAGTGTATATTATTTGGGCTGGGACTACTTAATTGCAAATGGCCCAAAAATACACACAGCGTTTTTTTAAAATCTTTTTTGGGCTTCTCTTTTTTTTATTTTTGTTCTTTTTATTATATATTTTTCAGATTTTGCAAAATGCCAAACTAAAATAAAGACCTGATTTATTCCCAAACTTAAACTAATTATTTCCTCAAAATTTATTAAGTCCTAATTTAAAGGAAACTCATAACAAATTCAAAAATTAACAGTTAAAAAATGCAAAATGAACTATTTTTGTTATTTTCTTCTTTGTAAAGTTAATCCTAAAATGTGAAATTAAGCCCTAAATGCAAATGCCAAGTATAATTTTTGTATTTTCATTAATTAAAATGCACAAACAAAATGCAAAAAATTAACATAAAATGTCACAAAAATCCACCAAATTGCAAAAACAATGAAAGAAATCATTTTGTTTGAATTTCTGGGAATAATTCATATAGGGCAAAAATCACTTGCTCACACCTCAAATACTAATCCTACTGGTGCTCGAACAACAAAAACAACACCAAAATCTGGGCAGCTTCAAGTTGTGACAACCAGTACTCCTGCAACA
Organism: Nicotiana attenuata; assembly: GCF_001879085.1. NCBI lineage: Eukaryota > Viridiplantae > Streptophyta > Magnoliopsida > Solanales > Solanaceae > Nicotiana > Nicotiana attenuata. The sequence goes on from NC_031994.1 coordinate 28,361,878, forward strand.
GTATCTACAACGCAGGTTATTCCAGTTGCTAGTCCCATAGGTGATCGAGAAGTCACAGCAGTGAAATCTGGACAGAAGAAAATTGTTACAACCATTCCAGTTATCTCAACGGAGGAGAGAAAGCTCTTGGATGCAATGGTGAGCTCCAATTCTTTAAATCCTATAAATCCTACGGCTTGTAGCACAGGCCCTGTGAGTAAGAGCGGGAACAAATTGCAAAGAATAGAACAACATCAAAGCAAGACAATGGTGACAAAAACACAAGGATAATCTGCATTGGTGACACTTGATATAGTCCAAAATGCTCCACAATCAGTAAATTTGGGGAGAGACTTATATGAAGAAGGAGAGGAAGATTCATTGTTACAACACTGTAGGTAGAGGCAGCAAGAAAAGGTTATTTATCACCTATGCATAGCGGGAAAAGTAAGAAGTCGCGTACAAGGGATAAAAGTTGGGACGGCAGGGTAAATGAAGAAGCAAACATAAGGAGACTCCCAATGAGAAATGCCAAACAAAAACTGGCCATCCAAACTACATCCACGAAGTCCAATCGTTCAAAGAAGAAAGCATGAATTTTGAAGACTTTTTGAAGAAGTTCGAGGATGAAGACAAGCAACTACAAATTGAAGATTTCACAAGATTAGAAAAGAGAGAGCACCATTGCTATTTCTTCATCTTTTTATTCTACCATCACATTAGTATAGTTCTATGTAATATCATCACAGACTATGTTATAAACTCTGTGATGATCATAGAATATCTAGTTCTAGCTAGTTCTTTCTTTTTACATGATCGTTAGTAGGTGAGGCTTTTTCTTTGCCTCAATAGGATTAGTAAGGTAAGGTTTAGTCCAGTTTGTGTTGCTCTAGTCCTATGCCTTTGGAAAGATATCCAAATGGCTAGATTATATGCCCTCGTGAGACTTTGCCGGCAGCTACACCATGATTCCTCTACATGAGGCTGCCATAAGGGCAATGTGAGGCGCAGAGGAGTGATTATATAGCCAAGGCATAGAGGCAACATTACTGGTGCTATTATCCCCCTTATTTGTACTCTTCCTATGTGGTTCTTTTTTCTTTATATTATTAATAAAACTAGACCTAGGCACCTGCCTAGTGGATTTGCTAAAAAAAACTAGTAATAAAAGATAGTGCATGATGTTTGTTCAGCCTTGCTATCCCGAGGCTCGCCGGGCTCTGGTGGTCCTGATGGTCCAGTTATTGAGGCATGCTCCTCTGCTCACAGCCTGTATGGAAGGGACTTCCTCCCCCTCCTCCTCGAAAATGACACAACAATCCATATCATCGTCTTCCAGGAACAAATTCCTCACTACTGCCAGTGCTTCCTCTTCTTCTGACCCATAGATAACTTCGGCCGGTTGGAAAGTCTGTTCTAAGCGTGGTATTGGCTGCTCCAATGGATAGTAAGGGCCGCGCCATTATGGCGACCAATAGTTGAATTCCTCCCAAGTATACTCATATCCCAATCCGAAGGTGGTGCCATGTTTCTTGAATTTGATAGGCTTAGCGATTCCTTGGAGGTTCTTGCCAAGTCCCTTGCCAGGTTCGTATCCGCTCTAGTTCAATATGCTTTCAATTTTGTTGTCCCACCATTTGTCTTTATCAACGGCGTTGACCCGCTCGATGTGGTGATAAGTCTCCCCGCCTATTTTTCTTCTGCCTCCTATTGCCGGGATGGTCTGGCGACTGTATATGGGATTACTACCGTCACTGTGAATGATCACCTCTTGGTGATTCCACTCTAACTTCACTGCCTGATGTAGTGTTGACGCTACGGCTCCAGCGGCATGAATCCATGGTCGTCCCAACAACAGATTGTATGATGCCAGCACGTCTATTACTTGAAAGTCAAGATCAAACCAAGTAGGCCCATTTGCAAACACAGGCTAATTTCCCCAATGGTGGACATTTGGGAACTGTCGAAAGCTTTAACGTTGATGGCCCCGTCCTTGATCTCATGCAGTCCCTTTCCCAATGTCCTGAGTGTTACCAATGGACAAATGTTGAGACTGGACCATCCATCAATCAGGATTCTGGTGATAAAATAATCTTCGCATTTCTCAGTGATGTGCAACGCCTTATTGTGACTCATCCCCTCTGGTGGCAGCTCATCTTCATGAAAAGTGATCTTGTGACTTTCTGATACCTGGCCTACCATGTTAGACATCTCCCAGCCGGTGACGTTGCTCGGTACATACGCCTCACTTAGCACCCTTAACAAGGCATTCTTGTGCGCATCGGAGTTCTGTAGCAAAGCAAGGATAGAAATTTGCGCCGGTGTTTTGTTCAACTGATCAATGACCGAGTATTCCTTGGCTTGTATCTTTCTCCAGAGATCGTCCGGTCCGGTTTCAGTGATGGTTGGCCGACTAGAGGCCTACTTGCTTGACTCAGCCAAATGTTCCGGGGTATAAACCTTACCGGTTCTCGTCATACCCTGTGCCGCAACAGCTTCCCCGAACTTGACCTTCCCTTTTCTTCTTGCCTCGGTTGTTTAGTCCCAAGGTATGGCATTTGTATGGAATGGTGTTACGACCGACATTGCTACTGGAATTGGAGTGGCTATCTTTACCCCGAACGGAGCATGCACCTTAGGCGGTAAAACTGCAACTTCGAAGGGTGTAGGTGCATTTGCTGGTGACATAAATTCGACCTCAATTGGCGCTGGCAACTTTGCAGAGGATGGTGCTTCAAACTCAAGTGGCATGTACATATTTACCTCGGCGTCCCCAGTGGGTTGAATCTTGACTACAATCGGATTAAGGGTGACTATTGGCTTCTTTGGATCGTCACCTTCTGTGATCAAACCAATCGATCACTATGGGTCCCTATCATCCTCTATTTCAATTATGTGAACGCCTCCACCCTTGTGATCTAGCAGAGGGTTATTGCGGACATTTGGAGTAGGCTCATTTGCCACATGATCTTGTTATCAATTAACATCTGGATCTTATCTTTCAGAGCGCAGCATTCATCAATGGTGCGTCCTTTCATGTCGGAATGGTATGCAAAGGACTTATTTGGATTAACCCACTGAGAAGGGTTCTCAGGAGCAGCAGGGATAGGGGTGACGTAACCAGTAGTTTTGAGTCTTTCATATAATTGGTCGATAGGTTCAGCAATAGTCGTATACTGTTTTGGAGGCCTTCGGTCAAAGTTTGGTCGAGGTCTAGGGAAGTTTTGGCGTGCAGGGGGGGATTGATAGTGGGTTGGTTGAGTATTGTAGGCTTGGTAAACATGTACGGGTTGGGAATGTTTGGGTGAAGGAGGTTGATATGTGGGAGGTGGTTGATAAGTGGGTGGTGGAGCTTGGTAAGAGGGTGAGGGTGCTTGGTAGTTTGGAGTAGGCTGATATGTGAGTGGAGGCGTTGGGTAGGTTTGGTATTTGATGGGAGATTTAGTTCTCTGTGCAACCATTACGGCTCCTACGTCCCTTTTCTTGGACACACCTCCCGAGTGTAAGGCCTTATTTGTAGCTTGTAAGGCCTCGAAGTTCGTAACCAACCGCTTTTGATGCCCTCTTCGATCCTTTCTCCCAGCTTGATAATGTCGGAAAATTTGTGGCCCTCGATCATCATCAGCCTCTCATAATACTGTGGGTCCTGGGCCCGAACGAAGAATTTGTTCATTTGCGCTTCTCCTAAGGCAGGCCTAACCTTAGCAGCTTCTGACCTCCATCGAGTAGTATACACGCGGAATGTTTCTGTGGGCTTCTTCTTCAGATTTTAAATATAGGACACATATGGTGCATTCTCTGTGTTGAACCTGAATCTGTCCATAAAATCGGACGCCATGCTCACCAAGTTTGACCACTTCTTCAGATCTTGGCTAATTACTAAGACAAAGCATCTCCCTTCAAGTTCCTCATGAAAAGTTTCATGCGGATTTTCTCGTCTTTTCCTACTCCAACAAATTTGTCACAGTACGTTCTCAAATGGACCCTTGGATCCGCCGTACCATCGAACATCTCGAACTTAGGAGGTTTGTATTCCTCGCGCAGTTCGACATCGGGCTGTATGCAAAGATCTTCGTAGTTCAGCCCTTCAATTCCCTTACTTCCCTTAATGCCTTGAATTCTACTAGTCAATTTCCTCGGTTCTTCAGCCAGGTTCTTGATAAGCAAATCTTTTTTATCAGACTCGGGTGTGTTTAAGATGGGTGGGGTGGAGTGCGGCACCGTCTCCACGTAGATGTCGGTATTATGGTGGGTGTGGCAGTGATCATTTGTGGAGTTTTGTGGTTCTGAGATGAGCAGCGGGGTATCGTTGGAAGTATGGCAGGTGTTGATGTGGTGGTGAGGAGCGGTGTGGTTCTGTTGCTTTGGGAGACTCTGTGGAGGTGTGGGATTCTGAGCATTTGGGAAATTGATATATGGAGTAGTGAGGGAAAATGACTGATTCGCCAAATTTCGGACTTGATCAAGTTCTTCCTGAAATTTCAGCAGCTTTTGCTCCAGTTGGGAGGCATTCTCCTTGGGGACCAAAGTACCATGACCGTGACTGACCTCTACCCGTTCAGTTGAGTTTTCTTTTCTGGCATTGTTCAAATCTTTCATCTTCCCTTTGTTCTTGTTTTTGACGGGGCTGAGAGGAGGAGTGGGTGGAGGGCCCTTGGATCTTGTGGAATAGGATGATGTTGCCAGAGTGCTCGAACTAACCTTTGGGGAGGGGACTAATCAAAAACAAAAAAAAAAACAAAAAGGTAACCAAGTTAGTGAGGTTTATGAAAAATCAATGCAATATTTAAACAAATAATGCAGGAACGTAAATCGCGTCCTAATTCGGGTAGGCCTAGCGACAGATTGATTTGGAGAACTTGGAATGCTAAATGCCTCATTTTATTGATAGAAAATAAGACGAATCCCAAATCGACACTAAATAACAGGAAAAATAAAGTCACTAATGGCCATTGGACTTATTTCATTTTAAATAGCGAAAAGATAAAGTCCTATCTACTTGGTCCCTGAAGGACCCTCCCCAGACTCGGCATCCCTGGCTTCGTCAAATAACTTCCCTAGCTCGCGAAGTCCCAGCAATAGGTAGGCTCTAGCTAGACGTCCGCCTTCGTTTCCCTCGGCATTTTGACAGTCTTCGACCCTTTTGAGAAACCTTCTTTCCAGTTCCACTATGCCTCGCTCCAGGTATCCCAATCGCTTGTTGGCATTGATGGCCATGTCCTTCCATTCCTCAATTAACTTTTGATTGGCTTCTTGTATCTCACGGTGCTCACTTTCGCACTCCCGGATTCTTTTGCGTACCTGATTGTATTCGACCTGTGCCTCGGCCTTTTCATCTATGATCATGTGACCCCGAACAAACCCAAGTTGACTCAGACCATTGTGATTATCCTCCAACCAACCGGTATAGTAGGGAGTACAACCGGCGTGCTATCTATCTGGCTCGATGGTATCTTTCCCCATGACGATCTTGTAGTGCCACATATGCTGAGCTTGGCACTTGGAAGGGCTATCATCATCCTGGAAATCAGCTCGGAAGTGACTCATCTTGTCGACCCTGGGTACAACCTGCTTCCTACCAGCTTGCCTCATAACTCGAAGAGCGACGTAAGGGTAAGTTCCTCTCAGACCGATCAATATCAGAAAAGGTGCGTCTCGGGATCGGGCGATGAATTCTTCGGTTGGTAACCATTCGAACATCCATTGTACTTGTTCCTCGGTCAGACTATCGAACAACTCGAACCATCCTTTGGCTGAGCAAACATATCAGGGATATAATTCATTCTCTTTGGGTGATGGAAAGCGATATGATTGTCCCAATCCCTTCGTTGAATGCCTTGTCGGTATTCACCCTTTTGTAGATGCTCCACGAGCCACAGCTGAAGTGGCAAATTGCAACCTTCGAAGTGACTAGCTCCCCGTTGACACTTTTCTAGGACTCGGTATATTTCTGCGACGATCATGGGCATGATGCTGAATGGTTGCCCTCAAATTCCTTCCATTAAGGTTTTAGTGACAATGGCTAGTCGGGTGTGGATTCTCGCTTTCTTCATTGGAAACACAATCAACCCTAAAAATAGAACACGAATACAAAGACCCTTCGGTGGATATGTCCCAATGAGGTAATGGCAAACTCATCAGGATAGGTACAGTAGGATTTGCTATGACCGTACCTCTCATACAAATAATCAAAGGGGATATAGGATTCTTTGAGGCATGTCAGTTCTGGTTTCTTCTTCAGACCTATCATTTTGAGGAAACCTTTGCCCTTGCGGTTTTCAGGCATCAATAAACCTGGAGTCTCCCATACCAAGCCGGCTAATCCTCATATTTCTTTTAGCAGGGTGCCATCTCAATCTCCCCGAAGCGGAAGACGGACCTTTCACAATCCCAAAAGAGAGTAGCAGCTTCGATGATCTTGTTGTTGGGTTGGATTTCCAAGAGGGAGGGTAGATTTCCTAGATATTTTTGGACAAGAGTCTGGTCACTGGAATGAAAATCTTTCCACCAGCTTAGCAGTCTCAGGTGGATATTGGTAACCATGCCGAATCTGAGGATTTCGTGCCTCATTATCTGCAAGAAAGAAAGGTTAGACCTTACCCCTACCGAACTCGACTATTTAACATCAATAATTGGCATAAAAGCATTTAGTTCTCCAAATAAATGCACAGAACGTGATAGTGTCCATTTGGGTTTTAGGGAAACCCAATGGACTTTGGACAAGTATATCTTAAAGAGTCATTATGCGGACAACATAACTGACTTGGCTAGGTTTGACCATGAGGCATGCACAGTTAAACAGAGTGAGGTTTCTATGAGGTTTTAGACTGGTACCCTTGAGCGAACAACTCAAGGGGGAAAGGCACGGAACCGTCGACTACACCATTGATCGACTGGTTTTATCGCAAATACGCCTTTTCCATATTTAGGGGTGATAATATTGGAAGAGCGCAACCACTCATCATAAGCGTTGCTATTGGATTTGTTTGGCACGAGTGGAATATGATGTCGAGCATGATTATGCAACAATTAAAGGCATGTTGTCACGTATTCGCATGTTTAAGAAAGCAGTAAATACAACAGTTTTCATAATTTAAAGCAGTAGTAAAGGGAAGCAGAAAAGGAAAGAAAAAAAATACAAGTCAGTTTTGTAGTTGAAAAGGAAATTGATTGCTTAAAGAAAATAAACAAATAATTGCGCATAAAGAAGCATAAGTTCACAATAATAACCTGAAATGGTAAAAGCCTGAAAGAATACCCAGCAGAGTCGCCATGCTGTCGCGCCTCCTTTTTCTCGCGAAATCTGGTTTATGACATTTAGGAGGACAACTCATTCCTTTTAGGAATTGGGTTTGACTTAAAGAGTCGCCACCTAAATTAACACCAAGGAGATGTCATTTGAGTAACCAGAGATTGGGTAAGGGCTTGAAATTATTCTAAGGGGAAGGTGTTAGGCACCCCTCAAAATCTAGTAGTGTGGTTCCCGGCCAGACTATTATTGTGAATTTAGGTGCAAATAACATGTAAGCAAATAAAACTTCAAATAAGAGAGGATTTTCACATAATGGTTTACAAATAAATAAAGTTGGAAAGAGCTAAAAGAAAGCTGATTTTTCTTGGAAGAAAGGGTTTTGAAATTTTTGAAGAGAAACAAGAAATAAAGGGAAAGGGGATCCTAGGTTTATTAATAATATGGATCACCCCACACAATGCCCGATAATCATTCCTCAATGAAGGGCTACACGTGACGTTATCGCGTGGTCATCATATCCATATCTACCCTTCCCACCCCGTTAAGGTATTAAAGCGCGGAATGGTCTCGTTTACTTATTGCATGCTATTACCCATCCCAATCCTATCAGTCCCGGAGGCATTTAGGACCACTTATCCTAAAGGGAAGGGATGTTAGGTTTATTTGTGGTTTCAAAGGGGCAAAATTCTAAGGCGACATACAAAACATGTAAAACAAGTTGGGGGAAAGCGCATAACAAGCAAAGGCTCAGATATACCCCCTTTAAACAAAGAAGCAGGTAATTAGCATGACCTACACATACTGTTTAGGGTCTTATGTGAATACTAAACGTGAAAGAACTTAAAGGTTGAGGCAGACTGATTTATTACATAATTTCAGATAAGAGGCCCAAATCAGGTCTGCCTGCTATTGTAGTTATTAAAAGAAACAGATTTAATTTATAACTTTACCCTAAGGCTTGCCTAAGTGTTGGACAAGGATCCTATAGGCATGGCATCTACTGAAATAACAAGGTCTAAAATAAACTGAATACATCCTGGTTAAAAGGCTAGTCAGATTATTAAAAGAAAGGCAAGTTTTAACGAAGGTTATAAATTCTGCAACTGGTAATACCCATTATTACTGATTTTAGTTCTATTCTTGAATGAAGCGATTGAGATTCGATTAGGAGTTCCCATAGGCATTGTTTCTAGGCGTTGTTGATTTTAAGCCTTTGCAGACTTGGTATAAAATGCAGAAGACTCGTTTTTAGGCCTATGAACATGATATGTAGATGCAGAATTAGATGAAGACCTATGAGCATGATATCTAGGTGCAGAAATTTGTTTAAGACCTATGAACATGATATCAGAAATTTGTTTAAGACCTATGAACATGATATCTAGGTGCGATTAAACGTGCATATTTAGATAATCCTGTAAGCATGATTTCTATATGAATGTAGTAGTCCTATGATCATGATTTCTATGTGAATGGTGGATATACAGAATTCAGAAGGACCTATAGGCATGATTTCTGTATGCATATGCAGAATTCAAAATTCCTATAAACATGGTATCTACCCTTTTTGCATACATAGTTACCCGTCCCTTTTCACTAACCATCCCCAAGAGTTTATTACAAATTATTACAGCCTGGAATAAGGTAAAATACATCAAAAAAAATATAAATAAAAGTACAACCAAGGAGAGCCTGATTCAGACTTCATGTCTGAAATATGAGGTAAATCAACTCCAAGAGATCATGATCCAAAGCCTTTCTCCCATTTAAGTGTGTCAAAGTTCCCTAAGAGCCTCAAAGGGACTCCGGGAAATGCTCACACCCAAATGTATTATCAGATTGGGGATGAGTGCAGTGTAGAAGGGCCAGCCCTCAAGTGTCCAAGTTCAGAGGGAACTCAAAGGGTCCCAAGGAATTGCTCAGTGATGTGCAACGCCTTGTTGTGACTCATCCCCTTTGGTGGCAGCTCATCTTCATGAAAAGTGATCTTGTGACTTTCGGATACCTGGCCTACCATATTAGACATCTCCCAGCCGGTGATGTTGCTCGGTACATACGCCTCACTTAGCACCCATAACAGGGCATTCTTGTGCACATCGGAGTTCTGTAGCAAAGCAAGGATAGAAATTTGCGCCGGTGTTTTGTTCATCTGATCAATGACCGAGTATTCCTTGGCTTGTATCTTTCTCCAGAGATCGTCGGGCCCGGTTTCAGTGATGGTAGGTCGACTACAGGCCTGCTTGCTTGACTCAGCCAAATATTTCGAGGTATAAACCTTACCGATTCTCGTCATACCCTGTGCCGCAACAGCTTCCCCGAACTTGACCTTCCCTTTTCTTCTTGCCTCGGTTGTGTATTCCCAAGGTATGGAATTTGTATGGAATGGTGTTACGACCGACATTGCTACTGGAATTGGCGTGGCTATCTTTACCCCGAACGGAGCATGCACCTTAGGCGGTAAAACTGCAACTTCGAAGGGTGTAGATGCATTTGCTGGTGACATAAATTCGACCTCAATTGGCGCTGGCATATTTGCAGAGGATGGTGCTTCAAACTCAAGTGGCATGGAGATATTTACCTCAGCGTCCCCAGTGGGTTGAATCTTGACTACAATCGGATTAAGGGTGACTATTGGCTTCTTTGGATCGTCACCTTCTGTGATCAAACCAATCGATCACTAGGGGTCCCTATCATCCTCTATTTCAATTATGTGAACGCCTCCACCCTTGTCATCTGGCAGAGGGTTATTGCGGACATTCGGAGCAAGCTCATTTGCCACAATGATCTTGTTATCAATTAACATCTGGATCTTATCTTTCAGAGCGCATCATTCATCAATGGTGTGTCCTTTCATGTCGGAATGGTATGCACAGGACTTATTTGGATTAACCCACCGAGAAGGGTTCTCAGGAGCAGGAGGGATAGGGGTGGCGTAACCAGTAGTTTTGAGTCTTTCATATAATTGGTCGATAGGTACAGCAATAGCCGTATACTGTTTTGGGGCCTTCAGTCAAAGTTTGGTCGAGGTCTAGGGAAGTTTTTGCGTGCAGGGGGGATTGATAGTGGGCTGGTTGAGTATTGTAGGCTTGGTAAACATGTACAGGTTGGGAATGTTTGGGTGAAGGAGGCTGATATGTGGGAGGTGGTTGATAAGCGGGTGGTGGAGTTTGGTAAGAGGGTGAGGGTGCTTGGTAGTTTGGGGTAGGCTGATATGTGAGTGGAGGCGTTGGGTAGGTTTGGTATTTGATGGGAGATTTGGTTCTCTGTGCAACCATTACGTCACCTACGTCCCTTTTCTTGGACACACCTCCTGAGTGTAAGGCCTTATTTGTAGCTTGGAGGGCCTCAAAGTTCGTAACCAACCGCTTTTGATGCCCTCTTCGATCCTTTCTCCCAGCTTGATAATGTCGGAAAATTTGTGGCCCTCGATCATCATCAGCCTCTCATAATACTGTGGGTCCTGGGCCCGAACGAAGAATTTGTTCATTTGCTCTTCTCCCAAGGCAGGCCTAACCTTTGCAGCTTCTGACCTCCATCGAGTAGCATACACGCGGAATGTTTCTATGGGCTTCTTCTTCTTCAGATTATGAATATAAAACACATATTGTGCATTCTCTCTGTTGAACCTGAATCTGTCCATAAAATCGGACGCCATGCTCACCATGTTTGACCACTTCTTCAGATCTCGGCTAATGTACCAAGACAAAGCATCTCCCTTCAAGCTCCTAATGAAAAGTTTCATGCGGATTTTCTCGTCTTTTCCTACTCCAACCAATTTGTCACAGCACGTTCTCAAATGGACCCTTGGATCCGCCGTACCATCGAACATCTCGAACTTAGGAGGTTTGTATCCCTCGCGCAGTTCGACATCAGGCTGTATGCAAAGATCTTCGTAGTTCAGCCCTTCAATTCCCTTACTTCCCTCAACGCCTTGAATTCTACTAGTCAATTTCCACGGTTCTTCAGCCAGGTTCTTGACAAGCAAATCTTTTTTATCAGACTCGGGTGTGTTTAAGATGGGTGGGGTGGAGTGCGGCACCGTCTCCACGTAGATGTGGGTATTATGGTGGGTGTGGCATTGATCATTTTTGGAGTTTTATGGTTCTGGGATGAGCAGCGGGGTATTGTTGGAAGCAGGTGTTGCAGTGGTGGTAAGGAGCGGTGTGGTTCTGTTGCTTTGGGAGACTCTGTGGAGGTGTGGGATTCTGAGCATTTGGGAAATTAATATATGGAGTAGTGAGGGAAAATGATAGATTCGCCAAATTCCGGACTTGACCAAGTTCTTCCTGAAATTTCAGCAGCTTTTGCTCCAGTTGGGAGGCATTCTCCTTGGGGACCAAAGTACCATGACCGTGACTGACCTCTACCCGTTCAGTTGAGTTTTCTTTTCTGGCATTTTTCAAATCTTCCATCTTCCCTTTGTTCTTATTTTTGACGGGGCTGAGAGGAGGAGTGGGTGGAGGGCCATTGGATCTTGTGGAATAGGATGATGTTGCCAGAGTGCTCGAACTAACCTTTGGGGAGGGGAATAATCAAAAACAAAAATAAAACAAAAAGGTAACCAAGTTAGTGAGGTTCATGAAAAATCGATGCAATATTTAAACAAATAATGCGGGAACGTAAATCGCGTCCTAATTTGGGTAGGCCTAGCGACAGATTGATTTGGAGAACTTGGAATGCTAAATGCCTCATTTTATTGATAGAAAATAAGACGAATCCCAAATCGACACTAAATAACATGAAAAATAAAGTCACTAATGGCCATTGGCCTTATTACATTTTAAATAGCGAAAAAATAAAGTCCTATCTACTTGGTCCCTGAAGGACCCTCCCCAGATTCGGCATCCCTGGCTTCGTGAAATAACTTCCCCAGCTTGCGAAGTCCCAGCAATAGGTAGGCTCTGGCTAGACGTCCGCCTTCGTTTCCCTCGGCATTTTGACAGTCTTCGACCCTTTTGAGAAACCTTCTTTCCAGTTCCACTATGCCTCGCTCCAGGTATCCCAGTCTCTTGTTGGCATTGATGGCCATGTCCTTCCATTCCTCAATTAACTTTTGATTGGCTTCTTGTATCTCACGGTGCTCACTTTCGCACTCCTGGATTCTTTTGCGTAGCTGATTGTATTCGACCTGTGCCTCGGCCTTTTCATCTATGATCATGTGACCCCGAACAAACCCAAGTTGACTCAGACCATTGTGATTATCCTCCAACCAACTGGTATAGTAGGGAGTACAACCGGCGTGGTATCTATCTGTCTCGATGGTATCTTTCCCCATGACGATCTTGTAGTGACACATATGCTGAGCTTGGCACTTGTAAGGGCTATCATCATCCTGGAAATTAGCTCGGAAGTAACTCATCTTGTCGACCCTGGGTACAACCTGCTTCCTACCAGCTTGCCTCATAACTCGAAGAGGGACGTAAGGGTAAGTTCCTCTCAGACCGATCAATATCAGAAAAGGTGCGTCTCGGGATCGGGCGATGAATTCTTCGGTTGGAAACCATTCGAACACATCCATTGTACTTGTTCCTCGGTCAGACTATCGAACAGCTCGAACCATCCTTTGGCTGAGCAAACATATCAGGGATATAATTCATTCTCTTTGGGTGATGGAAAGCGATATGATCGTCCCAATCCCTTCGTTGAATGCCTTGTCGGTATTCACCCTTTTGTAGATGCTCNAATTGATTTAAAAATCTTTGAAAAATTAAGGAAAAATAATGAAACCTTGGGATATGCTTATATATGCATATACAGACCGTTTTGAAGGTATTTTGCATATTTAAAAATACAGGGGAAAATTGGTATCAACAGGTAGTATTTTCTTTAGGTTAATGTTGTTCTCGGATGTCACCGTAAGGCTATAAGGTGCAATCTATTCTAAGTTTAATTATGGAAGCTTAGGAAGTTAAACTTGTGTTGCATTTAGAAAGACACATGTATTTATTGTACATTACCAAGCCCATGTGTGGCCAAGTACGAAATAACATAATATGAGATGCTACCGAGCCCATGTGTGGCCGGGTACGAAGCGACGTGATATCAGATATTACCGATCCCATGTGTCATCTGCTACGAAATGGTATAACATATGAAATTACCGAGCCCATATGTGATCGGGTACATAATAATATAACATAAGAATTATCGATTCCATGTGTGGCCGGGTATGAGATAACAGGTTATATAGTGTTACTGAGACCTTCTGAGACCGAGTACGATAATATGCCCCAAAGACTGATTGAAAAACATTAATTAATTTAGAGCATATAACACCATAAGATATTGACTTATATGAGACCTACTTCTGTTTATGATTCATGCTCGCTGTAAGAAAAAGTATGCCCCCTGTGGTGTTTCTTCGGCGGTCCGGTTGATATTGGGTGTTCATAATTTTTACGTTATGTCTATGGTTTATATATTTTGTTATGGGCTTTACATACTTAGCACATCTTCTATAATGATGCTTTTCCTTTTGGGCGATGTGTTCATGCCCACAGGTGCTGATAGATCCGGTGAAGTTCCTCCCTAGTAGAGTGCATGTTTCAATGATCGGTTGTTGCACTCTACTCCTTCAGAGTAGTTGTACAGATGTTAATAGGTACTTTTACTTCCAGTTTTTGGGTATGGTGGGGCGCTGTCCCGACCAAGTCATATAATATTGCACTCTTACAGGCTTGTAGACTAAAGTCCGGTGTGTATGTACATATGGGTTATGGCCCTTTCTACAGCTGTTATAGGTTCTCCTATGTATAAATTAAAATGTTTAAAGTTTCTACTGTGACCAGTTATGTGGCTCACCTTAAGGTATTAACAATCATACTGGGAGGCCCGTTAGCCCAAATTTCATGATAAAAGAGGTAAGTATGGACGTCGGTTCGCACGAGCCTTTGACATTGTGTGCCGGTCGCACCTCTTTAGGTTGGGGTGTGATAGAAGAAGGATATGAAGAAGGAGGACGAGGAGGCCTAAATTTCTTTGTACTTTAGATACTAGTTAACCTTTTTTTTAAAAGTGAGTAGAAATCAAATGGGGGCGACAAAATAGTGTATATGGTGGAATTTTTATTAAACTTGAAAACAAAGTGTAAAGATAGTTTAACATTGCTCTTGAAATATTTTGCGGTTTGCATCCGGCAATATACTGAATTTGGGAGTGCAAATCTATACTATATTAAAAGTACGACGCCCTTTAGCAAAATATCGTGCATTTTTTTATCTTTTAAAAATAGGTCTCATATTGAACAAAATGTAATTCAATTATTCTTCCAATATATAAAATTTTATAATTTACTGAAAATTATTTATTAAATCTTTCCTTATCTCAAATACGTAGGAATTCTAATGTTAGGATTTTATGTCAAATAAAACTTCCTAATAGTAAGCCATAGAGATCAAACACATGACTTATTTTAATAATTTATATGAGATGAAATATATTGGTAAATTGTAGGATACGTGATTATTTACAGGATCTCAGATTATTATCCAATACTAGCATTTTAAAGATAAAATACCCCTAATTTATTATCCAAATAATTCAAGTAATGAATCGATTGATCAATATGATAATTAGTCGTGACACATGTATTCAAGTAATTATTTGTTTAATATTATCCATTTAAAAGTTACTTCATTCACCAGCTTATGTTATTTATCCTTGATTGTGAGTGCAATTTTATTTTTAATGTTCTTCTTCAAAGGTATTTTTTATATATAACTTGAGAAATTAACTAATTAGCAAAAGAATGCAATTCAGGTTTTTTAATAACTTAGAGAAATTAACTAATTCACTTACATATTTATTTTATAACATAAACATAATATAATACTTATGGGATCTGATGCAATTGCAGAATTGAGCTTTGAGAAGAAGCTGAGCTGCCAGAGTTAGTTAGTACTGGTAGAAGTTAGTTACAGTTTGTTATAAGAATTTAGTAGAAGTGAGTGGTAGTTAGCATTATAGATTCCTTCATTCATCTGAAGTATAAGTATCACAACAATTGTATTATACATATTCATTCAGATATAATAACATCTCTCTTCTCTCTATACTCTCTCCCTTGAGTTAGCTAAATATATCGGATCAACCCCTTGATTTAGCCTCATCTTCCTCGAGCTGCAACTCCTGGATTAGTTCTTTTCATCTTAATTCTTCCTTGTTGCATCAATTGGTATCAGAGCTGCTTGATTCTTGGCATCGACATGGATCGGGATAAAAATCAAGACAAACCTATAGACGGAATGGATGGTAAAATTTCAGAAATTCAAGAACAGTTGCAGAAATTAAAGGAGGTTATGACTAGCTTGACTAATCGAAATACACAAACTGATAAGGAGTTGTTTGAGATTAAGGAGGCCATTGGGTTCATTAAACAGAAGGTCAAGGAAACATAGCAATTAGGAATTGAATCACCATTTGACGGTGACTGTTCCACGGGCCAGAGTCGTCTGAATCGACCTCGAGACTTTCAAGCAGGCTCTACTCTAACTGGTAATTTCTTTAACCGATTTTCCAGATTAGATTTTCCTCGATTTTCTGGGTATAATTTGAGGTCTTGGTTGTATAAGGTGGATCAGGTTTTTTCTATGGAAGACATCTCTTTGGATGAGAGAGTGAATGTAGCTTCAATTCATTTTGATGGCGAAGCCATTGCTTGGCATAGATCTTATATGAGGTCACGGGATACAAGTGTTTCCCTACTTGGACTAAATACGTGTTAGCTTTGAATGAAAGATTTGGAGAAGATTTTGAAAACCCTATGGAGGCAATTAATAATTTAAGGAAAATTGGAGGTGTAAAGGAGTATCAAGCTAAGTTTGATAGACTTTTCACTGAGGTCAATATATCAAATCAGAATGCTATTAGTTATTTCTTGGGGGGTTTGAAACCAGAGTTGAATAAATCTGTTAAGATTCAGTCGCCAAGGATCTTGATGCAAGCCTACAGGATTGCTAGATTACTGGAGGGTGTTTTCGAAGCACAAGCTCAATCTTGGGGAGTTAAGCCTTCTTTCAAACACAGAACTCTAATTACCTACCCCTTCCTACTCTAAACATCATAATCACCAAAAACCTCCCATATAAAATCCTACATTTAAGAAACCTTTTGAACTAAGTTATGGTAAACCTAACAGATTGCCTGGTAGAAGGCAAATAGCTGCAGAAATGGATGAAAAAGGGCCAAAGGGTTGTGTTTCTTTTGTGATGAAAAATATGAACCAGGGCATATTTGCAAGGCAAGAAAACAGATATTCATGGTAGATGTGAATGATCAATGTGAAGTTACTGGTGAAGATGAATTGGAGCAAGGTTTAGAGATCAATATAGAATTGGATGAACTAATGACAATCTCTTTGCAGGCATTTACTGGAGTAACAGGTTATCAGACCATAAGGGTCACTTTTTATCATAAAAAGAGACCTTTACAAGTGTTGATTGATATAGGAAGCACCCATAATTTTATTGATGAAGAGCTGGCCGGGAAATTAGGGTGCAAGCCTAGTCCCATAGCTAAGCAATCCATAAGTGTAGCTGATGGAAAACGAGTGCAAACTGCATCAGTATGCAGGAACTTGCAATGGCTGCTACAAAGCACTACATTCTCTTCAGACTTTTTACTCCTGCCCTTGGGTAATGTTGATATAGTCTTGGGAGTAAAATGGCTGAGTACTCTTGGCAGAATCTTATTTGATTTCAAAAATAGAGCAATTGAATTTGTCTATCAAGGAAACAAACATGTGCTGAGAGGGGCTAGTAGCAAGTTGAAATCAACTAAAACCATCACTTTGAATAAAAAGCCTGTGGAAGATGCTTAGTTTTTAATGATTTCCTTAATCACAAATGCGGCAGAGGGTATTCATTATAATAGCATACAAGCTTCTCAAGGTAATGAGATATCTCCTGTTTTGTCAACCTTATTGGAGAAATATGCTAGCATTTTTTAAATTCCTACTGTATTGCCTCCCCATAGAGGTTCCTTCGATCACAGAATTCCTCTCATAGATAAAGCAATACCTGTTAGTAAGTGGCCTTATAGATATCCTAGAATAAAGAAGGATGTCATCGAGAAGTTTGTGCAGGAAATATTGGATCAGGGAGTGATACAACATAGTACCGGTCCTTATGCTTCTCATGTTGTTTTAGTGGGAAAAAAAGATGGTAGCTGGAGGCTTTGTGTTGATTACAGAGATCTAAATCAGCTGACTGTTAAGGATAAATTCCCTATACCAATTATTGAAGATTTATTAGATGAATTGGGGGGTGCTGTGGTTTTTTCTAAAATTGATCTTAGAGCTGGTTATCACCAATTAAGGATGGCTGTTGATGATGTTCATAAGACTGCTTTCAAAACTTATGAAGGATACTATGAATTCTTAGTTATGTCATTTGGCTTTACTAATGCTCCATCATCCTTCCAAAGTCTTATGAATCTGTCTTTAAAGCCCTTCTAAGGAAGTCAGTCTTGGTATTCTTCGATAACATATTAATTTATAGTAAAAATATATTTGATTATATTATGCATCTAAAGGCTGTGTTTGAGTTAGTGGTGCGACATCAGTTGTATGCTAAGCCATCCAAATGTGCTTTTGGGGTACATGAAGTGGAATACTTAAGGCATTTTATTAGTGCAAAAGAAGTGGCTACAGACCCTATAAAGATTTCAGCTGTTAAACAATGGCCTGTCCCCACTACTGTGAAACAGCTAAAAGGATTTTTAAGATTAGCAGGTTATTCCAAGAGATTCATCCAAGTTTTTGGTGCAATTTGTAAACCTCTAAACCAACTTCTCAGAAAAGACAACTTCAATTGGACAGATGAAGCTATAACAGCCTTTGAAAAACTGAAGAATGCCCTGGCGACTGCACCTGTTCTAGCCATGCTAGATTATACAAAGCCTTTCATTATTGAGACTGATGCAAGTGGAATAGGCATTGGTGTTGTCTTGATGCAGCAGGGGCATCCAATTGCCTATATTAGTAAGTCATTGGCTCCTAAACATCAATCTATGTGTGTTTATGATGGGAGCTATTAGCTCTCATCTTTGCTGTCACGAAGTGGTCACACTATCTTCTAGGAAGGCACTTTATTGTCAAAACTTACCAGAAGGCCTTGAAATACCTGCTGGAGCAAAACATACATACAGAGTTCCAAGTAGCTGGAATCTCTAAGCTCATGGCTTTTGACTTTTCTATTGAGTATAAGAAGGGAAATGAGAATAAGGCCGATGATGCTTTATCTAGAAATGAGGTAGCTAAACTTCTAGCTATTTCATTGTTGTCCCCTAATGATCCCTTATATGCTCAAATTAAAGAAACTTGGTCTTCAGATGCTGCATTACAGGAGCTAATTACAAAATTAGAAGTTCAACCTTTCAGATCTTATACATGGATTAATTTTTAGTTGAGGTGGAAAGGTAGATTGGTTGTAGGTGCAGACCATCAACTCAGGCAATCTATTATTAGGTTGTGGCACTCTACTCCCCAGGGAGGTCATTCAGGCATGGATGCAACAATCAAGAGGTTGAAGTCTCTATTTTCTGGAAAACTCTTTTCCAAGATACTAGAGAATTCATTAACAAATGTGACATTTGTCAAAGGCATAAGTATGATGTATCGGCTTATCCTGGACTGCTGCAACCTCTTCCAATCCCTGAAGGTGTTTGGGCTGATATTTCCCTTGATTTTATAGAAGGTCTTCCTAAGTCTAATGGCAAAGAGGTGATTCTTGTTGTCGTAGACAGGTTGAGCAAGTATGGCCATTTTATGAGTTTGCAGCATCTTTATACTGCTTAGTCAGTGGCCCAATGTTTCCTAGATAATGTTTACAAGCTTCGTGGCATGCCTGTTACAATGACAAGTGATAGGGACCCTGGCTTCCTCAGTTCATTTTGGCAAGAACTTTTTGCTCTATAGGGTGTCCAATTACAAAGATCCACTGCTTATCACCCTCACACTGGCAGTCAAACAGAGGTGTTGAATAGAACCTTGGAGACTTATCTTAGGTGTTTTTGCTCTGACATCTCTCGCGATTGGTCAGCTCATTTACCACTAGCTGAATGGTGGTATAACATTATATATCATAATGCAATCAAATGCACTCCCTATGAAGTTTTCTATGGTGATAAACCTCCAATACATCTTTCCTATTTGGTTGGAGAAGTTGTTACTGATATGGTTGATCTATCATTAGCTGCTAGAGAAGTTGTGATACAGCTGCTGAAATTCCATCTAGCCAGAGCTCAGCAGAGGATAAAGGACATGGCTAACAAGCATAGGTCTGATAAGAGCTTTATGGTAGGAGATTGGGTTTATCTTAACTTATAATCCTATAGAAAAATCTCAGTTGCTTCCAAGCCATTCAATAAGCTGGTAGCAAAGTATTTTGGTCATTATCCTATTACTGCCAAGGTTGGAGTTGTTGCTTATCGGTTACTATTACTTGTAGATGTTTTGATTCACCCAACATTCCATCTGTCTCAACTTAAGAAGTTCCATGAAGTTCCTACTACCATGTCTCATCCACCTGTGATACATTTATCCAGTCCTTACTGTCCTGAGCCTGAAGGCATCTTGAGCAGGAGGTTGGTCAACAAAGGAAACAAGGTTGTATGTCAAGTCTTGGTTAAATGGTCAGGGGTTGATGTTGCTCAAGCTACTTGGGAGTACCTCACTGACTTACAACATAGATTTCCTTCCTTTGCCCTTGAGGGCAAGGGTGTTCTTGATTAGGGGGTATTGATGCAATTGCAGAATTGAGCTTTGAGAAGAAGCTGAGCTGGCAGAGTTAGTTAGTACTGGTAGAAGTTAGTTACTGTTTGTTATAAGAATTTAGCGGAAGTGAGTGATAGTTAGCAGTATAGATTCCTTCATTCATCTGAAGTATAAGTATCACGACAATTGTATTGTACATATTCATTCAGATATAATAACATCTCTCTTCTCTCTATACTCTCTCCCTCGAGTTAGCTAAATATATCAGATCAGTCCCTTGATTTAGCCTCATCTTCCTTGAGCTGCAACTCCTGGATTAGTTCTTTTCGTCTTAATTCTTCCTTGTTGCATCACGATCTTTTGCAAAAAAATTACTTGTACTTGTTAAAACGAGACACACGCACATCACACATAATCTAAGACTAGTTCTTTTAAGAGAAATTTTCATAAAGCACTATCTTTTAGTAGTAATTAGCCATCTATAGATACCATTTGCTATATTATGAAATATAGATACCTTTTCTGTGGTTATAAGATGTATTTAAGCTATTGTATTCATGAATACAGTAGCAAAAATAGGTGTGAATCAGGGAAGTCCAGCTAATCAATTGTTGTATTCGAGTGTATTCGACTGTATTCATGGAGTGAAACATGGGATTACAGCTGGACAAATTATTATATTCGACTGTATTCACGGCGTGAAATAGGGGATTACAGTGTTTTTAAACGGAAAGTGAATCCACTAGCATAGTAGACTCCTAATATAACTCAATAAACTCAATTATAACACACAAATTTTGTATTTTTCAGTTATAAAAAAGATTCTCAACCGCAAAATACAATGAAATAGATAGAATACAGAGGGATACATTGAAATACAATGAGAAAAAAAAGACATTGAATACAATGAAATACATGGAATACAACGAGATACATTGAATTACAATAAAAAAAAGATAGTGAATACAATGAAATACATAGAAATACAGCGAGATACATTGAAATGATCTCAAAAAAAGGTAAAAAAGAATCGCTCAACCCCAAACTTCAGACTCCGACGACCCATTGGATTCCGACGATGATTCCATAAGCAATTTGAATGTATCTCGTTGTATTTGAAGATTCTGTACACTCTGTTTGACTTTGATAAGGACATCACTTGATTACTTGCTACCGTGATTTTTGTGGTAAGCAAATAATGAAATCTATGATTAAGAATTTTGGCGGCTGTGATCATCCAATTAAAACCAAACAATCTTTCAATCGGGTGAACTCTAACGTAGCTGAAACTACCACCACACACGAAGGTCCCAGAAGAATCCAAAACATAGAAAAAGTTGAAACCTATTATTCTTGTCTTGATTCAAGAATCCAACCAAAACCAAAGATGTAACCCACCAAAATTCTCAAAGGCCAATCACACCAAAGGCTTCAAATTTCTAAAACCACCAAATTGCAATAAAATCTTAGGGAACTTGCGGTGAATAGCAGGATAAGCCCCATATGCTGTGACTATCAAAATCAAAGCTTAAAGAAGAGAGATTTTAGGATCATAAACTTTAGACAAAGAGGTTTGTGAACTGGGTTTCTCTCAACTGGATGCGGGAGCCGGAGCAATTTCTGAAGTGGGCTTTGCACAAATCCGGTGGAAGGAGGAGGAGATCGGAAATTTTAATGGGAGGGGGAAGAGAATGGGATGTAACAAAGTAGAGAGAGAAAGAAAATAGTGTAACTGATTAGCGTATTTAGTGGCTTAGGGCTAGGAGATAACCAAAATTAAATATTTTGGTATAAACCTTAAAAGGTATCTATAGAATATAATTTTTTTAAATGGTATTTATTTAAAATAAATATGGTGTTAACCTTTGCTATAGGTTAATAACCGAAGTATTTTATGGTTAAAAGATATATAGGCCGTACAAGGGTATTCCTTTTTGAAGGAAAGTTTTGGCTTGTGGTTCCACATCGTGTTGACGGTGAGCAAGTTGTTCAAGTCATTAGACAACATCAGTTGGTGTAAACGTGTGCACTCATTTATCAACTTGGATTTATTAAAAGAAAGTAATTTGACTTGCAAGAAGATAAATTTTGTTAAAAGTCTGTGACTATTGAGTTACAATAACGTCTAACATGCATTTGATATTTATATCAAATTAAATAATTTAATTATTGTTTACCTCGAAAATACGAGTAACAGTTAAATTTGATTTATGATTTTATGATTTAATCCAATACCAATTAGCAATCAACAAATATAAAGTAGAAATGAAAGATAGAAGTGAATCAAACCAATGTTACTTAGCAGCAGTGACCTCGACACGGTGACCTCGAGGTGGCTTAGGGCAGTAAGAACAATTAAGTAGGAAAATTAAAGTAAGAACAGTTAAGCTAAAGGACAATTCCGATGAACAGTAGGCAAAAAGTAGAGAGTATATTCTTTGCTCAGTAAAAAGGATGGATCTTGCAAATGATTGGGGTCCCCTTTATATAATGGAGGAAACCTAAAAAAGGAATATTTTCATTTACAGTAGGGAATATTCTTGGTACAACAGTCTAACCGCCTAGTACAGAATTGTACAATCCTATTCCGTGATTTGCGCCATGACTTTGAGGACCTGGCAGGAATCTAGCTCGCTCTAGTATGAATCCACAATGGTACTATTTCGGAGTCGGGCATACTCGAACCTGGTGTTCCTCGCACTCCTATCTTCAGGCATTGTGCTTTGTTCTCGAGCTCGACTCTGGTCAACTGGTCTCGAATCTCGACCTCACTTGAACTCGGGTCCGTGACGGACCCTCGAGCCTATAAATCGGAGGCATTCGATTTTAACTGTATATAGATAGTCCCCGCGTTTTACAGAATAAGATGGTAAGAAACAATTTGATCCTCGATTTCCGGAGTCTTTAATGATGACACAGGAACCCGAAGTGACTGAGACGCCCCGTCGGTCCACTTCCCCAAAATATTGAATGCACGCCAGTATTGGTCGGCCACTAGCGCCACTGAACCGTCGTTGCCCTTCTATAAATATGAGGCTATTCCTTTGAGTAAAGAACTTTGCTATTCCTTTATATCTTTCTCTTCCTCCTCTCCTTCTCTCAATCGCCTGTTTCCACCGCCTCTTCAAGCGCCGGAAAATGCCAAGTTCTTGTAAAAAACACCACATTTTGATATAATCTGTACTCTTTAGCTTACAATCATGGCTAAAATGTCCAAAACGGTCTCCAAACAGGATAAGGCACCGTCTTCTTCTACATCCGGCCGGCTAAACCAGTGGTGCCGCTAACTCTTGAGGAGATCACCCCCGGCCCTTGTGTGATCAAGAAGGACTTTAGCATTGAAAATCTCCCCGACGTCCCAGGGTGATGCGAGCATGCCTCTCGATATCTTAGTTTGATATCGAAGAAGCATCTCGAAGATGTGAGGAAGGACTGCGGCTGGGGAGATGAGGTCGTGGTTCAGATCCCGACCCCCGGGGAAAGCATTACTACCCACGTGGAGGGGTTTTTAAGTGTTTACACTTACCCCTTCACACTGGGTCCCCTTGACCCGCTGGTGATTGACTTCTGCAAAACATACGAAGACACCCTCGGCCAGATTCACCCTTCTTTTTGGCGGATCGTGATCATGTTGCACTTCTTTTCCAAAAAGGCCGAAGGGTTAGAATTCACCCTCAGCCACCTGATTCGATTGTTTCGGCCCCAGCTATTTCGAGGGCTTATCAAATTGCAACGTCGAACAACGAAGGCTATCTTTGCCAGTATTGATGAGACCAAAGATCGAGGTTGGATGAGCCGGTTCGTCAGAGTAAGAACTTCGGATGTTATCCTAGGAGGCTAAATGTCGTTCCCAGAGAGGTGGAACTTTAATCGTAAGTGGAGTTGTTTTTCCCGGTATCTACTCATGTTCTACTTTCACATTTCATAATACCTTTACCCTTGTTTTGGCAGCCACTGCCCGGGCGCCCCTCGCAGTGCCGGACCTCGAGGATTGGGTCCAAAAGTTAGCAACCATTTCTTCCTACGATGAGCGCAAGTGGCGTGAATTATCGAAGGGCCGGTGGGAGGCCAAGAACCATGGTAAGTGCCTTTCCCAAGTTTCAAATATTTTTCATGTACTGGCGGCGTCAATTTACTCAAGTTTACTTATGCAGGCCTTGGAGATGCATCTGAGATGACGCTGGCTCCGTCCGGAGAAAAGACCAAGCCTTCGATTCCGAAATCGGAGAAGGACAATAAAAGAAAGAGGGTTTCGAAGCCCGAAGACCCTCAAGATAAGAAAACCACTGCTCGGAGGCAGCGGAAGAGGTTTGCTCAAGCGGGCGCATATTCGGCCCATTGTTCCCCGGATAACGAAGAAAATGATGATGAAGAGTCGGCGCTGGTGCCTCGAGCCAGAAAACCCATCGAGGCCGCCAAGCCCTCCGTCCCAGAGACCTCATCTTGTGGTGAAGGAACTCCAAAAAAATATGCAGGCAAGGCCCCCGTGTTCCTGGAGGTTGAGATCGTTCCTCTGCCTTCATCAAATATGCCGGAAGGGGCAAATGCGAAGACCCCGAAGCTAATGAGAACGCCCCGAGTGACGAGCACGGGTCCATGGCAACAGGTCATTCTCTTTCTTTGCCAACATATTCCGAGGGGGCAATAGAAGAAACTAATACCCTGTGCCCGACCCGAATAAGGTCCTTGAAGAAGATCCCTTTCAGAGTTTCTTTGCTGGGATCGATAATACCGCCGACTTCAATGATGCATCCGCTCTCTTCGAAGAGGCTCGACATCTCCTCTCTCGGGTAAAACACTTACTTTTTATACTTGTCTTTTTCTCTTTCTTTCTTTTCCTTAGACTGATACACTTTTATTTCATGTATAGGCCAGTGTAAAGTTCAGAGCTGAGCTGAGCCAATGTGAGGCCAAGCTAAAGAAAGTTTCGGGCGAGGAAAAGCCCCTGAGGCTCCTCTATAGCAGAAAGGAGAAGGAGCTTAAGGATCTTCCGGACGAGTTGGCCAAAGCCCAAAAAAACAAGGCCGAGCTAGACGAGCAGGTAACTGTGTTATTAACAGAGTACGGCCTTCTTGGCCCTACTTCGGAGGCTAATACTTTGATATCTCAGCTATAGCAAAAGTTGTCTATCATTGGGCAGCTCCGGGGCGAGGTTGATCAAGTTAAAGCCGATTGTCATCAGTGGAAGAAGAACATGGATCAACTTGTTGCCGATAAGGAAGTTGTTATGGCCCAATTGGCCTCTGCTGAAACTCAGCTTCGAGGCATTGAAGCAAAGGGTCTGGCTCAGGCCAAGAAGATCGAGGAGTTATAGGTTGAGCTTGCTAGAGCCCGGGCCAAAGGTGTACAGGCCAAGGCTGAAGTGTACAGGCTAAGGCTGAAGCTGAGAAGACGAAGACTGCGGCTGATAAATCCATTGCCATGTACTTAAGGGATGCCTCAATCGTTCAAGCTGAGTTGAGGGAGGCCTCTGACCGGGGAAAGCGGAGAAATGATTTGGCTAAGTGCCAAGCCCGGAAGGGAGACTCTCGAAGAAATCCATGCCTGGGGGTTCAATCTTGCCGAGGAGATAGGCGAGGCAAAGGCGCAGGAAACCGATGCCAGGTTTCTTGTCTCCTCCGATGATGAGGACGTATCGAGTGGCTCCGGGGATGGGGAAATTGAAGAAGATATTCCCGAGGGAGAGGAGGCTCCCGAAGATAGAGTTGCTGAAGGTGCAGTTTCTGAAGATGACTTTTCCGATGGTGTGACCCCAAAAATATATTAGGTTTTCTTTTTTGTGCAAGGGCCCCTCGTGGGCGTTGTAAATATGTTTTGTAAAACTTCCCTTATGAATATAAAGTATCTTTTGTTCTATCTTTGTCTTGTGTTGAATTTTATTTTGTTCTCTCGTTTGTGGAAGATTCAAATAATCAGCTCGAGTATCGGTTCGGGCTCATATCGTGATAAACCCTTAGGTTTTTATTGCTTAATATAATACCCCTTAAGGTTCTAGATAATCCTTGAGTTAAGCTTAAAATTTGATGCGAGCTCAGAACAATGGGATTCTTGGGTCCGAGTTGAGTGACAACGAGGTCTCGGACTCTTATATGCTTTTGGCCCTTAAGCTCTTTTAAGCGGCCCTTAGGCTCTTATATATCGGCGCTTAGGCTCTTTTTAAAGTTTACCCTTAGGCTCTTTAAGTTGGGCCAATTCGGCCTCGAGAATGGCTATATAATTTCTCCCTCATTTAGGCTAAAAGACTTAGTGAAAATTTAGTTATGCCTTAGCATGTGCCTTTTGTACCCGTTGGGTTTTTCGAAGGTTCGACATGTCTGGACTTTGTTTGTGTATAGAATCGAATACCTCCCGGGGTTTTATCGAGAGCTGATGTTATCGAATCCTTAAAATTTATTCGGGGGCTGAATTTGTCGAATCCTTTAAATTATTCGGGGGCTGAATTTATCGAAGCCCATTATGTTTTGCTTTGGCCGAGGGTAGCCTGATTTAACTGGTTTTTATAAATTGTTTGAAGGCCTTTAATTTATAGTGGAAGTCGGACGTCTCCGAGCCGTATTATTTTGGTCGTAGCCTTTATATGACCGTTGTCTTTGGTATGGTCGTAGCCTTCGGGTATGTCACTTGGACTTGTTTCCCGATACTTGTTCGAAAAGTTAGCCCCCGAGTATATTGTCCTTGACCTTTGTTTCGAGGGGATGCCTCTATGAGGTCTTATAAGTCTGAGTTTTCGATGACTCGGATGTACTGACTGTCGATGATAGTCATCAAGAATTGGGAGGTGCTTTTAGGCTTTGGCTCTTGAGCCATTTTCCGTAGGATTATAAGTGTAGAGCATGTGTAACAGTAAACTTCTTTGAGATACAAAGTGTTTTTGATATTAATAGAATGCTTCTTCAAATAATTGATACATGCATACATGCTTTGCCGTCGGGTCAAATAATTGATACATACGTACATGCTTTGCCATTGGGGCTTGACTATTCTATATGGACATGGTTCATCTGACCGTTTGGCCCATTACAAAGTTTTCCTATCGAGGTCCTCTTAGGCGTGAAGTACCTTGAAAATATAACCTCCGAGGGTGATGCCCCCCAGTATTCGAGGTTGATTGAAGAGAAGCCTTGGATACTGTTGAGTTCTCCTTTGGTAGCACATAATTGTTGCCTCGTTAAAAACCTTGTCGGTAAAATCCATTTGGGACAAAATCCGAGCTAAGGAAAAAAGAGCGCAACATATGCTTTAAAACCTAAGGTCTTCGTGTAAAAAGGGCATCTCCGTGATCGTGTGTATCTTCGATAGCTTCGACCGAAAATCTGTAACAAGTTAGTTTTAAACTCAAATGGACAAAGGATAAAGTTGTACCTTAGCAGTTGAGAAACGATATGTTCCAGTTGTTTGGCAATTGTTCACCTTCCATTGTGCTAAGTCTATAAGACCCTTTACCGACAACTCTGAGGACTCGGTACGGTCCTTCCCAATTGGGGCCTAGTTTCCCTTTATTAGGGTCTCGTGTGTTAAGGGTGACCTTTCGTAGAACTAAGTCCCCGATTCCAAAGTGTCGAAGATTAGTCCTTCTATTGTAGTATCTTTCGATCCTTTGCTTCTGTGCGGCCATCCGAACAAGCGCTGCTTCTCTCCTTTCATCTAATAACTCGAGGATAGCATTCATAGCCTCGTGATTTGATTCCTCTGATGCATGTCGAAACCTGGTGCTTGGTTCTCCAACCTTGACGGGGATGAGGGCCTCGGAGCCATATACTAAGGAAAAGGGGGTAGGCCCCATGCTGGACTTCGATGTCGTCCGATATGCTCAAAGGACCGCGGGTAGAACTTCTCTCCATTTTCCTTTCGCATCGTCCAATCTTTTATTCAAGTTTCGAATGATAGTTTTATTTGTTGACTCAGCATGTCCGTCTCCAGTTGGATGATATAGTGTCGATAGGTTCCTCTTTATTTTGTGTGCCTCAAGGAACTCCGTCACCTTGATGCCGATGAATTGTTTTCCATTGTCACATACAATCTCGGCAGGTATCCCTAACCAGCATATGATGTGGTCACAAATGAAGTTGATAACTTCTTTTTCTCTAACCTTCTCGAAGGCCTGTGCTTCTACTCATTTAGAAAAATAATCGATCATAAACAAAATAAATTTGGCTTTACCTGGGGCCGTTGGTAGAGGGACGACTATATCCATCCCCCATTTCATAAAAGGCCATGGGAATAGGACCGAATGGAGTTGTTCTCCGGGTTGATGGATCATCGGTGCAAATTGTTGACACTTATCACATTATCTAACAAATTCCTTAGTATCTTTTTCCATGCTATCCCAGTAGTAAACTGCTCTGATATAAGTTCCTTCGTCGATTTCTCTATCACGACCCAAACCGAAGGGCCGCGATGGGCACCCGGTGCCTTACTCAACCGAGTACCAACATAACATATCTTTCTTATCATACTATCAAGGGTAAATGAGCTAGAGAACATGTCATGAGATAACAAGAATAAAGCATAAGGGAATACTCAACATATGATGACCCAACATGATATACAAACTTATACATGTGACATACGGGCCTATAAGGCCGACATGACCATTTGTAAACTCAAAACATAGGCGACAATGCCATACAAGTATCCATACACCTGACATCTGTCTACAAGCCTCTAAGAGTACATAAAACCATAATGGTCGGGACAGGGCCCCGCCATACCGATCAATACATATTCAAAGAATACTGACTAAATAGGCAACTCCAGAGCAAGTGGAGCGCACCAACACCTTTCGCTGAGCTGATAACCTACTAGGAGGACTGTCAACCTATCAATCGGGACCTGCAGGCATGAAACGCAGCGTCCCCAGGCAAAAAGGACGTCAGTACGAATAAAGTACCGAGTATGTAAGGCAAGAAAGCATAAATAAGA